>NC_028451.1:9423500-9524626 GCF_000263155.2 Setaria italica
TCTCCAGGAGGGGGGGGGGGGGGGCTAAGATGGAAAAATATACGTGGTCATTGAGTTGATATGATCTTTGTTTTTCTATTAGGTTGAAGGGACAAGAAGAAATGGGATGCATATTTCATGGTGTTTTCCCTGCCGCTCGTCTCTTCCCCGGCCTTGCTCACATGTGATTTTCACACGAAATATGCACGTGCGTGGTTCGTGGGATTCGAACCTACAACCTCCGATCTTGCGCGATCCTTCCTTACCACTCCACCTATACAGCACATGTAATGGATGTATATATGCTTTCCTTTTGAAGTAACCCGTGGAGAAACTTTTAGTACAAGGTCATAATACCACCCGGCACTAAAGGGTCACCTTTAGTATCGGGTGGTATTATGACCTTGTACTAAAAGTTTCTCCACGGGTTACTTCAAAAGGAAAGCATATATACATCCATTACATGTGCTGTATAGGTGGAGTGGTAAGGAAGGATCGCGCAAGATCGGAGGTTGTAGGTTCGAATCCCACGAACCACGCACGTGCATATTTCGTGTGAAAATCACATGTGAGCAAGGCCGGGGAAGAGACGAGCGGCAGGGAAAACACCATGAAATATGCATCCCATTTCTTCTTGTCCCTTCAACCTAATAGAAAACAAAGATAATCCTATCAACTCAATCAACCACGCAACAGGACATCCCATTCACTAAACCAAACACACACCCTTATCCCTTAGGATCTAGGATTGCTATCTTCTCTCTATCACCTAGTTGCTATCGACGGCTTTGTTTTCATTGGAACTAGGGCCGTTGGGGACGTATCAAGGGCCCGTTGTGAGTATTACAATTAGTCCCTAAAGCTAACTGTAATTATACAGTTGATATTCCTTCCCATCATAAAAGAGTGGTGTTTTGAGGATGTCCTAAATTAACTGTTCCAAACTTATTCAGTTACAAATTTATTTTGAAGACTTGAGTTTGGAGTTAAAAATGACAAGAGTTTATTTACCTTGACATGTAGTTTCACAAAACAAAACTTTTGCTACGTTTTACTATTTTAGGCAAAGTTGTGCTTTGAAGACTGTTTCGATATCCAAAAAGTCACTTATTTGTGACTACAACAAGAGTATTGTATTATAGTTAGATTATTTTTCTAAATATCTCTAATAGTTTATTAATTAATATAATATTTGTAAAAAATATATTTTCTATATAATGCAGTGCCGAAGTGGTATATATATAAAAATATGACCACCCTTGTGACAGGAAAATATATAGGAACTTGGTTGGCTTCATCAGAGTCAATAGACACTTGCGCATTGTTGTGTAGATATTCAAGAGCTCCTGTCACATCTAGTGCAATGCTCACCTCAGAGCCATGGTTACCACTTCTTGGCTGCTAAACCACTTGAACGTACGCATAGAACCTTTGTAAGGTTTCTGTCGGCGTACGGTAAATCTATTAAGGCGTATCATTCAGCCAAAAAGCCCTGTTCAGCTCTCTGCTAGCAGAGAGTCAAAGACCTTGATTGCAAATCGTGCGAGTTTGGAAAGAGTTGTACAGACTGATAGTGCCAACAAGATAGTCTCAGGAAATTCATTAAGCTCTGCACATAATCGGTAATCGCCAGTGTTGATCTGATATCTTTGTCGAACCATGCAATATTATATTTTGTAGGATCAACACCTAGACAGGCTTATGAGGTACTGCGCTAAAAATAGTTCTTGATATTCAGAACGTTGCAGGGTTAGATTACAACAAAAAAGAAGTTGCCACTGCCAGCTATATATAAGTAATTGCTGCCAAATAATTGAGTCCAGTGCCAAATAATATGTGCACTGATTAGGATAACCGGCCATTCAGCAGTGCCACTACCAGCTTGGGACGATCATGGAGACAACAGCAACAGTACAAAAACTAGAACATATAGACAAGTACATCTGAATCATACGACTCATACAAGTTTTAGGTCACTTGCAAAAAGAAGAACACATAAAGCTCTTATTAGTCACTTGTGACGCACCACATTTCAGACTGTTGTTTCTTCTTCCTTTTTTCTTCTCAGCCAAATCGAGCCTCAATCGCGTTGGTTTTTGCTGAACCGCAGACAGGGCACAGGGTAAGATTGACTTCACAAGACTTGCATGCACATAGGTGTTGGCATGGAAGGATTAGCATACAAGCACCACGAAAACAACAAACGCTACAGATAAGAATAGGGCTTGTGTTCTCTCCAGCTGTTCCCTCCATATTCATTGCTTGATTATTACCAGAACCTGTAGACTCTAATTCATTGGTTAAACCATGTCCTTGTGCATTTGTTCCCTGCATACGAGACAGCTGGGAAATAAGCATTTTATATCTCCCCATTTCGAAGTCCTTCCACTGCAATGCAGCTTGCAGAGCCTCTTCAATATTCTGTATTTTGACATGCAAATGTGCAATCTCTTCTTTCTTTTGCATCAGCACATTGCTTGCCACATTGTCCATAAGGTTCAACAGGTTTCCATTATTTTGCAGAGATATTTGCTGTTGCACTGCAGCTTGCACCTGTTCGAGATATTTTACAAGTAATAAGAAAATACAAGACAGAGTTAGAGAACACCAAAATAAACTTTAGAAGTAAAATAACGCAAAAACAAAAACCTACAGGTACTTGAAGAAGTTGCTCTACTTGCAGCCTGTGCTGACTAAGAGAGGTCAAGAACAGTGGCCAATTTATTCTGCTGACCATCCATATGGACACCTAAACCCTGATTTGTTGGTGAGACAAAGGATAGGAAATTATGTGGTTGTTCAGATTGACTTGCCTAAGATAGGACAGGAAAGGAACTCTAATTTGTGGCTGTTGGCCATCTATCTCAAGCACCTGACTGCAGGATGTATGCAATGTTTGTCTGATCAAAATGAAACTGAGGGCGGCGGACATTTAATAGATTATTGAATATATGATTGCAAAGATACTATTAACTCTACACAGTTATTTAGATGACGAGCGTTCTCATGAACACACTAGTCTAGATATACCAGTCACAATCATTGGCTGCTACAAATTGTCGACAATTCCACAAGTGCTGGAGAGAAAGATAACATCCACCTAATTCAAAGGCTGGACAAACTATAGTTGATAAGCGGATGACGTCTTCCTTTCATATATGGTTGTATATATTTCATATAATAATTAGTTACTTGTTTCAATGTGTACGATTATGGTCACTCTCAATGCTGGACTAGACTATCCATTGCTCTATCCAATGCTGGCATGATTCGTAATAACAACTATATAGTTTGCACGAAAATATATTAAGCTTGAATATGAAATTTGCAAATTAAAAGTCAAATTGTTAGTACGTTTTTTGCATGCATTATTTATGGCTATTTGCATGTAACTTATATATTCTATGTGTGGTTTAGTCTTTTAGCTGAAACATGTAAAAAATGCATTTTGAGGCTTAAGAATCGGATATGTCATAAACATAACAACTTGCAACGATATGAGATGATCAATGCACATGTTTAAGTAATGGTTGTAATCATGGAATTACCACTTTCTATGTTGCCTAGCTTTATTAGCAGTGTATGCACTCGTGATGAAGTATGGTAGAACTAGTTCAGCCAGAAGGGTTTTTTTGTTCTTCCCACAACTGATACCATGAGCACCTAATAAATAGAAAGATCATGTGTCTACCCATTCCATAATCACAACTATCCAAAGGCATACAAAACATGTTGACCCACTTATTATATTAGTCTTGCCGTTGGGTATACTCTTACCGCTTTGTCGTATCCACACCTAATGGAACGGGTCGGGGATGGATAGAAAATTCTTTGCCTGTTCCTAGAAGGGTACGGTACATGTATTCCTGTCAAATAAAGGGTAAGGGGAGGGTATCCCGGTTTCTGCCGGTTGCTTTCATCCCCTTCAACACTCGCCATTCCTGGGCTAGTGCTTGCTCATCTCCGGCGCTGCAGCTGCCTCCTTTCCTCGTCTCAGCGTCGTCGCCCTTCATGCTCAGATCTGTGCAAGCGCACAGGACTCTGAGTAGCACAGACCTCACACGAGCTATGATGGGTCTTGAGGTGTGGTTTTGAGGTAGCGGGAAACCCTAGGTTCCTTGGAGGAGGATGCATGAGAAGCAACCGGCGAGGGGAACTAGGCCAAGCATATCCAGCAATGAGTTCCCGGATATTCAGCAGCCACATCCCCTGAGACGCCTGGTCATGGTCATGGTCGAGGCGTCATTGCATGAGAGCTATGAGTCCATGGGACTGCTGAGTTTGTATGAACCATGGCACTGATATTCCAGATGTGAAGGGAACATTATTCTTGGAGTGTGCTTGTCATCAACCTTGCTTCATAGCTAGTAGCGAGGAGCCTATATTCTCTAGTTTGAAGATCATTAAGATAATGTTGCATAAAAAGATGGAAGATGAATATTTCACCAATAATTTGCTAGTGTTGATAAAGGAGAAACCCAGAGATAATTTATTTTCTAAAAATGATTTATATGGCTAAATAATGCTATATATATATATATATTTCCTATCTGAAATCCGGATAAAATTAGTGCATAACTCTGCCCCCCCCCCCCCCCCCCCCCCAGGATTTCACTCAAGCTCCGCCACTATGTGCATATTTTCTTATTAATGCATATTTGGCATTCTCGGCAGCTGAGTTCACAAAGTGCGAGGAACTACTGCACGTTTTAATTTAACCCAAATAATTATCTGTTATCCAATGGAATGGGCAATTTTTGGGAAGGGTAGAGAATGGATAATTGAATCCTTGGTATGGACGTGGGCAAGTGCAGGCATCCCCAACGGCAAAGCTAATTACCATCAGCACAAGAACAACAATTCGAAAGATGAAAGTAACTAAGAAAAGCTAATTACCATCAGCACGAACAACAATTCGAAAGATGAAAGTAACTAACCCTATACCTAATCTGTCCTGGTCACCTAGTAGCAGCAAGTAAATCCCCAAGTCGATGCCAACTTCAGCAGTCGATGCAAGCGATGGTTAGATCTCATCGCACCAAGCTGAGCACCCCAGTCAAACAGATATATCGATCGACTACAGAGAGAGAGACGACACGCAGATTCTTCAAAAACGATCTGAAACTGGAACCGACAGGGCAAAGACGAACGTACTTCATGGGTGGATTCGAGGAATAGGATAGGATACGATTTGGGGGAAGGGGAGGGTTAGGGTTCTTACGGTGTGGGAAGAAGAGGATGATCCTGATGAGGCCGCCGGCGAGGGAGGAGCAGGCGGCGCGGCGGACGGCGGAGAGATCCTGGCACGCGCCTGACCTCGCGTCGCACGGCGGTGGAGCGGCGGTGGCGTCTGCTCGTCCGCTTTCCCCTTCCCCATGAGAGCGCAGGCCTGAGAGGGCTTGGTGACTGACTGAGCAGTCTGGGATGGAGCCGTGATGCCTAGGGCACACACTACTTCAAGCCTGACGTCTTTGGACCGTCTGGATCACTGAATAGGGCCCAGTTAGGTGTACTAACATGATTTGATAAAATATTCGATGCGGAAATGGAAATGGGCCCAACCCAATTCTTCGTTCTGGCTACCAACTGCTTCCAAGTTATTTCCTGGTCACCAGTTCGCTTTTGAGAAATTTATTTAAACCTCCAGCAGCGTGAGCTCCATCTCGTATCAGCATCGTATGCCAGAGGCTCCTCATCATCATATAGTCAAACCAAGGAGCAGTACGTGTGTTATTTTAGCAAAGAGAACTTGGCCTGCGAGTTGAAAATATTTTTCTGTGATTGTAATCAAACAATTAAACATCTCCTTTGACTATCAGCATGCTAATACTATTTAGGCCCCGTTTGGGTCCAAGGAATTGGAATCTATTTAATGGAGTAGGCTAATTTATGTTGGAATGTGACATTCCACAACTTTCCAAAGTTTAGATATAAGCCTATCTTAAATTCATGGGGTGGGAGATGGAAATTGATTCTATAGATTATGGTTATTAGATGGAATTCAATTCTTATAGCACGCTCTTAGACTCGCTTCTCTATAGTAGAAGTGCAGCATACAAGTATCTCTCCCATATCACCAACTATAATATACAACTATATTCCACATACAATTATATTAGCTTAATTAATTTGTGTCTAAATTATGATTATTAGGATGGAATTCAATTCCAATGATCCAAACGGGGCCTTAGAGAATTGTCCATATAGGGTTAACCCACCTAACTAAATAATTCATATGCTTATTAGAAACAAGTTAACATGCATAACAAAGAAACAAAGATTATTTATTTTCTTGGAGTTGCAACTCTTTGGTCGGCTATACTTGGTGTACATGTAACAAGTTGGTTTTTGATAAAAAAAAAACAGTTTAGCTCTTTTACGCATATTGTTTTTAGGCTAGTGTATTGGCTGAGATTATGGTTCCCATGGTAACGTGAGGAATAAAAGCAAACTATCCGTTCACGAAGCAAAGCATTAGAGGTTGTTGCTTTGAGAATCTTTGGCAAAAATGGATTGAGAAGTAATAGTAAACATTGTTTTTGATTAATTTCTTTGGTATGCGTACACTGTTTGCCTTTTTTTTACCGGATTTTGAGTTGAGAGTGCTATAAAAACATGGCTGTGTGCACTCACATAGGCTGAAAATATTTCCTTTTTCTCGAAACCTTCGACTTTCTATGGCCCTATTTACAACAACTTATTGAATAGCTTAACTTAAAAATTAATCTCAAGGTGAGCGGAATGCTAGCTTCTTAAGAGCTTCCACACAAAGCTTAACGGAGATTAACTGCATGTGGGCCCCTTTTTTTGCGATGCAGGGGTAGGGAGCTTCTCGCGGCTTTTTACCTCACCTCCCCTTCCCCATCAGCGCTTCTCTCCCTGCTAGCTCCCACACTTGCTGGCCATCGCCAGCTAGCCTCCCTCCGTGGCTGCAGCCGCCCTCAAGCTCTGGCTTGACCGACTCTCTGCTTGGCACCACCCCAAGCTCCTCCACCCACGCCGGTTGCTCCCTCCGCCCAACACCATTGCTGCCTCAAGCTCCTTCACCCACCCCGGCTGCTCCCTTTGCCGCTTGGTTGTCCTCCGCCTGACCCCTAGTGCCGCCTCGAGCTCCTTCGCCCGCGCTGACACCCTGAGCTCCTGAGATCTAGGTGCCGGCAGTTGCCCACATCTCAAAGATCCGTCCTTAGATGGAGGCTGGCAAGCTGGGCACACACATTAGTGCCCAAGAAAAAGCCAAGAAAAGTTGTGCTGCCAAACACTTGGCCTTTTACTTCGTGAGGTTCTTCAAAAAGTAACTGAGAAAAAGCTGGATTAAAAATAAGTTTACCCTACGTCAAATATGACCTATATTTGTAGTCACCTTGACCAAACCGTGCAATGCACCTATTGTAGTCCTGACTGTGAAGGATGGAGTCGAGGTAGTGAGAGAACAATCACCACTAAAATCCGATTGTTTTCTTTTTTAGTCTGTCTGGATCATTGAATATGGCCTAGCTCAGTCGATGAATTGCGGTTGTCTGTTTTGCACACGTTCACTCTACCGTTAGGATGAGACGAGCTCACTCCAATTTGTATTGTGAGATGCAAGAGGTGGAGGTAGTCTATGAAGAGCCAACACCAGCACCTACCCCATCACCTGATCCAGCAAGTAATCCTAAAGACGCCCAAGGAGGAGAGGAGAATGCACCAGATGCTGCGATAAAGAAATGGACTCCAGAGTCGAGTGATGATCTTGGGGAAGGTGTTCCCATGGCTGACAAGCTGAGGAGAACCCTGCACCATTTGGGAAATGACTTGAAGCCCGTGTACAAGTGCGATTGGTACACCCAGCCCTAGTATGGGTCACACTGGGAGGTGTCGGTGTTCCTCTACGAGGATGATCATGGCGCATGGAAGGAAATGTCCATCCACCATGATGTTGTTGAGAGGGATACTAAGGAAGCTGGGATCGCTGAAGCTGCTAGGAGGGCACTCTATGTCCTTTCCCATAAGCATCGTCACCATTTGGAGCACACCAGCTGCAGGTACACTCTCTACAGGGCAATTGGGGAAGCCAAGACATATATAACCCTGCTCACTGGACACAACCCCTCTCTAGACAACCTCCGTGAGTTGTTAGTTGCAACCAACACTACCTTGGATGATGCCAACAATGCGCTCTTTAGGGCCCAAGAGGAGTTGTATGAACTCAGAAGCGAGAGGGACATGCTAGCCGCCACCCTGAGAGGAGATGATCCCCCAGCAAATCTAGAAGTGGAGTTCACACCTCTATCCCCATCTCACAAGAGGCCTCACTACATCTCACCCGACACTCGCACTGAAGATCTTCCTTAATAGGATTTAGGAATTTTTAAGTTTAAATTCAATGTAATCGATAGAGTCGAACATCATTAGTTAAAGTGTGTTTGGAATCTTGTTCTTATAACAAATGTTTGAGTTGGATCTTTGTAATGAGTGTGGTGTGTTGTGGAGTGATGACCACAACGATATCCGTTCTTAGTAATAAAGTTGCTAAGTTTGGGTTTATTTCTATCTCAATCAACCTAAATCTCGCACAATCTTATTCTTTTATCTATCTACATCTATCTATCATGCAAGTAATGTGCTACCCAAATCTGTTCTCATCACCACCTAACACAGCTGTATTGTTTTAATTATATCTCAAGTTATAGAACTGTGATTGACATTAATCCAGTTGGATTAGTTCCATAATTTCATAGGCTAATTTTTGTCAAAATTTATCAATATTGGATATTTTTGCAGGGATATACATATGAATTTGTGAAACAATCAGAATCTAGTATTACTGCCTTAGACAGTCATCTTATTTAAATAATATCTCAAGTTCTAGAAAACTCTGATTAGGGTGATTCCAGCTGCGTTGGTTTCATAATTTATATATTATGATCTGCAAAAATTTTACTAATTTTGGATATGCTGACTAAGAGTTACACCTGATTTATTGGAACGAACACAATCTGTTTTAACCAAACTTCATATCACTTTATCTTTCTGAGTTATCCCTTTGAACAATTATCTAAATCTCATACTTCAAACAATAAGATGGTGAACACCATGGTGAACACCAGATCCGTATCAGGAGTTAATGAGCCCACATAGCCTCGCCAAAGAAGCAACAACCCCAACCCTTACCCTCAGCAAAATCAGGAGATACTTGTAGGGATGGAGCAGTTTCTTGCAGCTTCTCCAGAACATGGCGACCATGCAAGCTCAAATGAACAACAACAACAACAACAACTAGCAGCAGCCGCTGAGAGACAAGCATCGGGAGTTCTTGAGCCAAAAGCCCCTGACGTTCTCTCACTCTACTGATACACTTCAGGCTGATGATTGGCTGAAGACAATGGAGATGCTCACCATCACCCAGTGCAATGATAGGGAGAAGGTCCTGTCAGCCTCAAGACGACTTAAAGGATCTGCTGTAGACTTGTGTGATGCCTACACCGCCACACACGCTGATGCTTACACCATCACCTGGCAGGAGTTCAGGAACAGCTTCAGGAGCCACCACATTCCTGCTGGCCTCATTGAGGTGAAGAAGGAGTTCCTCTCTCTCAAGTAGGAAGCAATGTTAGTGAGTGAGTACAGAGACAAGTTCATCTAGTTGTCCCACTATGCACCTAAGGAAGTGGGAGATGATGAGAAGAAGCAGGAGTTATTCCTAGAAGGATTGATTGGGCCACTCCAGTACCAACTGATATCTCACACCTTTCTATCCTTCCAGAAGCTGCTAGACAAGGCGATTGGCTTGGAGTACAAGCATAGTGAACTAGGGGAGCTGAAGAGGAAGTTCATCTCACAGGGACAGTCTGGGAGCAACACTCGCCCTTGCTTCGCTCCATAGCAGGGGATGCCACTCCGCTTTGGGGGCCTGTGTGGGAACTTTGGGCAGCATCAGTTCCAGCACCCCATCCAGCAGTTCCAGTGCCCAATTGAGCAGACTCAGCACCCCAACTTCCAGCAGAACCGCAAGATGACCCCTGCAGGAACCCCGATGAAGCCTAGTGTGCCCAACACTCTTGTGGGCAACACTTGCTACAAGTGTGGAGAGGTTGGTCACTATGCCAACAACTGCCCCTAGAGGAATGGCCAGAACACCCCAGTGTAGAACAGCAGCACCCCAAGGCAGAATCAGCAGATGCAGCAGATGATGAGTGGGAGCCTGACCCAACAAGGCAACAAGGGATAGCAGAACTACATGCATGGCAGGGTGAGCCACGTGAATGCTGATACTGCTCAGGAAGCCCCAGAAGTAGTGCTCGGTATGTTCCTTGTCAACTCAACCCCTGCCTCAGTTCAGTTTGATTATGGAGCATCCCATTCTTTCATTACCGCACAATATGTAGCTAAGCATAACATACCCATAAGCACCATGCCATGCCACATGCTAGTTAGTTCATCAGGGGGGAACATGAAAGCATCATACCAGTATAACAGTCAATCTTAAGATATTGGGAAGGAATTTTTGAGCTGACCTCATAGTATTGGATTCAAATGGGATTGATGTTATCCTTGGAATGGTGTGGTTGAGCAAGTTTGATGCAGTGATTTAGTGTGCCAAGAGGTTAGTTCTTCTCACCAGTCCTAATGGGGAAAGGATTGAGTTTGTGGCTACTCTACCATCAGCAACAGATTGTGCAGTGAATCAGTTGGATGAGAAAGCTTTGGAGGATATCAAAGTGGTGTGTGACTACCTAGATGTATTTCCAGATGAGTTACAAGGTATGCCACCCAACTAAGATATTAAGCTTGTTATTGAACTTTTATATGGTACTGCATCTATTTCTAAGCGTCCATATAGAATGTCTGTTGATGAATTAAAGGAGCTTAAGAAACAATTAAAGTAATTATTGGATGAGGAGTTCATTTGCCCTAGTTCATCACTATGGGGGAGCACCAGTTATCTTTGTAGAGAAGGATGGTACCCATAGGATGTGTGTGGATTAGAGGTAACCATCAAGAATAAGTATCCGTTGCCTTGCATTGAAATTTTATTTGATTAAATGAGAGGAGCCAAGGTGTTCTCCAAGATTGATCTACGTTCTAACTACCATCAAATGAAGATCAGGCCATCCGATATTCCTAAGATCGCTTTCACTATCAAATATGGGGTTTATGAGTACACAGTTATGTCGTTTGGGATGACTAATGCACCTGCCTAGTATCTGATGAACAAGGTATTATGGAGTATCTTGATAAATTTATTGTGGTATTCATTGATGATATTCTTTTTTTTTTTTTTTTGAAAGCTTGGGTGGCTCTATGGCCTTTCATTACCATCACCGGATTCCGCTAAATCGCGGATCACCTGCACATTTACAGATTCGGGAAGAGGGCCAGTCCATATGCATGACTGTTCCGAACCCCAAAATAAACCCAGTCTTGCAAGCTCGTGCGCAGACGAGTTAGTACAACGTGGAATAAGAGAAACAGCTAAACACACAAACTCATTAGCTAACAAGTTTCGGATATCCCTGAAAATCACTCCACAGTGGCCACGATCATGAGTATCACATGTAATAGCTTCCTTTAGAACACTTGAGTCAACCTCCAGCTGCACATGGGAGATGCCATACAATTCTGCTGTTTCCAAAGCTTTGAGACAGCCAAACGCTTCCGCCATTAATGCATCATGAAGCAGATTAGCGTTGCCTGCACCTGCCAGCACGTGTGCACCTGTGTAATCTCTAATAATGAAGCCCCAGGCGCCATGCTTAGTTGCCTTCACAAAAGCTCCATCAGTATTGATTTTCAGGACACCTTGGGGAGGTCTGAGCCATCTCTGTTGTAGCCTAGCAGTCGGTCTAATTTTTATCGTTGGCAATTCCAGCAGCCCCGCCATCTCTAAGACTGAGTGACAAACATTTTGTATATTTTGAATTGGATCTCCAGCATTTACCTTGTTTCTTACATCCCACCACTTCCACAGCAAGAGGCTAACCTTACATGCCAAGCTTTGTTCAAGTTGCAGCACATTCCAAACAAAATCCTTCGATGATTTGGACGACAGCAAAGCAAGGCGTGTTTGTTCCATTTCCAAAATACGCCAACATCTCTTTATTAGCTTGCATTTTAGAAAACAGTGACCCCCATCCTCATCAAAACGCATGCACACCGGACATCTCGTGTCAAGAAAAACCCCTCTCCGTTTGATGTTTTGCTTCAGTGGTAGGCTGTTATGAGCCAGGCGCCAAATAAAATGACGTACCTTTGGAGGACATGGCAGCTTCCACAATTTCTTCCACTTCTGTGTTTCGTGGTCTCCCTCCCGACAGCACACGCTACTTTCTCCTTGCTGGTACTTCCGCTGGCGTCTCTCTTCATCTACTAACATGTGGTATGCCGACCTGACCGAAAACATCCCCTTCCTGTCATGGTGCCAGGCAATAACATCATCCCTGCCGATGCGTACTGGGATTGATAGAATATTTGGAACATCTTCTTCCCAAAAGATTTCACGCACAAGCTGGGAGTCCCATGTTCCAGTAATCGGATCGATAAGTTCTTCAACTTTTGAGAGTAGCACCGAACCCCGTGGTGTTCTTGGTTGGCGGGATATACCTGTTGGGATCCAGGGGTCATCCCAAATTCTTACTTGGGACCCATCGCCAATCCGCCAGATCAAACCATTCTTCAAAGCTTTAAATCCCCGAACAATGCTGCGCCAAGTATAAGAAATTCCTGACCCCTCAGACACCTGCAAAAGGTCACCACTTGGGCAATACTGAGCTGTGAGTAATCTCGCACATAAAGACTCCGGGTTTTGCAGAATGCGCCAAGCTTGTTTTGCTAGCATAGCAAGATTGAAAAGATGCAGATTTCTGTAGCCCAAGCCGCCCTCATCTTTCCGACTTGACAGAATCTCCCAAGACACCCAATGCACTTTATTTTCCTTCTCCATTTGAGCCCACCAAAAACGGCAAATCATAGTACTAATCTCATCCGACACTGACTTTGTGATATCAAAACAGGCCATCGCATAGCTTGGAATTGCCTGGGCCACCGCTTTTATAAGAGTTTCTTTTCCGGCCTTCGACAAAAGCTTCTCCTTCCAGCCATGTATGCGCTTCCAGACTCTGTCTTTTAGATATGCAAATGTTTGTGTCCTTGAACGACCCATATAGACAGGCAAGCCAAGGTACCTGTCTGTTCTCACCCCCTGTGCAAGACCGAGGGTGGATAGGAATTGATCACCTGAAGTTTGACTTGTGTTCTTACTGAACAATACAGAAGACTTATCTTTGTTTATCATCTGACCCGAGCATGCCTCATACACTTGGAGTACATATTGCAGATAATTTGCATTCTCCTGGTTTGCTTTTAAGAGAAGCAAAGCATCATCTGCAAAGAGCAAGTGAGTAATGCTGGGCGCATTAGCACAGATACTGATCCCCTGCAGCCTTCCGGCTTCCTCCGCTACATTCAACATTGATGAGAAACCCTCGGCACATAACAGGAACAAATACGGGGACAACGGGTCACCCTGCCGCAGCCCTCTCGTTGGCTTGATTTCTTCTGTGAGTACACCATTCACCTTAACTCTATAAGTCACCGTAGAAATGCAGCACAAGATCAAACTGACCCATCGTCGGCTGAAACCCATCTTCAACATAATTTTCTCCAAATAGTTCCATTCCACCCTATCATACGCTTTGCTCATGTCTAGCTTCAGTGCAGCAAAGCCCTCACCTCCCGATCTCTTATTCTGCAAGTAATGAGTCATCTCATAAGCAATCAGAATATTATCAGAAATGAGCCTGCCCGGGACAAAAGCACTCTGGTTTTGAGAGATGATCTCAGGAAGAATTAACTTGAGCCGATTGGACAAAACTTTGGAGGTGATCTTGTATATGACATTACACAAACTTATTGGTCGTAGATCTTTTAGCCGCTCAGGATTTTGCACCTTAGGAATCAGCACCACCACCGTCTCATTCCACTTTGCCGGCATGCTGCCATCATTGAGGAAATTGAGAACTTCCCTCACCACATCCGCCCCCACAATATTCCAATGCTTCTTGTAGAACAGAGACGACATGCCATCTGCCCCCGGAGCTTTAAGGTCCCCGATGGCATCAAGTCCTTGGCGCACCTCCTCCTCTGTGAAATCACGTAGCAGCTGATCGTTCATCTCATTTGAAACCACCTGCTTAACATGCTGGAGGAGTTCATCCATACGGTCCCCTGCATTTGTGGTAAATAAATTTCTGTAATAATTAGTAATTAGTGTTTCCAGCTCCCCATCTTCCTCCACCACCCTCCCGTCATCTTGCACCAATCTCTTGATTCGGCTCCTCTTTCTTCTCTCCGAGGCGTATTGATGAAAGAAATGCGCATTGATGATATTCTGATCTACTATAAGAATGAGGGAGAGCATGAGGAACATTTGAGGTTAGTACTTCAGAAACTAAGGGAGAATCAATTGTATGCGAAGTTCAGCAAGTGTGATTTCTAGATGAAGGAGATTTCTTTTCTTGGTCATATCATCACCAATGGAGGGATTACAGTGGAGCCAAGCAAAGTCAAGGATGTTCTAAAGTGGATGCCGCCACAGACAGTTACAGAAGTGAGGAGTTTTTTTGGACTTGCAGGATACTACCGCAGGTTCATTGAAGGATTCTCTAAAATAGTGAAGCCTCTCACATCACTACTGGAGAAGGGAAAGGAATTCAAGTGGACTGAAGCCTGCCAAGCCAGCTTTTAGGAGTTGAAGAAGAGATTGACTACAACTTCAGTGCTATTGATGCCAGATCTGCAAAAAAGTTTTGATATCTATTGTGATGTGTCTCGACAGGGCTTATGCTGCATTCTTATATAGGAGGGACATGTCATAGTCTATGCATCTAGACAATTGTTGAAAATGAGCAAAATTATCCTACTAATGATTTGGAGTTAGCAGCAGTAGTGCATGCCTTGAAGATTTGGAGGCATTATATTCTTGGAACTAAATCTTAGATCTACACTGATCACAAGAGTCTGAAGTACATCTTCACTTAGAAGGACCTTAATATGAGACAACACCGTTGGTTGAAGCTCATCAAGGATTATGATCTGAAGATTCACTATCGCCCTAGTAAAGCAAATTTGGTTGCAGATGCCTTGAGTCAGAAGAGTCATGCCAACATGGTTCTAGCATTTCAGATGCCTGATGAATGGATGAAGGAGTTTGAGAAACTCAACTTGGGGATAGTTGCGCGTACTGAAGTAGTAACTATGGAAGTAGAACCGACTCTAGAGCAGGAAATATGGAAGGGACTGCTTGAGGATGCCAAGATCAAGGAGATCAAGGAACTTATGGAAGAAAGAAAAGCTCCAGATTTCGCAGAGGATGACCAAGGGATTGTATGGTTTAGGATAAGGATTTGTGTGCCAGATGTGGGAAATCTCAGAGACACCATCTTGAGGGAAGCTCATGATTCTGCCTACTCTATCTATCCTGGTAGTACCAAGATGTACCAAGAGAGATGTGGCTAAGCATGTAGCCTTGTGTGATATATGCCAGAGGGTCAAAGCTAAACATCAGAGGCCTGCTGGATTCCTTCAACCATTGAGGGTGGTAGAATGGAAGTGGGAAGAGATCAGTATGGACTTCATAGTAGGATTGCCCCATACTCTAGCTGGTTCTGACTCTATATAGGTAATTGTGGACAGGTTGACTAAAGTAGCTCACTTTATTCCTGTGAAGACCACTCACTCAGGAGCTAGGTTGGCAGAATTGTATATGTCCAGGATTGTGTGTCTACATGGTGTGCCCAAGAAGATAGTGTCTGACAGAGGTACTTAGTTCACATCTTGCTTCTACAGAAACTTCATGAATCCATGGATACTAAATTAAATTTCAGTTCAGCCAACCATCCTCAAACAGATGGATAGACTGAGAGGACAAATCAGATTCTACAAGACATGTTGAGAGTCTACGCTCTAAAACATGGAGGTAGTTGGGATAAGAGCTTGCCCTATGCTGAATTCTCCTATAACAATAGGTACCAAATTATTCTCAAGATGGCACCATTTGAGGCTTTATATGGAAGGAAGTGCAGAACCCCTCTGTATTGGAGTCAGATAGGAGAGAGTCACTTGTTTGGGCTGGAGATTATCTAGGAAGCTGAAAGACAGGATCAAATCATTAGAGAGAAACTAAGGATAGCTCAATCCAGGCAGAAGAGTTATGCTGATACTAGAAGGAGAGAATTGGCCTTTGAGGAAGGTGATTACGTGTATCTCAAAGTATCACCTACTAGGGGCATACGCAGATTCAAGGTTAAAGGGAAGTTCTCACCTTACTTTGTTGGACCTTTCAAAGTTCTAGAGAGAATAGGAGAAGTAGTTTATCGATTGGAGTTACCCAATCAACTCTCAGATGTGCATGATGTGTTCCAAATCTCTCAGTTGAAGAAGTGTCTTAGAGTTCCAGAAGAACAATTACCTATGGAGGAGTTGAATGTACAGGATACTCTCACCTACACTGAATATCCTATCAAAATCTTGGATACTTTAGCACGAGTTACCAGTAACAAAGTGATCAGGATGTGCAAGGCATAGTGGAATCACCATGCATAGGATGAGGCAACATGGGAAACAGAGGATGAACTGAAGGCAGAATTTCCCCAGCTCTTTGCTAATCCATTCGAATCTCGAGGACGAGATTCATCTTAAGGGGGTAGGATTTGTAACACCCTAATTTTCAACTTTTACAAATTAACAAATATTTGTTAGAATTTGCTAGAATTTAATTGCTTGTGTTTAAGGACCCAAGGAATTTCTAAGGTTGCATTTAATTTATTAGGCATTTAAATATTTTCTAAAATAAGTTAATGGATCATAGGCTTCATTGTTGCATTCATGCTGGTGCATTGATTTTGGTTGTTTGAATTCAAATTCGTATTTGAATTCATTTGTTTGATCCTTTCTAAACAATAGGAAAAACCTTTATCTTTCTTTCTCTTTTCTCCTCTCTCTTTTTGCCCGCTCTGTGTTTCAACCCAACTCCGCAGCAACTTGAGCAGCCCAACCCCCCGGCAGCAGCCACCAGTCTCACCCAGCAGTAGCCCAGCTCGCCTCAACCTGTTTACCAGCGTCATCCCGCTTCGCGACCTAGCTCTCTGCCTCACCCAATGACAGACAGGAGGGGCCCTCCTATCATCCACCACCTCCGGCCACCCGCGTCGGACTCGAAGTTGAGTTCGAGCTGGACTGCACTGCCCTCGCATCGTGGCGCGCACACCAAGGCCACCCTCCCGCTTTAAAACCAGCTGCCGCCTCTAAAGCCCCTCATCAAACCCTTGCTCCACGCCCTTGAGCTCTGCAGTGCCGCAACCCTAGCCGCCAGGCTGCCACCTTCGATCTCCACTTTCGCTGCCTTCCCGTGCACTCCCATGCCTTCTTTCACGCGCACGGGCTCGCTGGAGTTGCCGCGCCCACGCTGGGCCGCCTCTTTGAGGCGCGTGCCACCATCGCCACCTAAACACCGCAAAGACACCCTAGTCACGTTCGTCATCTCCCTAGCTCGCTTCAGAGCCAAACCCCATCGCAAACGGTGGCCGGACGCTCATTTTCGAGCGGATTCCGGCTAGGCCGCCGCTCGTCGCCACCGCGTGCCGCCGTTCAGCCGCCCGCAGCGCCACCGCCTCCATCTCGATCAACTGCAGCTGTCCGATCGAGTGCCGATGGCCCAGATGAGATCCGACTCGGGTCAATACCGGTCAACCCCACCGCCGCTCTGTTCTTTTTGCTAAAGAACCCCTAACTTTTATAGGTTTTGCACCTGAGATCCTGCGCAGTTCAAAAGTAATTAGATCTAAATCCTTTTTCTTCTATTTAGGTCCCTACTCTTTTATAAAATCCCACCCGCCATCCTAGATCTCTTCTTTTAAGTGTTAAACCTTCTGTTTATATGTTTAATTAGGTTTTAGCCCTTGGTTTCTTTAAGTTTAGTCCTTGGAAGTTTAGTTTTTTTAGCAGTTAAGCCCCTAAACCTAGTTTAGCTCATATCTTTAGCGTTTTAAATCCGTTTTAAGCGATTCTTGCGTATATGAGTTCGTGTTGATGCATAGATTAGTTTTATAATCCTGTTTTCTCTGTTGCTACTATTTGATGTAATTTTTTCTTATTTTAGTCCTTTTTTTTCTTGTATGTACTTGTTTGATGCGCATAGAAGGATCGCAGTTTGAGGGATTCGAAGAGCAAGGCTTTGAATACTTTGAGTAGCAAGAGCCAGTTCAAGAAGGTAAATCATGCCCTTGATCATAATTTGATCCTATGCAACCTTTACTTTTATGTTTTATACACAAATGCTATACACTTTAAGAATATAAACATGATGGGTCCTATTTAAGGTGTGTCTAGTTTTATCCCTACACCTTGATCAACCTAGGTTTACTTTATTGCTAGGTAGTTCTTGCTTAGTTGCTCTAACTGGGTATGGTGGTATTAATTAACCAATGCTTAAACTTGTTTGTTTTATTTATGCTATACTTTCCATTAATACAAGATCACCATGCTTAATTGGAGCATGGAGCGACCACCCAGAAAAACAGTACAACCATAAGAACTACATGGCTCTGATCTTGGATAATTAATTAGAGACTCTAGTCTGGGGTAATCGTATCGAAAGGGCAAGAGGAGAGGTGTTGATGGGGTATAGCCCGACCCTCAGGATGATCTGCTCTATGGTAGCTTCTCAGCCTTGAGAGAGGTTTATGCTCTACTTCAAAATGAAACCTTAGCGGGTTACTACTTACTAGGGAATCTTTGTAAAGGTCTCATAGTGTCCCTATGCAATCACACCTTGAAAGTGTGGTATTGTGCTTGGACCGCACAGCATTGTTGGGTCAAAGTTCTTTTGAACTTTTACGCGACTTGTGGTGAAAGTGTACAACCTCTGTAGAGTGTAAAACTGTTATAACAACCATGCTCACGGTCAAGAGCGTCTTGGACCCTCACATGAGTAATTTATCAAAAGTTGAATTAAATTGATGTTAATTATTGCTATTATCCTTATTTACCTTCATGCTTAAGGTGGGTGGTATAAACTTAAACTTAGTAATTGCTAATAAAACTTGACCAACCAATTAAAATGGTGAAATGTTGTTTAAACATTGCCTATCCTTGCATAGCCTTACACTACACATTCCCCATGCTTGCTAAGAACCAACCATAAGTGTACTCACCCTTGCTAAAATCGTTGCTCAGACCAAGTCAACTTTGAGGAGGTTCCTGAAGACTTAGAAGAGTTCTAGGTGTACGTGTGCCACCAGTGAACTGCTTGTGGAGTAGTTGTCATCGTTGGACTTCCGCTGCTAAAATAAAGACTAATTTTGCTATTCGAATTAAAGACTTTTGGTCATATAATAAATTTAATACTCTCTCTTTACGTTTTGGTACTGTCTATGATATTTACTGAAGTCGTTACATGTGTGAAACTTGATCCTGACACACATGTAATTTATTCATCTGGTTTTGCCTTTAAAACCGGATGTGACAAAATTAACATGCATATGAATGAAACAAAGATTATTCATTTTCTTGGATTGCAACTCTTAGGTTGGCTACTTTGTGTACACGTAACAACTTAGTTTTTTTTTAAAAATAGTTTAGCGTTTTTAGGCATGTCGTTTTTCGACTAGTGTATTGGCTGAGATCATGGTTCCTACGGTAACATGAGGAATAAAAGGAAACTACCCGTTCAGTAGGCAAAGCATTAGAGGTCATTGCTTTGAGTAACGTTAGCAAAAAATGGATCGATAAGCAATAGTAAAATTTTTTTTGATTAATTTCATATGTACACGTACACTTTTCTCTATTTTTTAACCAGATTTTGAGTTGAGAATGCTATAAAATCGTGGCTGTATGTGCTCGCAGAGGCCGAAAACATTTCCCTTTTCCAGATATTTTCATCTTTCTATGGCCCTATTTGAAACAGCTTATTGAATAGCTCAACTTAAAATTAACCTCGAGGTGAGCCAAATGCTAGCTTCTTGAGAGCTTTAGCACAAAGCGCCTAACAGAAATTAACTGTATTTGGGCTCTTTTTTTGTGATGCAGAGGGTGAGCAGCTTTTCGTGGCTTTTCACTGCACCTTCCCTTCCCACTGGCGCTTCTCTCCTGCTAGCTCCCACGCTTGCTGGACACCGCCTGCTCACCTCCCTTCGTGGTTGCAGCCACCCGTGAGCTCCAGCTTGCCCAAACCTCCGCTCGGCACCACCCCAAGCTCCTCCACCCATGCTGACTGCTCTCTCTGCCCAACCCCCTTGCTGCCTGGAGCTCCCTCCGCCACCTTGTTTTCCACCGCCCGTGCCTACAGGTCCCCTACGCCCGACCCCCGGTGCCACCTTGAGCTCCTCTGCCCACGCTGACACCCTGAGCTCCCAAGATCTAGTTGCCGGCAGTTGCCCTCGGGTCAAAGATCCGTCCTCAGATGGGGCTAGCAAGCGGACCCTACACATTAATGCCCATGAAAAAGCTAAGAAAAGCTGTGCTGCCGAACACTTGGCTGTTTACATCCCGAGGTTGCTCAGGATCTTCAAAAAGTAACTTATGTGGCCATACGAGAAAAAGCAGGCTTAAAATGCCAAACAGAACCTATATTTGTAGTCAGCTTAACCTAACCGTGCCATGGAACTATTTTAATCCAGACCGTGAAGGATGGAGTCAAGGCAGCGAGGGAACAGTCAGCACTAAAAGCCTATGTTTTTTTTTGTCTATCTGGATCACTGAATATGGCCTAGTTTATTCCATGAATTGCAGCCGTCTGTTTTGCACGCGTTCATTGTGACACGAGCTCACTCCAATTTGTATTGTGAAATACATGAGGTGATAAAAATCCCTGAGGCTAAAGCTCTTCACTGCTCGCGTGGTAGGTCACGCAATTCATTATTAGATATGCCTTAACCCAGGGCTTGCAAGTTGCATTCATGCATTCCTGCGTGTGTTCTCTGACCGAGTTTGTTCCCCAGATCCTATACGCGCAGTTTGCTGTGGCTAGATACCTGTCTTGCTCGTCTTCTGCTCTGAGCCTCCGACTTGCCATCGGCGCAGGGTCATTCCAACCTCAATTCTTCCACGCAGATGCAGGGAGTCATACTCATCGAGATATTTTACCATGGAAAGCTCTAGTTTCACGCACAAGCGACAGGCACAAAGTTGTACAGAAGAAGATATTAAAAAAATAAAAAAGAAATCCACCGACTGCCCGAGCCGCACCCGCCGCTGTCCCCGCATCTTGCCCCGCGCCCTCCCGCCGGAGCTCTGCCACTCCTTGCTCCACCACGCCTGCCGATGCTCCGCCGCCGCGCCCTCCCGTCGGAGCTCTGCTGCTCCTTGCCCAGTCGCCGCTCCTTGCTCTGCCTTGCTCCGCCACGCCTGCCCGAGCTCCACTGGCGTGCCCTCCCGCCGGAGCTCCACCACTCCTTGCCCCCCATGCCTGCTGACGCTCCACCGCCGCGCCCTCCCGCCGGAGCCCCACCGCTCCTTGCTCCGCCACACCTGCCCACACTCCGCCGCCGTGCCCTCCCACCGAAGCTCCGCCACTCCTTGCCCCGCCCCCGGTCCTTGCTTCGCCACACCCTACTGATGCTCCGCCACCTTGCCGCACCCTCCCTTCTTGCCTCCGCCGCCGCTCCTTGCCACATGTAAGAGGTGAGGGGCGAGCGGAGGGGGGAGGAGAGGGGCGGCACGGGAGGGACGGTGAGGTGATCGATATGTGTCGGGGAGAGAGGGGATTCGGCAGGGAGAAGAAGAGAGAGAGGCGCAAGTGAGGGGGAGGAGCGGATAAGTACGTGTGGGGAGGGGGGTGAGCATGGGGTGAGAGAAAAGGGGGGCTGACACGTGAGGGGAGGTACCCCTTTAGGGTGAAGCCTTCAGCCGGTACTAAAGGCTCTTAGACATATTAGTACCGGTTGGAGGCTTCAACCGGTACTAATGGATGACCTTTAGTACCGGGTGAAGCCTCCACCCGGTACTAAAGGGGGTCAGGGGGGCTCCTCGGAGACTAGCCGTTAGGCTTGGTACTAATTCTCACATTAGTATCGGGCTAAAATGCAACCGGTACTGAGCCTCGAGACAAATGTTGAGTTTTTAAGTAGCGAGGGTTCCTGATGCTGCTCATGCCCGAACTTGGGTGAAGATGCTTTTGGTGCATTTTGCTTCATCATTTTGTGTCTTGCATGCAACCACCTAGTGGAGTATGTAACTCCTTCATGTGCTCACAATGCAATGTGCAGTGTGTTGGTGAAACATAACTATCCTAAAACTGCACTGTTGGTGCCTGAGCTTATACAAGTCATTTTATATTATAGGTGTGCCCGACCTATTGAACCGATTATTATTGGTACAATGATGCAAGTAAGAGTGAAGATGTTACCGAGCACATGCTTTCATCTATGCCGTATCACATCCTTTTGCGGTTTATACAGGGCTATTGCATTCTTGCTTCTTGTTTCAACTCCAATATATTATGATTTTGCCCTCGGTTTCGTCCACTTTGTGATTTTACCTTCACTTTTTGAAAACGAACTCCATGTTTGCCCCTACTCCATGAACAGCATATAACGGTGTCAAATACCCTCGAAGAAGACACGTTTGCCTTTGTGAATATGCCCCAACTATTTAGACAACTTTGTAATTTTACCCCTGTTTTACTACATATATTTAGATAGCATTTCAGCATATATGAACTGAAATTTGCCAACTATACATGTCAATAGATATGAACAGAAATTTGTCAACCAAATTTTGAAAAGAAATTGACAGCATCATAACAAAAACAATAAATCCAAACCACATGTATATATAGACACATAACATCCCATAATTCTTGTCCAACAAAAGCAACTAGTATTGCAATATTACATGCATGTCCAGTGGCAATGCATCACATTCATGCATCCATCCGATCTATTCCTAATAATGCAGCCAATCGACCTCCTCTTCTCCCTCCTCCTCCTCTAGAACCTCCTCCTACTCCCTTTTCTAGATTCAGTTGAAACCACTCCAGCAGCTACTCGTCCAAACTCATGTACAGTTAGAAGCCCAATTCTAGAGTTTGATTTTGCTGTGATCTTTCTATGTGGAAAAATCATTCGATGTTAGTCACCTGCTCTTCCGAAGGCATCATCACCTCTCGATTTTTCTGTGCCAAGGTGGTTATCTGTCCTAAAACGTGTATATGGCTTTATGGTCATTTAAGACAATGAAATCCTAGATTAACACCAAAATTATGTATGAGCATGATGAGTGCATGCATGACATACCTCAACAGTCTGTGGTCTGCCTGATTTCATAGATGTTGCTTCCTTCAATTGGGACTGCAAAATTTCTTCAACAATTAGCATATGCAGGGAAATTGCAAGGTTTATGGAACCTATGAGGATGCAAAATAACTAAAATGGTGATTCAAGCGGCACCTTTTCCTCAGACTCTTTAGCCATGTATTCGTTAATTCCATCTACGATGCAGTTTGAAACACTAGGAATTGGGGATGTTAATGGTAAAAGAGGTTCCACGACTTCACGGTTTATTTCTCCGAGCAGCGACCTGTATTGGCTTTAGTCCATCCCGAGGCAGGAAATCACATGGCAATCAAATGTCTGCTTCACATGCCTATATGACAGAACAAATAATGAACCGCGCCTGGGCAAGCCGCGGGACACCGTGCTGCCTGGCCGGGCCGCACGCGCGCACCATGCACCTGCACCGCGGTGCATGCCCAGGCTGCGCACCCGCGCCTTGCCGCCTGGCCGGGCCGCACACCCGCACTGCGCCTGCCATTGCCGCTATCGCTTCTAGGGTTGGGAGGAGAGATCGAGGGAAACTCAGGGGTGGCGTCAGGTGGGAGTGCGGAGGGGATAGGAAGGGATAAGGGGTACTTGCATCTATTCACCATATTGTGAAGGGGTTTTCTATTTCTTCCAATTGGTTCGTTACAAATGGTGCTAACAGAGATAAGAATAGGGGTAAACGGAGGCTTCATCTTCAAATAGTAGGGGTAAAATCACAAAGTGGAAGAAAATAGGAGTAAAATCACATCTGAGGTTTAGAATAGGGGCAAGAACACAATAGTCCCCTATATAAAAATTGAACACATTGTGGTCAGCGTGCAGTTTTGAGAATGGAGGTAGTACTTACGGCCCAACAAGCTTCTTGTCCAAGTCAGGAATAAATTGAGATGCTGATAATCAGTGTCGCAATATTTGTATTGTTGACAACTCGATGTTAATTGTTCAAGTAAGGCAAGACACACAATCATTCTTTGGCTCATGCCGTGCAGTTGAAGGTTTTATGAAAAAATTACTCTAGTCAACTTTATAGGGGATAAAGTGCACATTCAAATCCTTGATGGCATCTTTCTTCCAAAATACATGGACACATTAATTCTTAGTTTATTTTATTGTGGGTTTTGATTGTGGATGATTTCGTTACACGAAGAATCCAATACAAAAATACCAGATCTGAGGATGAACCCAGGTGGACGTTTGCGTACTGAACGGTGTGGTATCGCTGAACCTCCCAGGTTGTCCAGCGGCTGGAATCCAGCCGGTTATTTTCGTTGTGGCCACCAGGACTTTGTGACTCCACTTATTGCCGCCGGTGGGCTGTCTACTTCCAACCTGAATTCATCTACACATGGTGCATTGTGCTTATCGTGTATCGAACTCCGTTTAACCACACAAACCAAGATCTCATTGAAGATCCAACCTGAATTTATCCACACAACATTGCTCTGGGGACTCGTACGTATAAAAGCTAGCGAGCCTGACACAGGCTATAGAGGTGTGGAAGCTAGTGAATGCTTGTTTGGCCATTGTAGGTTCCGGTAACACTCAACCCTGAAATGTCTTTTGCTGCATTTGCTTCATCATTTACCGGCTTTCATAAAACCTCCTAGCAGACTAACTCATCCATATGTTCTCTCACACAATGCAAATGCCTTGGTGTAACCTAACGATCCTGAAACGACGCTAGCGATTTCATGAGCTTGTACAAGTCATTTTATTGACATGCCAGCTGGTATACATCATTACTATCGTCACAATCATGCAAATAAAGAGTCAACTCCAGCCAGCGCTGCTTTATTTCTCCATTGCTTATTGCTCCTCCCTGACAATAGGCAGTTTGTGGTGATAATTTCACTAGCTGTTGTCTGAGCTTATTCAATCTCTTGAGCACCACACATATTTGGAATGGCTTTCTGTTCAAAGTTCCATGAATATTGCAGCCAAAAAGATAAGCTATGATGATAGGATAAAGTTACCTTTCTGACTGACTGATTCCCCTTTCCATCTGCAATTTCAGTATTGATTTTTTTTATACAGCTTTCAAGGCCCAAATTCTGAATGATGGTTCCTAATTGAAAGTTATTTAAGTTGATTAATTTTCATTACAATGAGTAAGACATTAGAAAGCGCAATACCCAATGCCTCAATGCATGTGTTTGAAATACCAACAGCAGTGCAATGCAGAGGAAGGCAAGGGAAATTAAGCAACACATATGTACGTGAGCACGTGTTCATCTTGTCGAGGATAGTGGATATGTTGTGACACCTATCCTGCATGTTTGTGTCCTCACCATTAATACGGAAAAATAGACCAACTAGATTTCAATTTCAGCAGTCCACCTAGAGGTACTCAGATGATTGATTTGTAGGTAAAGAGGATCGTAACACAATCATCTTGATGGTAACTGTAACATTCAACCCATAGGCCAGCTGGGCTAGGCCAGTGCACTACCACAGGGTAGCAAATTCCTGACGGCCAAAAACCGTCAGGAAAGATAAAAACTGTCAGGGAAGTAATTCCTGATGGCTCACCATAAAAAATCCACCGACAGGAGTGGAGAGTCAGGCTAGTTGGGCTCACCGTCCTTTGGGTGGGTGGATGTAACATCCAGCCCATGAGCTAGTTCGGCCAGGCTAGTGGGCCAACAATTTGAAGATCATGCATGAGGTATGGTAGCTCTAGGAATAGTACCCGATAGGAAGTGGAGATTGTGATGAGCTAACTTAAATAGCTAGTTCTAGGAAGCATTGTAGTCTTGGTTTAACCCTTTTATGCAAAGCGAGGATGAAAGTGTAAGTAAGTTGTAGTGTAGGTGTGGTCCATTCAACGTGCATAGTGGGTATGAGCCGTTTTTCTCAGCTGGGTCGTTACAATTGGTAATCAGAGCCAACTTTTGTTGTGTCATGGCGTGCGGGTCAGATGTACGGGCATGGTGCACATGACGCGTGGATCCTATATGAACACGGTATGGCATGTGCGCCGCCACTGGACGCACGGATGTGACCAGGAAAGTTGATCCTGAACCGTTAGCTCAGCTCTCGATGTGGACGTTGAGTCCTTTGGGTGGGTGGATGTAACATCCAGCCCATGGGCTAGTTGGGCCAGGCTAGTGGGCCAACAATTTGAGTACCATATATGAGGCATGGTAGCTCTAGAAATAGTCCCAAATGGGAAGCGGAGAGTGTGATGAGCTAACTTAAATAGCTAGCTCTAGGAAGCATTGCAACCTTGTGTTAACCCTTTTACGCGAAGCAAGGACGAAAGTGTAAGTAGGTTGCAGTGTAGATGGGTCCACTCAATGTGCAAAGTGGGCATGAGCCATTTTTATGAGCTGGGTTATTACCATAACGCAAGGTACAAGACACGAAGATTTATACAGGTTTGGCCACCAGTGTAGTGTAATACCCTATGTCTTGTTTGAGGATTGTATTGCGCGCTGCATTCGGTTGTTTTAGGGTTTGGATTGTGGATGAGATCTGTGGGTTAGAGTTACATGGCAAGTCTACTAGTTAGTTGCTATAGATGAGATCTAGTTGGATTATAGTTAGTTACTATATATGAGATACTATATATGAGATCTAGTCGGGTTACAATTGCATCCAAAGAATCCTATCTTTTACCTTCCTTGTTAAGTCAGGCAAGACCATTAGTGGTCGGCTGGACCTCCGTGAAGGTACCCGAATGTCTATCTCCGTCACTCACCTATTGCTGATTTTACATCTGAATACCAATTTTTATGATCCTTGATGACTCAACCACTGAATGAGCAGAACAAACAGAAATAATGCAATCCGTATGAGATTCAAGCAATAACAGATACAACTTAGTAACTAGAGTCATGTACTGGGAAGAGCATCAGTAGGGAACTGACAATTGGAGGAACAGAATATGAGGGAAGATAGCAGGAGGAAGGAGGGTTCGATTCCCTGCCCTGCCTTCTGCCCCTTTCTATTGTACCCTACCCTATTATGCGTTTCATGCTTAGTACCACTCGATGGCCCAAGCATCACGTCCTCCAGTCCAGCTAGCTGCCCACAGAGCCCATGTACATGATACCAGTGTTCCTAATTTTGGTGGTGACCGAAAGAAAATTTCAAAATTCACTATTGCACTTATGCATATGCTTTACTGTAGATATAGTACTCTAGACTCATATTTTCTATTGTTTGGGTTGCATATTCTTCAACTCAATAGTTGCACAGCCATAAATCATACTAACCATTTGTTTAGATCCAAAAAGTTCGAAAATCTTATAATTTGGTGAAGACTCTAAAAAATTCTTGGCCAGCTTTCACCGAAATTTTGCGAATTTTAGTAATTTTGGTGGTGATGGAAAAAAAACCCTGAAAACTAAATTGTAAACCTTGCATGATACACCCCTACTAGGACAGACGGAATCTGCTCTGTGCCAAGGACTTCCATGCCAATGGCTGGCTGGGTCCTTCCACTAAGATGCATCATTTTACATCGCACATCACTGCTTTCATGCATCTGGCAACGATACATAGCTGATACGTAGGAAGGCGAATATGCTCCATACATTACGAGGTCCAGAAGTAGATGGACGCTAAGTTGTGCATTGTGGGTTCCTGGTGCCGCTCAAGCCGGATTGTCTTTAACGAAGGTTTTCTTGCTGCATTTTTCTTGGAGCATGTATCTCGTTCATGTCCTTTCACATAATGCAATGTGCAGTACCTTGGTGCAACCGAACGGTCCAGAGAAACTACATTGTTGGTGTTTTATCTTGTAGAAGTTATTTTATAGGCATTCCTAACATAAAGCGACTATTGTTGACACAATCATGGCAAGTGAAATGAACTACTAATAATTA
Source organism: Setaria italica (assembly GCF_000263155.2). Taxonomy (NCBI): domain Eukaryota; kingdom Viridiplantae; phylum Streptophyta; class Magnoliopsida; order Poales; family Poaceae; genus Setaria; species Setaria italica. The sequence goes on from NC_028451.1 coordinate 9,451,609, forward strand.
ACTCCAAACATAAACTCCAGATGTCAGGGAGCACATGGTCTTGTAATGGACATATATTGAACACACTGCTCCTTCGTGCCGGTTGACTGAGGTAGTAGGCTGTTGCATAAATTATATATTGATCCCGGACATTGTGCAGTTTGTGATGGTAAGTTCAGTAGCTATTGCCTGAACTTACTTGATTTTCATGATGATCCTACATATATGGGATACTTGGTCTTTGAAGCCACACAAGCATTCATCAGAGACAAAAACAGAAGCTATTATATGAGAAAGTCACCTTTATTTCTTAGTTACAATTGAGTGATCTTCATTAGGCTGGACTAATAAATCAGCAGCTTAATGTAACACCCTAGGTCCAAAATCTATTTATAGCTTACCAAGCTTAATCTCCAAGTCAGGAATAAATCTACGATGCTGATTGATTTGGGGGTGCATCAGTATTGTTTATGTCAATTGTTCAAGTAAGGCAAGACACTGCATAGAATCATTATTTGGATCATGCTGTGCAGTTGGAGAAAGTATAGTAATAAGTGTCCTGCACACATGAAGAAAGAGCAGATTTCCTTAAAAACTATACTCAACCCAATGGCGAAAAGAGCACATTCGAATCCTTGGCGGCCAGGGCTCACGAGCAGGCATGTATGGGTTCAGCGAACTCAAAAAACATGTCCAGTAATGGAAATCCTCGAGTCTTAAGTAACTCACAGTGGTAGCTAACACAATTCATTATTAGGTATGCTGAAACCAATATCGTTAGTGAAAACCATATATAAGGTGCTCTTTAATCAAGCTCATAAAACATTGGATAAAAATGAAGATGAAATTAATTGATGTTAAATCTGCAAAACTACAAAACTCTTTTTTTGCGAAAGTACAAAAATACATAACTCAATAGGAGGCCAGTCTGCTGGATCCTCCAACCTGAATTCATCAACACATGGTGCCTTCAGCTAATTGTGACGTAAATGGTAAACCATACCCCACCAATGACAATTTCAAAGCCACCTGGGCTGGTACGACGTACGCTGTGTGCGCCATACGCTGGCGAAATTCTGAAAGCAGCAGGATATTTAGTGGTGGGGCACTATCGGTTCCTGATGCCGCTCAACCCTGAAGCCTCTAGAGGAGATGCTCTTGCTGCATTTTGCCTGATGATTTCCTGGCTAGTTTGCATCCTCCTAGAAGACTAATTCGCTCATGTATTCGATATATCTCACAGAACATGCAGTGTCTTTGTCACACCTAACGACTATCCTGCAATGACACTACTGTTGCTTGAGCTTGTACACAGGTTATTTTATAGATAGACCTGGTAGTATAACTCATGCAATACAACAAGTACAATCATTCAAATGAAGAGTCAAGTACTTATAATTAATTCAAAATAAAGTTAAAAATAAAGTACATCAGGCCCGTTGAGCTGTAATGTCCTATATGATGCATTGATGCTGTTGATGATAGATGCTAGTTGTAATACTTCGCATGCCTAAAGTTGCCAGTGCAGTCAAGATGGCAGTAAGGTTGCTCACACACATCAGGACCTTGGTGTAGTGAACACTTGCCGATTCCATCAGAGTTAAGGTTGACTTTGGCGAGGACGGAGCAAACACCCTGCGTCTTGTGGAACGCCCTTGGACAGCTCTTCCTCGAGAAGAGATGTGGCCATAGTGGATGTCAGCGGCAGCGTCGATGTTGAGGCATGTGTGAGCTACTCCGGTGGAATAACTTCTTTGGGTGGGACACAACAAGCTAGTGGAAACGTGGTATCAGCATGGTCGCTGCTGGTTTAACATCAATGAAGAAACAATGATGAACTCTTGGTGCACGTGCTGGTGTCGGAGCAGCTAGCTCTCTGCTCTAGGAATTGCAGCTGTGACAGTAGGCGTCGCCGTGGAGAATGAAGTCACCATAACGTGAATTACGCCTCATGCTGACTCAATATTCCATTGAACACCTTCTGAGCACCAGTGGAACGTGTGGTCCGCGTGCCAGAAACTGCAATGGAGATCATCGAGGGCTTGTGCGTTGCTGATGCCGCTCAAGGCTGAATGTCTTTAGCGAAGTTGCTGTTGCTCTGATTGCTTGATCATTTCCTGGTTAGCGCATGCTTCCTCCTAACTGAGTAACACGCTCTTGGACTCTCACACAATGTTAGTGCTTGAGCTTGTACAACTCCTTTTATAGGCATGCCTGGCCGCGTGAACGATTATTACTGGTACGCTTGAGCTTGTACAATGTTAGCCCTTTTTGACGTTGTGGTAAGGAAATCGAATGATACTCGGAAGAGCATTAAGGGTTCCTGATGCCGCTCAATCTTGAAAGTCTTCTGCTGCACTTTGCTTCATCATATCGTTTCCTAGCTTGCAGGCAACCTACTACAGTGCAAGTCGTCCATGTGCTCTGTCAAACAAAAAGGTAATCGGGATGCAACCTAACGATCCTCAAACAACACTAGTGATGCTTGATCGAGCTTGTACAGATCCTTTTATTGGCATCCCTGCTGCTATACATAATTAGTGTCGGTACAATCATGCACATAAAGAATCAACTACCATCAATTAATTCATAACTACCAGCAAATTTGTGAGTCACTTTGACTGGTTACCATTTTTCTTTGCAATTCAGGATCCAAATTTTTGATAAAGCTTTTCCAGGCAGAAATTCTGAATGATGGTTTCTACTTGCATATGTTATTTAAATTGTGTAAGCTATACATTAGGTCTCTCATTGCTAGTATGTCTTTCATGTGTCAGTGCATCATCAGAGCAACCTCCACCTGCAGATGATACATGAGTCTTAAACTCAGAATCTGCTGGAAAAAAAATGAAAAATCATTTCTTTCAGATAATTACTGTTGTTAAATACAGCATCAACTAGGAGAAAAAAATATGTTCATTCTACATTCGTCACGCAAACTAATGCAACATTTTTTTCTTAAGACTACTACCTGTGCAGATCGAAAATAAGAACTCGATCTGATCGTGCAATTCATTCTTAGTCAAGGGTGCGGTAACTTAAGCCCTATTTGGCAGGGTTTTTTTCGGCTTCGGCTTCACCTATTTTGCACAAATCAAGACACTATAGCGTGAAGCTATTTTGTAAGCTGAGAGGTGATAGTAGGAAATCGAGGCACTATATTAGTGATGTTGATAGGTGATATTATGGTGATTAACTAGACCTGCATTATTTGTATTATTGATATGTTCAACTAAGAAAAGACACGAAATCACAATTCGGATCATGCCGTGCAGTTGGACAAAGTAGAGTAATGAGTTGCCAGCGCAACTGGGAGAGAGAAATGGAATGGATAGGTTGCCGCTCCTGTGTTTGCAATTTCTTATTTCAGTACCAAATATAATGTATTTTTACCATAACTTCTATATAATTTTCTTGAAAACTATACGATACTCAACCCCAATGGAGATATAGAGTGCACTCGAACCAGGCATCTGCCCGCGACTCTACTCTGGTACGTCAGAAACTGAGTGTATTTTGTGCACACAGAGGTGCGCATGTATGCAAACACCGCGTTGGGTATTGTAGGTTCCTGATGCCGCTCAAGCCTGATCATTTCCTGCCGAGCAAGCAACGATCTAATAGAGTAACTATCCTTTTTGGTGCTTGATCTTGTACATATCATTTATAGACATGCCTGGTTGTATAGGCAGTCATGGAAGGAAAACAGTGTGAACTACTGATAATCTACTCGATCAAAACTTGTTTATATGCTCTGGACATCAGGGTCCACATGCTCTTGCTATTGCGCATCCTTTTGCTAGACATATATAGAATTAATAATGGTCTATTTCGAAATTATGTGTTCAGTTACAGACTATTGAATACCAATTTGGAACTCCATTTTCTTTAGGTTCTGAAAAAAATTATCTAGTCATACCAGTAACTACTCGTATACATGACGGCGCGTGCACTTAGGCCTCCAGACCTCTAGGCCAGAATCTCCGAGCCTCCGGCTCTGGCTTCCATGCCAATTTGAAGCCATCTGCGATGGGCTGGTACCTTGTACTTATGAAAGGTGGAGAATTAAAACGATCAGCTAAGAAATAACTACACCAAAAAAGATATGTCTCACCACTATGTGCATCAACACCCTATCTCTAGATCAATGTTCGAAAATCTAGCGTGACAAGTAAAAGCAAGAGCAATTCAAGGAAACTAATTTGCTTTAATATAAATTGTACAAAGTAAATGAGATCAAGTGGACAAACACAATGGAGACATTGAATTTTTTACCGAGGTTTAAGTGACTTGCCGGTCACCCCTAATCCACATGTGGATTCAATGTTCCAACCTCTCCTTATCAAGGCACCATTTGATCTTAAGCCGATTTGGATCAAAGAACCACTGCACACATCACTTCTACTAGAGTTTCTCTTCATCACACCGATGAGGCTAGCACAAAGTCTCTCATGAGCACACTGGACCTTGTCACAAGATTCTATTGAGAAAATCACCGGATCATAGCACCACCACATCGTCTAAGTGTCGGCAAACACCAAGAGTAATAAGTCCAAGTGCCTAAAGTTCAAATTCCCATAGTGCACTAGAATCTTGCCTCTCACCCTCTTCTAGAACCAACATGCTTCTATCCAACCCGGACACTTCGTAAAAAGCTAACAATTTTTAGCTTCGATGTTCTTGGACTCTACGGAAAACTTGTCTAGAGGGTTACACATCCCAACCGAATGCTCGACTCCAACGATCAAAGTAGAATTAGAATCCAAGATCTACAAAAACCATCAAAACAAGAGTGTTTTGTTTCAAACTACTGGTTGCTATGTTGTTTTTGTTCTTAGTACCTTCTGGTTATTACTGCTTTATTTTTGTTCTGTACTACAACTTAGCTGGTATTAAATTCAAGTAGAGGTTGATAATAATCTCATAGATGATGTATCCAATTCAAAACTAGAGTAAATTATATTAATATGCTACTAAGTTTGCATATATCAAAAGAATTATGATGCAAGCATCTCTAATTAATATAAGCTTAACAAGTGTCTACGAACAAATCTCCATGATAGTAACGATCCTCTCTCAGAAATCCCCAATTAATTGGGGTCCGTGTGAGCTTCTGTATTTGCAAAAAAGAAGATTTGAATAAAGATATGTGACCTTTAAAAAGAATGGATTGAACATTTCATTATTTACTTAATGTATCCAACTGATGAATCTTCCTTTTTTTTTTTATCAAAGGCACAAAACCGAAGAATCATAGGTCCGCTAGCTTCTGACCAAGGGTGGATCCAGGCATGGGTATGGGGACCGATGGATCGGATTTGTTCGGATAAGCCAAGTCGCTTGGCTACTGGAATAATCCTGCTGTCAGTTTTCGCTGAGGTGGGTGAACAAGCATACCGAAACATGACCTAAGATCCCCACGGGACTTGTAACTCCATCCATAGAATCAAGAGGCGGGCGTATGGAATAAAGCTTAAAGACCACTGCTCCTTCCAATGCAACCTTTATAATTCAACTACAGATGGTTCGCTGTGTACCTTGAATGTGCTGACTGTAATTCAGCCTCAACAATCATCGATGCGTCGTCCTCAATAATAATCTTGCATTCATCATCTGGAAGCCATCCGTGTGAAGGCTGGTAGACACGGAAGCTAGTGTGCCTCCTGCAAGTATACCTGTTGAAGTATGTTAGGATCCTGAGTAGGGCGTCGTGGGTGCCTGATGTCTCTCAAGCCTGAATATCCAAAGAGATGATGCTCTCGTTGCATTTTTCTTGATCATTAATTCCCTGGCATGATCTCCTCCCAGAGAAGACTCGCTCATGTGTGCTCCACCTCAAAGAAATCGCGAAGTATGCAGGACATTTTATAACTAGGCATGCCTCGTCGTATGCATCATTACTACCGCTACGGGTACAATCACAAAAATAAAAGGCCATATGCAAATAATTATTTCCTATAAATCATCTATATATATTCTTTAGTAGTACCAGTTGATAGCTCAATTGTGGTTGTGGCTTGATGGGTTTAGTACCATAAGGGCTGGCTTATAATCCTTGTTGCTCCAAATAAAGCAAACCTAGGTTAATATTTTTATACGAGACGAGGACAATAGTACAAGAGAGATGCTACGCGTATGTGAGCCCGCTCTACGTTAGCAATTGGGTTTTAAGAAGATATTGGACGTGGGGTATTGGAAATGATATTCAGAGCATGAACCCTCGTTACATATACATTAGTATCAGTTGGTATTCCTGGAGGAGCATTAGTATCAGTTTGTAACACCATAGTACTAATATATTGGCATTAGCACTGGTTGGTGTTACCAACAGATACTAGAGGATCTGATGCCATTCATCGACTTGCATACAGCGTGCGTACATATTTAAGAGACGGCCAGGACTTTGATAACGTATAGGGACCCAGCATGATGCATGGCTGTCTCATGTGGACTTGTGCAGCTTCGATCATGTTCCGTTCTATTTGCCTGAAACTAGAATAGACCTGCACGCATAGTTTCAATTACTAGATGGTGCTCGTGTAAGAGCATGAAACACCCATGGGACTTGATAACTTCTTTTCTTTTCCCTTTGCTTCTTCTCTCGTATTGCTTACCATAATTCGCGTGAGTTTGATATTATGACAAAATGAAATCAACCAAAAACAGAAGTGAAAATTAATTCTTGGGTCAGCAACTGACCCGAGGGATGCATCCCCGCGTGCACCTTTGCCTGCTCGGCGGTTGCCAAGATCGCTGAGAATTTTTTGCTCTGGCGAGATACCAGAGACAAGCTGGCTGGGCCCTCTTGTCATTCTCATCAAGATATTTTACAATGCACAGCCCTGCTTTCATGCAACAGAGAGCGATGCCATATTGGTATGTAGAAAAATGAGTGTTCTTGGTATATATTGGTAGCAGAGACAACCGGAGTGTTACTCTGTTGGGTATTATGGACTTGTGGGTTCCTGAAGGCACTGAAGCCTGAATATCTTTAGAGAAGATGCTCTTGCTGCATATTGCATGATCATTTCATTTCGTAGCTAGCATGCGACCTCCTAGCAGAGTATGCAACTTGTTCATGTTCTCGCATACAACGCCATGCGCAGTACCTCTCCGTGCAACCTAATGATCCTGGAACTACTGTTGGTAGTTGAGCTTGTACAATTCATTTTAAGGTACCGGCAAAAATGCATTTGCAGCACCGGTTATGCGGCCCAAATGGCCAACATCCTGCTGTCAGTTTTGGCTGTGACCTCCAGGACTTTGTAACTTCACCAATAAAATCGCATGGCATGCACGCTGTGACCGCCTGCACTTTGTAAGTTGTAACTTCCATCTGCTGCCATCCGCCTGAATTCGTCCACGCATGGTGCATTGTGCTGCTCATCATGACAATACATAGCTGCAACGTGGGAAAGCGAGTATGCCCGTGCATTATGAGGTGCAGAAGTAGGCAGACACTAAATTGGGCAGTGTGGGTTCCTGGTGCCGCTCAAGCCTGAATGTCTTTGGCAGTTTACATAAGAAAGATTTCCACAGATCATTGTGCATGACAACTGCCATCAGAAATAGAACGATTTCAAATGGTTCAATTTCACCTGAAGCAACTGCCTGGCGGTCGTTCATGATGCAATGTGAACTGCCTTTGAAAATGGTTCAATTTCATCTGAAAAATTATCTTTTGTATTAAACTGAGTTTGAGAACGAAATGGCCGTTAATTTTTTGTTAGGTTATATTATGTTCCTCCCCATCCCTAGTTGAATCTATAAAATCCTAGTAAACTTTTTAGGACTAGTGAAAACAGAATTTTACCATTGAGACATCTTCATTGGTGAAGTGTTAGTGAAGATGCCATAGTTTTTTAGCAACTGGGCTCGATGACTGGGCGTATTACTTGCTGTGCATGCCCTCTTCCTCCTATGGGCCTATTTCTTTGTACTGGCTTAGCGCACAAGGAACATTTTATATGATTTCGTATATTTCCTAGTTAAGACAAATTAGTTATGAATTTACAAATAGCCCTGCCCCATTACATTGAAACAGGACAGTTTTGCAGCGTTTCGGTTCACACGAAACCACCACACAAGTGTAAGCAGAATCCCTACAGCTAATATCCCGATGTGGTGCTGCAAAACAGTTTAAAGCTTATACCCACCCTTGCAAATCCACTGGACAAACCACGCCATGCAAGTAATATTGAACCATTACAAAAGCGAAAACCAACAAACATGCCGGCAACTGACCACCAGTACCATTCCATTCCGCGAATTTCGGTGATTTCAAAGGAGACAAACAAAATAGAGTAAAGGAAATTGGGAATCCTTTTGGCCGCAACACCCATTGCTTTGGGCATTGCGGGTACCTGATGCCGCTCAATCCTCAATGTCTTTTACTGCATTTTGCTTGATCATTTGCTAGCTTGCATGTATCCTCATAGCAGAGTAACAACTCGACACTGTGTGCTTTCACAGAATGTTAGTGCCTTGACACAACCTAACGGTCCTGTAACAACATTACTGTTACTTGAACCTGTACAAGTCATTTTATCGGCACGACTAGTCAAATACATCATTACTATCGGTGCCATCATGCAAATAAAGAGTCAACTGTTAACATTAATTGATATCTCTCAAACTCAGGACATCTAGAGCACATGATCTTCCTCCATGCTACTTTATTTCTCCGTTCCTCATAGCAGCAAGATCTGACTAAACGCGTATCATCCGAAGTGAATGGTATAAATTTGATATACACTACAACCGCACATCCATTTGTGAAATAAATTGAACACATTTTTGCATAACATGGGTCGTGAAGTGAAGTGAACTAGTATGCAGTTCTTCCATAACTTAATTGTCATGATTCCAATTACAATGTGCATCTTTGTGGAGATAAATTCAGTAGCTGCTGTCTGACTTAATCTCATGAGGACCATACATATTTGAAATGGATTACTCTTCAAAGTATCGAGTGTATATTATTGACGAAAAGAGAAGGCATCATGATGTGATAAAGTTACTGTTCTGTGTAACAATGCAATTAACTGATTCCAATTCAGCTCTGCAACTTCAGGATCGAAATATTTGATAGAGCTTTGCATGCCCAAGATCTGAATGGTGATTCCGATTTGAATGTTATTAAACCTGAGTAATTTTCATTAGGCTGAATAAATACAACAGGAAGCTTAATTTCCGGGTGAGCTAGCTACATATAAGCCCTAAATATACCTAGCAGGCCGTACCGAGATCTCCATATACTGTTCTTTGAAATGCACAACCAAGCATCAATAATGCACTAATTGTGTTTGAGCGGCACAGCAATGCAGAGGAAGGAACTTCATATGTATGATTGTGGCAAGAGAGTAACTGCATATGACTGTGACAAAAATCCTCCATGTTTGCATCCTCGCTATCAAAGCTGACAAAATTCACTCATGGCTCGTTTTAGCTCTGAATACCAATTGTTATGAACATTTATGTCTCAACTACTGAATCAGCGCCAACCAATGAGAAATGTTGCAATCGGCAAGAGATTCAAGCAATAAAAGATTAACAGAAACACTTTAGTAACTAAAATCATGGACTAAGAAGAGGGTCAGTAGGGGTCTGAGAATACGACGGACAAAATATGAGAGATGAAAGCCGGAGGAAGAAGGGTTGTTTGATCCCCTGCCCAGCCATCTGCCCGTTTCTCTTGTACCCAGAACGGTTGTGCGTTTCTAGGTTTAGTACCACTCGATGGCACAAGCAATGTTCATCACGTCCTCTAGTCCAACTGTCCAATAGATACAGAACCTAGGCCAGCCGACGTCTGCTCCGGCCTACGATTTCCTCGCAGATACATCATGCTCATCGAGACATTTTACACCGCACAGCCCTGTTTTCATGCATCTGTCCTAGATGCAAAGCTGATACGAACGAAGCCAGAGTGTGATTGTTGCAAGGAAAGGAGTTGACGTAAACGTATATTATTAAGTTAGCCATTGTGTATTGCTGATGCCACTCAAACCTGAATGTCTTTGGCGAAGATGCTCTTGCTCCCGTTTAGCTTGATCATTTGTCGGCCAGAACGAAATGTCCTAGCCGTGAGTTCCTCAGTTCATGTGTTCTCTCAAGCAACACAATGTGAAGCAGTGCCTTGGTTTGGCCTAACGATCCTGAAACTACATTTGGCGCTTGACCTTGTGCAAGTTATTTTATAGGCATGCCTGGACGTGTGTATACCGATTATGATTGGTAAAATCATTACAAGTAAAGAGTGAACTACTAATAATTAACACAAAACTTAAGCTCGGGACCTCAGGGTCCACATGCTCTTAAGTCATGCTATTACCCATCCATTTGGGACACATTGTAATTGAGTAGTGGTCTATTTTGAAATTATGATTGAGTTAAAGACTATCAAGTAAAATTTTGGAGCTCCATTTGGTGGTTGATTGCCCATAGATTCTCAACGAGGAATTATTCAAACTATCTTCTCATATCAGTAACTACTAATATCTAGTATGAGTTAGCAAACTTTTGCATATTTTCTTATACCATGCAAAATTATTGGATTTACATTTGATGCTATACAAATTACTATTTTGCCAGATGCTTTCAATTATTTACTTAGCTTTGACCTTAATTATAGGAAAAAAGAGTTTTCATTTGCCGAAAGCATGACTTTCCTGTTCTTGTTCTGTGGCTGACTCAACATTGCATTATATAACACTAAGAGGTTGGAGCTGCTTATTAGCATGTCATTGACATAAACCATAAGAAAAAAGAGAAACCTTTTTGGCAAAGACGTAGAAACAACTTATAATTAATTCATCTTATTCGACTTTTATTTTTTCGTTTTAACATTTTCTTGCTTGCAAAATACCCAACTGGAAAAATCCTTGCAACCACCTATCCATGAGTGGGTCTTTGCTTGACCGGCCACAAATTTTGTAAACTAGCAGAACTATCGGATATCACGCGCCAGCCAGCAACCGTAAGTCCGTACATATGAATGCGAGTGCACTTGGTGGACACCAAAGTCTGGAAGACTTATAGTATGTTGGGCATTATGGGTTCCTGATCCCGCTCAAGCCTTGAATGTCTTTAGTGAAGGTACTCTTGCTGTATTTTGCTCGATCATTTCCTGCCAAACATGCAACCTCCTAACCGACTAATTCCATCACCTTCGCGTGCTCTCACACAATGTGTGTGGTGCCTTGGAGCAATCGAATAATCCTGAAATAACAAACTGCTGGTACAAGTTATTTTATAGGCATGCCTGATAGTATAAACATGTTATTGTTAATACAACCATGGCAAGTAAAGAGTGAACTAGTAATAAGTAACTCCAAACATAAGCTCCGACATCAAGGACAACACTCTTAAGTCATGCATGCTACTATCATGCTGGCATAAATGGCCGGGATCATCCATTTATGACATTTATAAATTAAATAATGGTATTAGAAATAGCAAGTAATGTGTAGTTTTACATATCGGAATACATGTACACTTATGCTGGCAGAAATGGCCCGGGTCATCCATGCTGGTAGCTTTGCTGTTATGGAAATTTAGGGAGCTGGCGTGCACCTGTATGTCTGGTGCTGCCGCGCGCGAGCTGGCGCATCAAGTGCTCGTTAGCACCGCGCTGTGTCAGCGTGGCACCTTTGCCGTGCCAGTGCATGTGGCGCGGCAGCGACTTCCTGCCACGCCACGGGCACTGGCGCGGCTAAAAGGGTCACCCCATGCAAATTAAGTTCGGGACAAATCTTTTTAAAAAATATTTTTAAAAAAAGTTAAAAATAAAAAAATCGATGTTATGTCAGTGTGCACGCATGCTGGACCTGCAGCCGGGCTGGCGTCCCCAATCATCTAACTCTGAAGACATGTGCGATGGGCTCGTACCTCAGTACCTGGTACGTACGATAGCTAGTGTACTTCGTGCAAGCAACATTCATCATTTCCTGAGTTGCTATTCTTAATGCTTCGGCAAAGAAGAAAATCCGTTTTGTAATGTTTTGCAAGCCACATTCATCATTCTACACCACATTTTCTTATTATTTTTTCGTGAGTCCTATTCTTAATGTTTTGCAATACGTGGTTGTTAACACATTTTTGTAAGTTGGGAGCACTATCCCCTCGTATGAAAATATATAAGGTATTGGAATTTGGTTCATAGTACGACACAGCTTATAAATTCCACATTCCTCACCTGAGGCTTACAGTTTCTAGCAATGGAACTATTAGCCTATAGCCAGGTCCAAACCACACGTCCGACCCAGCCAAGGGCGCACAAACCCACCGGCCCCGCCAACCTGTCCTCTGCCATGCGGCTTGGCTCGGCTCCAAACCCACCCCTAGCTCGATTCAGTTCCCATCCGTGCGTACCTCCTGCATCAGCTTGGCCGCTAATCGCGCCGCTTTTGTCCGGCCGCAGGAATCATCGCACAAAAGCCCGCTCCGTCCGCCGCCCCCAATCCCGTGCAGAGCGCTGCTCCTTGCGGCGGTGGAGATGTCCAATCCCCCACATGCAATTTCCTGGCTCCTGTCACCAATGAGCAAGGGCGTCTCGGCTGCCGCAGATCCGGGAGCTCGTGTCATCATGTGGCCGTCATCCCCATTCAGGCAAGCGGAGGCAGGCTCCCCGTCCGTGTCCATCTGTCCTCCTGCGTGTTAATCGTTTAATCTTGAGTAGATTCCCTTTGCATTAGATTTACTAACTCACCATACACCAATTTGGATCAGGGACTCGTGAATGAGCAGGATGCACGGAGGCGCTGCTTCTCGAGTCCAACAAAGGACACAGCAGCATCTGTTGGTCGGATTTTAGGTATGTTGTTGATGAGAATCCTCGCCCTATTTATTTTATTGTTTCAGTAATTTACTCGTTCCAAACTAATTTTTCCCTATTGCCAGCAGATGGGAGATGAGGATTTGAGCCTGATCTGATTTCTCATATTTCTTTCATGAGAATGTTTCTAGTCTTCCAAGTAGATTATATCAAACTTTCCCCAATGCCTGCGCTAGATCTGGCCACCTAGGCTGCAGATGAGCATGCAACTGCAAGTTGTGATTACCCCCAATTTTTTTGCTGCTGCCTTTTTATTCGTTGGTGAGTCCTAACTTCTCAGTGAGATTTTCAATTTCTTCACCCTTGCAGATTGAAATCGATTAGTTCCAGCATACACTGGTAGAGAATTGGCCTTTAGTCCCGGTTGGTAGGGTGCATATCTCTCAAAAATCCATCCGGGATAAACCAACCGGGACAAAAGGGGGTCTTTAGTCCCGGGTCTTTTAACCGGGAGTAAAGGTCCCCCTTTAGTCCCGGTTGGTAAAAGCGACCGGGACTAAAGGGTGCCCCTTTAGTCCCGGTTGGGTTTCCCAACCGGAACTAAATGGTTACCCTTTAGTCCCGGCTAGATTCCAACCGGGACTAAATGGCACCTGCATGGCACTGCCTGGCGCCTGAATTTTTCATGCATGCATCACGTACGTAGTACCGCGGCCCTTTTGTTAACCTTTAGTAGTTGAGATTTTTTTAGAACGAAATCAACTAATATTTAAACGAATGGGTTACTATATATATACACAATTCTTATACACAATTCAACTAGCTTAGTACAAATCGATCATAATTAGCGCGTATTATATATACAAATAAATCAAAGTATCTGTCTACAATCTTCCCGTCGTGGTGTTGCTGATCGGAGTGTCTAATTGTCGTCCATCGTAATAAAATTCTCCTTTTGGATCTACCACCTCGTCCATTATGAATCCAATGAGACCTTCACATATTGCCGCTACTCTTTCTTCCTTCAAGAGTCCTTGTTGAATATTTAACATCTATAATTTGGAAATTTGTGAATGTTACACGAACAAATACATATAAGGAGCTAAAAAATAATTAACTAGTAATAGTTTTATTTTACGTAGTTTAAAGTTGTGCGGCGTCATCTTCAGTCCCTTGGGTCCCATAAAACTGTGCATGTGCTCACAGATGTAGTAGCCACATAGATTATTCCCGGGTTCCTATCTTAAGCACTTCAGTGCGGAAAAAAATAAGTTATGAAATATTCGTGTTATACAATGTAATAAATGTGCAGACTTCATACGTACCGGGAAGTCTGTGTTCCATGTAAGTTTTTCTTTGAATGGACCTTTGTGTGTCCTTATGAATTGTTTCCATGCGCTGCGGATTAGAATAATGAATGATATAGTGTAACAGGGATAAAATTTAGGAAATAAACTTTTGCATAGAGATAAAGGTCTAGAATTATTACAAGCCTAGCATGTCTTGCACTTCTTGGTACTCCACCGGATCTTTCCTCGACGAATCAAAGACAGTGACGTGACTTCTTTCAGGCTCAATTATAATAAGGATCCAGTGGAAGCTGCGTGCGTAAAATGTTCATGCATATTAGAGCTAACTAACATGTAGAGATAAGGAAAAAGACATCGAAGTAGACGGTATACACACACTTACTTGAAGTTGTATGGAAGTAGTATGAAATCCTTGAATGTTTGTTTGTGTAGGAAATTGTATACTTCCGCAAAGGTTTTTTCCGGCGCTAATTGTATCTGTTGTTGGTTAACTACAGATGGATCCATGAAGCCTACATGTAGGTACGCCTCTCGGCGGCATGTCTGAATTAGCATCCTACATGAAATGGAAGACGAAGTTAGTACGGTGACGCACGCCAAAATTTACATGTAGAGATAAACGGACACTTACAGAACCCAAGCACTGATCAGAGAGACGTCCAGGGCATCATGATGGTACACTTCGTATATATTCTTGAAGTCTAGCCACAACACTTTCTCCCCTTCGCCCTGAAAATCTATCGGTTTTACCTTCAGGCCGATCATCTCCCTCGAGTCGGCGGATGCCATCATGTACCATTGATGGAATGCGTACATCTTTGTTGATAGCTTCCGTACCAATGAAGGCTTTACTAGAGGTTTGCCTAGCTCATAAGGCCATCTCGGCTCAGGAGGCGGTGCAGTTGGCGTCTCAACTTGCCCTATGCATTCATCAAGTCCCAAACATGTTTCTTCCATGAACTTCAATACATTTGCTTGTTGATCCAAGGGCATTGCTTTTACCCGTTGAGCATCTTTTTTTGATAAATGGCTGAGGTTGGGGACAGGACCGCTGGAAGATGACTTTCCTTTTCTTTTATCCTTTTCATCAGCCTTTACTAAAGCCCGTTCATAGTTTGATAAGAGTGGTATCCTTTTCTTGGCTCCTTCTTCCATCCTGATAAAAAAGTTTAAATCTCGCCGACTTACTGGCGGTGGCTCCATCTCCCTTGCTTTTTTTTCTTCAGCTTGTTTCTTGAACCACTCACTGGCCTCTCGTTGGATTTCTGCCCACTGTTCCGCATGAGACATTGCCTCCCAGCGTTCCTTACGAGTCACTTCAGGCTCCTTTGTTTTCTTCTTTCTCTGTCTTTGCTTGGGAGGCGATGCTCGTGACTTCTTTAGTGGTGGTGCAGGTTTCTTCAAGGGGGCCGCTCTTGGTTCCAGCGACGGTGATCGGGGAGGGGTGTTGTTATTGTCGTCATCGCTCCCAGCACCAGGATGTGGTGGAGATGGAGACCTTGATATAGATGGAAGGGACGGTCCTGGAGCAGGAGATGACGGTCTCGAGGTATGAGGAGAAGGTCGCTGCTGGGGATCTACGGGGAGCGGTCTTGAGCTCTGAGGAGATGGCTCCGTGCCGGGAATAATGATGTAGCGTTTTCGCCATAGAATGATCCCATGAAGCGCATCTGCCAATGTCTTTTCCCCGTCGCCTCCCGGGAGGTCGAGCTCTAGACCTTCATACTGGCTATCAACTATTTGCTCTACGCGGACGCTAGCGTAGCCTGGTGGAATTTCCATGCCATGACTGCTCTGCCCCGCCAGGGTTGCTAACGCACTCCCGTACGCTACCTGTACATATAGCAGAAGTAAACAAGTTGAACTCCGATCTCGAGGCCTGGATCAATTAACAAGATTGCATAAATATTATGTATAAGTATACCTTAATAGTGAGGTTGCCGACCGGTGCATGCAGCTCACATGAGGTCCGTTGTGTGATGGCATCCACGGGGAACCGTTGCTCCTCCATGGGTAACCTGGGCGTCTGCGCATCGGGGACCCCTGTAGAAGCACAACTGCTCAAGAGGCGTTGAGAAGGGCTGGCGGTGTTAGGATTCGGCAATGCTCCAGATTGGGCCAACTCCGCAACTGCGTGGGCCACCCGCCGATTGATTTCATCCATCATTCTTTGTTCTTGTGCCTGCACTTTAGATTCTAGCATCTGCCGCCAGCTCTCCTCGATCTGTTCCTTTCTTCGCTTCCGGCTTCTGTACGAGGCGCTGTTGCCTCGGAAAGCAAACTTCCACGAAACCACCCCGAACCCTCGGCAACGTCCTGGGTGCTCCGGATTACCGAGGGCCAATGTGAGCTCATCATTTTCTCGGTCCACCTTCAACCTCCCAGCCTTACAATCTTCAATGTTCTTCACAAGATGTTCGGCCTTCTCACGTATTGTGTCATTAAAAATCAACGTCCCATCTTCTTGGCTTAGGGAGCCTCCATGAGCGTAGTACCAATTTTTTGATCGTTCGGGCTCATTCAATAGTTGCAAGTACGATTCCCCGTTCGATCAGATCTTGTTCCATATTCCTCCACTTGGGAATTGCTGAGCCATACCCACCTCGTCCCAGATGATGGTGGTAGCCCTTCTGACTAGCATTTGTTGTGTTGGTCGTGATCTTTTTCACACCGTCTTCACTCCTCTTATATTCAACAAATGCATCCCAGTGGTCCCTCAACTTTGGCCACGCGTTGAAGTCTGGAGTTCGGCCCTTCTTAATGTAGTGGGTATCCAGCATCTTCTTGAATGTCTGGAATTGTGTAGCCATCTTCTTAAGCGTCCACGCTTTGACATCCTTCTCACTATATCCTTCGGGGAATGTGAAATGTCTCTTCACGTCTTCCCACAGCATATTCTTTTCTGTCTCTGGGAGGGCATACGGATTAGTGCTTCTGCCCTTCCATTCTCTGATGCTGATAGGCACGTTGTCCCGAACGATTGCCCCGATCTTACTCACGTACTTCTTTGCTACTTTCTCGGGAGCAACCGGCCTGCCCTCTTCTGTCACTTCCGTGATGACAAGCCTCCCTTCCATCACCTTTGTACGACCTCGGGTCTTCTGCCCTTGCGTCGATCCGGAGGGCTAACAGTTCAAGATTCGTTAATTAGTACGTAGTAGTAACGGTGGCGTGAAACAATACAAGAATCGTTATATATACCTCGCCGGAACCTTCCGCCACGGCAAGGTGTTGCTGCGGCTGTTGCTCTTCATTCCCATCGGCGGACATGTTGAGGAACATGTCCGCCTGGGTGCCCTCTTCATCCGTGTACGATAGTGGAACGTTGTCGCCACTACCATCACCAGCGATTACTGCTCCATGATATACCTTGCGGTCTCATCGTCTGCCATTTCAACTATTGATTGAAACATACATGGAATCATACATGACAGTCATAGAAATCGTCTTACTACAAATTTCTACAAAGTCCTACAAAGTCCGGAATCATACATGTATATAATGAAATCATAAAATAACATGAATCCTACAAAGTCCGGAATATTTATACAAATTTCTACAAATTTCTACGAATTTCTACAAATTTCTACGAATTTCTACAAATTTCTACAAATTTCTACGAATTTCTAGCAATAACCACATGCGGTGCCTAGGTTTTGACGGCGGCGGTCAGGGCGGCGGTACGGCGGAGGCGGGGACGGTTCCCCAGAACCAAGGGCGGTGCCTAGGTTGTGACGGCGGCGGTCAGGGCGGCGGTACGGCGGAGGCGGGGACGGTTCCCCGGAACCACGGGCGGTGCCTAGGTTGTGACGGCGGCGGTACGGCAGAGGCGGGGACGGTTCCCCGGAACCACGGGGCGGTGCCTAGGTTGTGACGGCGGCGGGACGGCGGAGGCGGGGACGGTTCCCCGGAACCACGGGCGGTGCCTACTAGGTTGTGACGACGGCGGTCACGGCGGCGGGACGGCGGAGGGGACACATATACAAAAATCTAACTTAAAAAAATCTAACTTAAAAAAAATCTAACTTAAAAATCTAACTTAAAAATATAACTTAAAAATCTAACTTAACAATCTAACTTAAAAATATAACTTAATTTTCTAACTTAACAATCTAACTTAAAAATCTATCATAAAAATATAACTTAATTTTCTAACTTAAAAAAAAAGACCCTCCCGGCGCCAGTGCCGGCCGGCGTGGCGGACCTCTCGCGCGCGGTCGTCGACGGTGGCCGGGGCGACGAGGTGGCCGAGACGGTGGGACGGCGGCGGCCGGGCGGCGGGACGGCGGCGGCCGGTGCGGCGAGGACGGCGGCCGAGGCGACGACGACAGAGCCAAGGCACGCGGGACGGTGGGACGGCGTAGGCGGGACGGCGACGAGGCAGCGACGAGGGGCGACGAGGGGTGACAAGGCGGTGACAAGGATGGAGGCGGTGACGAGGCGGCCGATGGTGACGAGGAGGGGGCCGGGCGCGACGGACGAGGAGGATCGAGGCGGGCCGGCCGGGGCGATGGAGGAGGAGGATGTCTGGGCGCGGTCGGCGGCGGGACGACGACAGCCGGCGCAATGGGGGACGACGACGGCGGCGGCCGGCGAGGGAGGCGGACGGGTGGCGACGGCGGAGCAGAACGCGCGGGACTTGGCGAAAATTTTGCTAAGTGTAACTGGCGTGGGGGTAGAAGGGAGTATAGTGCCTTTTAACCCCCCCTATCCCGGTTCGTAATGGCACCCGGGACAAAAGGGTGCATCCGCCAGGTGGGGCTGGGAGCGTACCCTTTTATCCCGGGTGCCACCACCAACCGGGACAAAAGGGGGGGCCTTTTATCCCGGTTGCAGTTGGCAACCGGGATAAAAGGGTACGTCCGGGCGGGAGACGAAAAGTACCCTTTTATCCCGGTTGCCGTTTGCAACCGGGATAAAAGGGGGGCCTTTTGTCCCGGTTGCTGTTGGCACCCGAGACAAAAGGTCTTTTTTCCTAGTTTTGTTCTCCCACCTATTTTTTGGAAATGGATTTTATTTTATCTTTTCACTACATTTCAGGATGAAAAACAAAACCTTCACATATTTTGTGCCTGCAAAAATATATTTAATTAACGAGTAAATTGACAATAAGTATGAATTAATCATTAATTCTATACCAGTTCATTTAGCCTCTAAAATATTTATTTTACTGCATCGCTGTGATCAAGAAATTATTCAATTAAATAATTTCAATGCGCAGAAAAATCCATGTTTGTATGTGGTTAACATTGTTCATGTTTATCTAAAAAATCTTCACCTAACAAATTTAAGAACACATGAAATCATACATAGGGTAAATTAAAAATTGTATCAATTAATACACAAAGGTCATGTACATTTAACGCATTACAATACAACGTTGTAAAATTTCTTCTTCACGAAAGTTCCTTGATCATGATCGCAGCGTAAGTACGGAGCCTCTTCTTTGGATAGCAGGATGCTTGGATCAACTTCAACGGCGAATGGAGGCATGCTATCAAACTGATCATAATCATCTGATTGGTCTGTTTTATCCTCGACTCCCACGATTTTTCTTTTACCTAGAAGAACTATGTGGCACTTTGGCTCCCATGTCTCTTCTAGATTCCTCTTGGGTTTGCTACACATGTCCTTCACATAGAACACCTGATGCACATCATTGGCAAGTACGAATGGGTCATCACTGTATCCAGTCTTGCTCAGATCTACTATTGTCATTCCGTACTGATCTTGGGTTACGGCAGTTAGCTTCGCCCAATTGCAAAGAAATAGAGGTCTGTATTCGAGTTCCCATATCTCCTGTATGAAACCATAATACGACTCCTTGCTATTATTTCTGTCCATGGCATCTATGCACACACCACTATTCTGGTTCGTGCTTTTCTGGTCCTGGGCTCTCGTGTAAAATGTGTAACCATTTATCTCATAGCCTTGGAATTTGACGATTGTGCTAGCAGGTCCCTTGGCTAACCAGGCAAGCTGTGGGTGAATCTCAGAGTTACTCATAAGTTGTTGGCGCAACCAGGAGCGAAAAGTTTCCATGTGATGACGAGTAAGCCAAGCATCGGATTTGGTCGGGTTTTTGGAAGCTACCATCTGCCTGTGCTGCTCGATATACGGAGACATAAAGGATGACTGTTGTAGAACAGTGTAGTGTGCCTTGTCGAACAAAACTCGATCATCTCCTCTGTTCCATATCCCTTGGCGATGCTTCCTTCTGGACGGGCACGATTAAGAACATAGTTTTTTAGGACTGCCATGAACCTCTCGAAAGGCCACATATTGTGCAGGTATACCGGTCCGAGAATACCAATCTCTTTTATTAGGTGAACCAGTAAGTGCATCATAATATTGAAGAAGGATGGTGGAAATAACAACTCAAAACTGACAAGACATTGCACCACATCGTTTTGTAGCTCTGATAGCTTTGATGGATTGATTGACTTCTGCGAAATCGCATTGAGAAACGCGCATAGCTTTACGAGCGGCAAACGGACATTTTCTGGTAGAACACCCCTCAGTGCAACCGGAAGCAACTGGGTCATCAACATGTGGCAGTCATGAGCCTTTAGATTTGTAAACTTCTTTTGTTTCATATTTATTATTCCCTTTATATTCGAGGAGTACCCAGACGGGACCTTCATACTATTCAAGCATTCAAACATGCTATCCTTCTCTTCCTTGCTGAGAGTGTAACTGGCAGGATGTAAGTAGTGCTATCCATTATCTCTCTTTTCCGGATGTAGGTCATCTCATTGCCCCATGGCTTTCAAGTCCTGTCGTGCTTCCAATGTATCTTTTGAGGTTCCATAAACACCCATGAAGCCTAGCATGTTCACGCAGACATTCTTCGTCAGGTGCATCACGTCTATTGCATTGCGAACCTCTAGGATTTCCCAATAAGGTAGCTCCCAAAATATTGACTTTTTCTTCCACATGGGTGCATGTCCGTTATCGTTGGTCGGAACAGGTTGGCTACCAAGTCCCTTTCCAAAGACTACATTTATATCCTTCATCATCTCGAACACACGCTTTCCATTACGGTGTGCAGGTTTTTTACGATGGTCTGGCGCCCCTTTGAAATGCATCCCGCTCTTTCTCAGCTGGTGGTGAGCAGGGAGAAATCGACGATGACCCATATAGACGACCTTCTTACAATGCTTCAACTACATGCTGTCTGTGTCGTCTAAACAGTGGGTGCATGCCCGATATCCCTTATTTGTCTGTCCTGAAAGGTTACTCAATGCAGGCCAATCGTTGATGGTTACGAACAACAATGCTCGTAGATTAAAGATCTCTTGTCTATCCTCATCCCACACACGTACACCTTCTTCCTTCCACAGCTGTAAAAGGTCATCGACCAACGGCCTTAGGTACACGTCAATGTCGTTGCTGGGTTGTTTTGGGCCTTGGATAAGCGCCGGCATCATAATGAACTTCCGCTTCATGCACAGCCAAGGAGGAAGGTTGAATATACAAAGGGTCACAGGCCAAGTACTATGGCCACTACTCAACTCACCGAATGGATTGAATCCATCAGTGCTTAAACCAAACCTTATGTTCCTTGCTTCACTTTCAAAGTCTGGGAATGTTCTATCAATTGATCTCCACTCTGCCCCATCTGCGGGGTGTCTCAGCATCTCATCTTCCTTACGGTCTTCTTTGTGCTATCGCATCAACTTAGCATTCGCCTTGTTCCTGAACAAGCGCTTCAAGCGTGGTATTATAGGGAAATACCACATCACCTTCGTGGGAACTCTCTTCTTGGGAGACTGCCCCTCGACATCACCAGGATCATCTCGCCTGATCTTATACTGCAGGGCTTCGCAGACGGGACAAGCATCCAATTTCTCGTATTCATCACCATGATAGAGGATACAGTCATTAGGGCATGCGTGTATCTTCTGAACATCCAATCCGAGAGGGCAAATAATCTGTTTAGCTTCATATGTTGTGGACGGTAATTCATTATTCTCGGGGAGAATCTTCTTGACAATGTTCAACATCCCCTGAAATGCCTTATCGGACACACCATTTTTTGCCTTCCATTGCACAAATTCTAGTGTCGTACCTAGTTTTTTATGGCCCTGCTGGCAACCTGGGTACAACAATTTTTGGTAATCATCTATCATGCGCTACAACTTTGCTGCTTCCTTCTCAGTTTCGCAATCTCTGTATACATCTCGTATCACCTGACCAAGGTCATCAGTAGGGCCATTTTCTGCAAACCCATCTTCATCAGCCTCGCCCATTGTATTACCTGCAAAAGGTTGGCCTGCAACCCAGTCCGGAATGGTGTCATCTTCCTCCTCCTCCTCGCCATCTTCCATTTCGACCCCTAGTTCACGGTGCTTGGTCCAAACCAAATAGTTAGGCATGAAACCGTATTTAAACAAGTGGCTGTGAATAGTCCCCCAGGAATCCTTTGAATACTCCTTCTTGTTATTGCATTGGAAGCATGGACAACATACGAATCCATTCTCTGGCTTGTTCGCTTTGGCCACTTCGAGAAAATAATGCAAGCCATCAATAAACGCCTTGCTCCGCTTGTCTGCATTATACATCCATTGCCGATCCATCTGCATCATATTACGCATGAAAATGGATTACACTTGACAATGGATTACGCATGAAAATCGATTAAAGATCCAAACAACATGGTACAATACAACAACATGAAGATCCAAATACACATATTTAAATTAAAGTCCCAAACAACATGATACAATACAACAAGCCATCCACTAGTTATTATCAAGGGGGACTTTAAGCATCCTTGGACGGTGAAGACGAAGGTTCCGCTGACCCAACCTCATCCTTAGGTTTATTTGTGCCGCCTGAAACGGTAGTACTAAGTGGACGTGAAACACCCGGGACTGAGGGTGGAGCATAACGACCATCAAAAGGAGGTTCCTGACCCGCGGCAACAGCTTCTTCATGATGTTGCTGCAAATAACGAAGCATTGCTTTTTCCAGCGCGCTCTTTTTCTTCGGCTTATGCTGAGGGCCAACTATGATTTTCCCCTTGCCGAAATAGGAACCACGATCGCCCCAACCATCGCCACTTCCTCCAGTAGCAGAAGCCATCTATGTACAAAAATTATTACCTTAACACTGCATAAGTTGTTGAACTTGAAGACCGTGATCATCTCGCGAGCATGTCCTCAACTGGGCGGCACCGCACTTCGTCATGAAAGAGGTTAGATGCTACAGAAAAGGGGACACGGTCACGATGTCCGTATCCACTCTTTCGAGTAGAATCGAACCTCCTTCTTGACATACGTTGCTGCTCGGCGGAGAACATCCTCGCAGAAATGAACACGGTATGCAAGTTCAACAAGTATGGATTTAAAAAACCATATTGAATTTGATAAGATAAACCGTCTAGACAAGGTACAATCATTTTTAAACCACTGCAATAATGCATACTATATATGACCGACTTTTTTGTATTTTGGCTCTTTTCGTGAAAAAATCTCACAAATAGGCCCCTGGCGAAACCAATTCCAAAAATTACAAAAATGGACCCTCATCTTGGCGCCAGGAAGGCTGGCGCCAAGGTATAATGTCTTGGCGCCAGCCGTCGTGGCGCCAAGGTCCCTCCGCCGCGCCTCCACCGTGAAGAAGGGGCGGTATATATGGAGGAAGGCTTGGCGCCAGGGAGGCTGGCGCCGAGCCTCGGCGCCAAGATCTGTGGCGCCAAGGCTCGGCGCCACCGTCGCTGGCGCCAAGCCTTGGCGCCATAGATCTTGGCACCGAGGCTCGGCGCCAGCCTCCCTGGCGCCAAGCCTTCCTCCATATATACCGCCCCTTCTTCCTGCCCGAGAGTTCCTCCTCATTATTCTCCACTCTCTCGGGTTTTTACTCTCCCTACTTTGCCCTAGACTACGAATCGACATTGTAGCTTAGGAAACTTTCATTTGATTCATGGATCCTGAAGAGCAAGGTATCCTCTCTCCGTCGTACCTTTTTTTCACATCGATTCGCTATATATTTCTTGCATTTTTGAACTTAGGGTTTCATGCAAATGTAGGGTGCCGAGGCGTGGAAAAGCTAAGAAACTAAGGTAATCTCAACGCACGTAGTTATGTTATATACTCATTGTTGTGGATCAAATGAAAAAACTTTAATTGTAGGTTTATTCTTAAGTGCGTTTGATTCATAGAACAAAATAAACAAAATTGTAGTTATGGCGCAAAGAAGACCGGAAATGCGTTCGATCCATTGGCTCTGCCTAGTGGTGTTCCAGTGCCGATGTGCTTTTGCGGCGATCCTTGCAAGGTAGCCAAGTCCGAAGAACATGCCACGTATAGGCAGAGGTATTGGATGTGTTCCAACTTTGCATTTGAACCTACACTTCGTCAGCGCCGCATTAACATGTTGGTAAGGAAATGTTATTGTCTTATAATTGTTGTCCATAATTTTTTTGTTTTATAACAATTGCATTTGTTGTAGACCCCTCCACTGCTATGTGATTTTGAGCAGTGGATCGACACTGAGATCAATCCTGAAGACAAGGAGTTTTTGGAGTATATGATGCGCTGGGATGCAGAGAGGAAGGAGGTGTACGAGAAGAGGCTCATAGAGGAGGCTGCGGAAAAGGAGCACAAGGAAGAGGAGGAAAGGAGGCGGGTTGCTGCGAATAGGGAGGAGAGAGAGAAGAAGCTTGAGCGGGCACGCCGAGCGAAAGCAACGGTTGAGGAGAATCCCGATGCCTTAAGGAAGGGAAAGTGGCCTCGTTGCACTCAGTAGCCATATTTAGGTTCTAGTTCTATGGTTTATTTATGAACAATATTTTCTACTGTGAGACTTTTATTATGTTGTCATGTAATAATGCACTTTAAGTATAGACACGCAATTTGTAGACGACATATGTTCATTTTGCGATGTAATGCATTTCGAAGTCGTAGTCTACTGAAATATCCGTAGAAAATAAAAATGGTACTTGTTAGCAAAATTTCGGCAGAATTTCCCCTACTTGTTGATGCAATCCATACAAAATTGCGAGATGAATAGTGAATATAAATACAAGCATAGAAGCATAGAAGCATATGACACAAGCATATGACACATTCAGAATAGAATCCACAATAGTTCAGAATGAAAGTCCATATATATACAAATAGTCCATATGATACAAAGTTCGCAATCAGAATCGTCACTGCCTCCTAGTCTTACCCTTACCCTTGTGACCAAGGGCGTCGGTGCCTGGAGTGTAAGGAGAACGTGGACGACGTAGTCTAGTGCCTCCTACAACCTGTGTAGGCTGAGTCAAGGGAGCCTCCTGGAGCTGAGATGGGCCAAGCTCCTCGGCCCTCTGCTCATCGTCGTCGTCGTCGTCGTCGTCGTCGTCGGATGCAATTGATTTCGAACCTGAGGGGCCTTGGCTAGACGTACCGACACCTCCTTCTCGTACGGATGGAATGTGCACGTCTCGCGTCGTGGCAGTCCTGCAACCACAACGAGCAGCGGCACGGCGAAGCCGATTTGACAATCGCTGTAGTAGTAAAAACAAGTTACACAAATGAAGAATGTAACGTATTAATAAAGTATTAGAAAGAATAATTTGAGACTTACCTCTAGGAAGCTCCGCGTCTCGGGGTCCCTAACTCGTGGACGGAATTGCTCTATATCTCTAACCGAGCTTTGTAGGGTACGCCCCTGCAACAAATGACTAAGTCACTAAAGCAACAAATGACTAAGTCACTAAATGACTAAATGATTAAGTCAGATGATCACTAAATCCTTATCTAACTAACTAAATCTGTAAGTAACCAAACATAGAATATAGAAAACTGAAGCAATTGTCTTACCATCCTATCCAGGATTGGTCCTACCTCCACCTGCCTTCCAGCACGAGTACTCTGATCGTACACCGTGTCTTCATCATCGGATGAGTGGATATCGGCGTAGTCATCTTCCGTCCACGCTGCCCTCAGCCTGTGCCGCGTCGCACCTTGGTACCAACTCTGGTATTGCCTGTACGCACTGTTTGTGTGCGGCTCGTTGTTCTCGTCCACGTTCTCCTCGAACTGGTCCCATTCCTGAATGTACGCGTGGTGGAACGCGGCCCACTCAGAGACCTTCCGTTTCTTCTTTCGATCCACGCTGCACGTCACGTTACACGTTACTGTTAGCCAAAATTTAGTTAATAGTATTGAAATATATGAAATAGGAAAAGACTTACTTGTGTAACTCCATACTAGTCGAGGTCGCCTGTGGTGGCCAAATCTGCCTCATCCCAAATTGACGTGCTACACGATGTGGCAGGTGGTACTCGACAGCATAGAAGCAAATAAGAGGGCACACCATCCTATAAATATCATCGTCCGTCGCGCACATGAAGCTAAGGGGAAAAGGAAGTGGATCGTCTCCGTCGTAAGGCTGCCAATTTACCTGCAAAATTTGAATCAAAAACGTTAGTTGTTATACTAAAAGATTACAAAGCATGTTTAAAAAAAATTCACTTACACTATGAGCAGTGAGCGCGTCTATCTCGTTGATGTAATCCAGGTACGCGCGGTCCAACCTCGTATGGCTAACCTTAACCTGATCCCAAATATATGCCCATGTCGGCTGTCGTCTCGGCGGCTCACCTGGGAACCACGGTCGACGCGGCATAATCTCGGGCCGACCAACAGGAAGACGGGACCACATCCATAATTGCAACAGGTAGACACATCCACCAACTGACGAGGAGCCCGAAGTCCGACGGCACGCCTCGCACAGCTGCCGGTATAGAAAGCACAACACAGCTGATCCCCAGCTGTAAAAACCAGCCTGGTGCTAGTCAGTGAGGCAGTGGATCCACATCCAAGACGCAGTGTCACCTGTAGCGTCTGGGAAAAGAATGCAGGCAAAGAGGTGTAGTATCCACGCCTTGCAGTAGTGCCCAACTGTCTCAGCATCCGCATCCTGGGGGCACTGGCCGAAGTGTTCCCGCAGCCATGAGATTAGCACTCCAGATGTGCGAGTCCCCTGCTCCTCAACCTCTCGCCCCAGGAAGGCTGCGACTCGTGCCCTTCAACCCTCTGAGATGCACGGCCCAGTGACTGGCTGGCCCCGAATCGACAGACCCAGCATCTTCTGACAGTCCTGTAGGGTCACTGTCATCTCTCCGAACGGAAGGTGAAAGCTGTGAGTCTCGGGCCGCCACCTACATTTCGCCGGATTATTATTTGATAACATGTAAAGACATAACAAAATGAATATGATTAGTGGTAATAGTACCTGTCAACCAACGCAGTTATAGCCGCTGAATTGAACTTGGGCATCCCACGACGAACCTGATACAAGATGACATCTAGGCCAGCCATCTGTAGCAAAGGAGTGTAGCGGTCGTCGTACTGCAGCGCCAAAAACCCATCATGGGCTCTAGAACGAAGGAGCAGAAGGACCTGCATGCAAATAAACCGAGTTAGACATTTCTTAGGACACAAGACGTGGACGCTTGCAAAGCCTTAATCATGAATTGTAGATTATTACCTGCCCTGCCGCTATGAGACGACCTCGATGGGTCTGGTCGTACGCCTGGTCTAGAAGGTGTAAGTGCGCCATCCTAAAAAAGGCAAAAAGAAATAAGATTAGTAAACAATAAATCATGAAGTTAGAGATGTAGAAACACAACCTGTATGAATAAAACACATATCAAGTAACGAAAAGAGCTACTAGTCGCACCTCACTAATCTGCCAACGACAAGTGCGTGAATTATGACCCAATCTACCACACTTGCCGCACTCGTTCTGTTCTGGATCAGCAAGAAATGGTGTTGCTCTACCACGCCTCGTTCTTTCGGATACCTGATCCACAGTCATGTTATGCCTCGTCCGCTTCCTTGTTCCACGTTTGTTCCAACAGTATGCAGGATCCGCAACATATTTTGGCCCATCATACGGAGGCCACTCTCTAGGATCCCGGAAAGGCACGAAGCGGGGGTTCCATGTCTGCACAAGGGTGTCTACGCTGAACTCATGAGGTATCATGCTCTCGATATAAAAATTGCGATGCCTAGCTGCTGCCACCAAATGAGAACATACGAAGTGGTACTGCCTTGGCCTACCACAAGTGCACTTGAAATCTCAGAGAACTACCACATGTATCCTCGACTCTTGGATCTCACCGTCTGACGTTGTACCGCCCCTACGCTCGACCTGATAAGTCCCTGAGCCGAGATCAAAACATTGCACCTCATGTGTGGAAGCCCTTTCATTTGCAATGATGAGATGTCTCTTTGGTTTTTCAGCCCATCTCTCCCCAGCAATCTGCAACGCTTCTGCTTTTGCATGTCTTTCATTGAACCACGCAACAAGCCTGTAGAAGGTGAATTCAACGATTGCGTTCACAGGCATACCACGTATCCCCAATAACAACTTATTGAATGACTTGGCCATGTTACTGCACTGAAACTCGTACCTCCAACCACCGGCGTCGTGAGATCTAGTCCACTTATCTAAATCTCTCATCAAACCAGCGAGCCATTGTCTACCTTCTGCATTTGTTGCGGTCCTTACCTGCTCCAATTTGCGCTGAAAGTAATAGTCCTCAAGTTGACGTGCTGCAACTTGAAACAGATCAAAATTATCCTTCACACCATCCTTCCAAAGAAGGTTCTCCGCAAGGTGCCGAGTGCACCAACGATGATGCATTCCGAAGAAGGTTCTCCGCAAGGTGCCGAGTGCACCAACGATGATGCAAAGGTGCATAATCCTCTATCTGTTCTTGCACAGCATGAAGTATGCCCTGATGCCTATCGGATATGACGCCAACCTCCCTACCAGGACCAACCACATGTATCCGGACTAGTCTTAAGAACCACCCCCAACTGTCATTGTTCTCCCTCTCAACCAATGCAAATGCCAAAGGAACCAACATATTGTTCGCGTCACAAGATATGGCTATAAGAAGTGTGCCTCTATATTTGCCAATCAAAAACGTACCATCAATAGAGAAAACAGGACGACAGTGCCTAAAGGCTTCCACAGACTGAGGGAAGCACCAGAACGCACGCTCGAATATCTGCCTCCCGTCCTTCCAAGCATTTGGCTTTGGGATATACTCATAATGCATGCCTGGATTCACCGCTTTAATTGCATTAAAAAGCACTGGCAGCTGCTCGTACCCAGACTCCCAATCCCCATAAATCATCCTCCACGCTCGCTGCTTAGCCCTCCAAGCTTTACCATAAGTTATCACATATCCTCCATAAATCTCCTCAACAGTTCTTATAATTGTTCTCACTTTCATGTTGGGTTGTTCCTTCAATATTCCCATCAACCGCTTCGCAATGAGGGTAGATGTTAGCTGCGGATGTCTCACTGTAAGCTCATGGTCAGCACAATTGTGTGGACCGACAACTTTTGTGATCTTCCACTTCCCAGTGATATTTTGCTTTCTTGTACAAACCCTCCATGGACACCGTTCCTTGTCACACACAACTGTGTAACGGCGCTCCGCATATGAATGCAACACTTTGTACGGTCTCTTCCGTATCACCGCAAAAGCTTGCAACCATCTCTTCAATGCGGGAAGGTCCTTAAATACCCTACCCTCCTCAATAACCATACTAGGACCAGCTTCAGGAGCTTCTAGGAGCTCATCATCACGTCCTTCTGCAAACGCCTGATCGGAAAGAGTTAGGTCGCTAAACTCATGAACTATCGGATCACGACGTCCAGGGAATATACGCCTGAACATCTCAATATCACTCTCTGTCATCTCTCCAACAGGATGATCATCATCAGAATCAAGATCCACTCCCATCTCGTATGCATCTTCATCATTCAAAATTTCAACACTATTAGAGCCACGCAATCCATCTCCATATTGCACTTGCGCATCAACTAGAGGCACATCCACATTTTCTGGAATATCTCCTGCGCCATCAAGTACAAATATGAGTAAAGAATAAGTGGATGGAACGAATGGATTATCTCTCATCAATAGAAACCGGTGAGACACTTACTCGGATCATTCTGAGTGAAAAGGAACTCATTAGGAGAGTCCGTCACATCATCAACAATCCGACAACCATGTCCAACTACTTCATTAGGGGCAGATTCAGCATCGGGAATAGTAGGTGCAACATCCACGTCCATAACAGGTTCTGGGACGGGAGGATCGAAATGTGCCCGTTGACCCATTGGTCGGGAAAACCGACGAGGATTTCGATCAACTCCCACCGGACGAACAACCACTTCAACACTTGGGGAATGACCATTCATAACCGTCCTCACATATTTCTCCCACTGGCCTGCACACCAAATTGGGACCATCTTCCTTTGAATGTTGAGAGGGGAACCTAGGTGAAGTATGCCCTCGACTGTGATTTCATCATTTTCATGACAATGTAACTCCTCCCGAGCCCTTGCAACCAACTCACTAAAAGATGGTTTCTCATCGAATATGACAACCTCGCACTGCATGCCAACAAACTTAACACATCCATATTCATCCCTTTCCACAGTGCCTCCGTAATATATGCTCACTATGTTCTCCATCTAGTATATCAATATAACGACGCACAATTCATTTAGTCCATAATAAATTAAACATTCTAAGTACAAGATCTCTAGTATGAAATAAGATAGTATCAATTGCCTACTAACTACCAAATACATCTAACTAACTGTGTCATACAACTAACTAACTATGCAACCTAATAGTTAGTTAGGTACGTACCTATACAACTACTTAACACATAACTAGTTTACTATGTAACTAACTGTACATCTAACTACGTAAAGAAAATTGGACATGCATCTAGTTAAATAGTGTCATGAGTATCCTCTAATTTTTCTATCATTGCAATTCATAAAGATAAATTTTCATATCTAACAATTCTACCTACCTATTCTAATTTACGTATCTAACTATTTCATCTACCAATTCTACCTACCTATCAAAATTCTACCTAACAATATAATTCTAATTCATCTATCTAACTATTTTATCTAGTTAAATATAACTCTTCTTAGAGTTTTACCTCACCGGTGAACACCGGCGGCAAGGCGTGGGGGCGGGGGACCGGTCGTGGATGACGCGGGCGACTGGCCGTGGGCCATCGGCAGGGGCGGTCGCGGGCAATGGCGGGCGCGGGGCGGCCTTGGGAGCCCGGGCGGGGGGCGCCGGGCCGGGTGGCTCCGGGCGCCGGCGGCCGCGGGCAAGGTCCCACCGGACGGGGGCAGGGGGGGCGCGGCCGCGGGGGCCCGGCCACGCGGGGGCACTGGCCGGGGCGGCTCCGGCCGCCGGCGGCCTTCGGCCGGCAACGGCCGCGGGGCCTTCAGGCGGGCGGGTGCCGGGCGGCCTTCGGCCGGGCGCGGCCGCGGGGCCTTCGGGCGGGCGGTCACTGGACCGGGGGGGCAGGGGGTGCGGCCGCGGGGAGCTTGGGGCCGGACGCGGGCGCGGGGACCTTCGGCCGAGCGGCCGCCGGGCGACGGGGCGCGCGTCTTCGGGCGGGCAGGCGGGCGCCAGGTGACGGGGCACGCGCCTTCGGGCGGGCGGGCGCCGGGCGAGGGCGGCGGCGACGGACTCCGAGGCGGCGGCGGCGGTGGAGGCGGTGGCGGCGGTATCCGAGAGCGGCGGCGGCGCGATTCAAAACGAGGACAATGCAAACGGTCGCGCAAAAGGAAAGGGACCCCGGTACTTTGTTAAGAGGCTTGGCGCCAGGGAGGCTGGCGCCAAGATCTATGGCGCCAAGCCTCGGTGCCACGTCAGGGCCCTGGCGCGCCACATCGGAGGCGCGAGTGGGGGACCTTGGCGCCAGGACGGCTGGCGCCAAGATGTTATACCTTGGTGCCAGCTGGCGCCAAGATGAGGGTCCATTTTCGGAATTGGTTTCGCCAGGGGCCTATTTGTGAGATTTTTTCGCGAAAAGGGCCAAAATACACAAAAGTCGGCTATATATGACACATCAATCTCCCTCACATTCTAGCTCAAAATACCTCTCCATTTTTCTACTTCATCATCACATTCTAGCAAATAATCTTTCCATCTCCAAAGCATAAATCAAAGCATAACACGAGGATGAAGTAGCAAACCTTCACAACACTTGTGTTGGCCGAGTGAAATTCCCACGAAAATGAGGGAAAAAACTTCGGGCAGCACCTCCCTTGCTTCGGCACCACCAGAGAGTAGGTGAAGCTCAGCTCTCTCTGTCAATGTGCTGGACTGGCTCGGGCTGGAGGAGGAAGAAAGTCCTCTGTCTTGGCCGTATATAATGGGGATGAGTTTTTATCCCGGTTAAAAACTCCAACCGAGACAAAAAGGAACACCTTTTGTCCCGGTTGAATGGTTAGTCCCGGTTGGAAGCTCCAACTGGGACAAAAGGGACACCCTTTTATCCCGGTTGGAAGCTCCAACCGAGACTAAACTTTTTATCCCGGTTGGAACCTCCAACCGGGATAAAAGGGTTCACCACCCTTTTATCCCGGTTGGAGCCTCCAACCGGGATAAAAGGGTGCCGCCACCGACAGCTCTCCACTAGCCGTTGCAACCGGGACTAAAGGGGGGCCTTTAGTCCCGGTTGCAATTACCAACCGGGACTAACTCTCCCCTCCATTTTTGCCTACCGTGGCGCACCCCCTTTTGTCCCGGGCCAACTTTAAACCGGGACAAAAGGGGACGCATCGAAAGCCAATTCTCTACTAGTGATATCTGCTGCATCTCAATACGAGCAAAGAGATATCTGTCAGTTTTGTTTCTATATTTTCCCAATGGAAATCACAATCATTTGATTCCTGATTCTATCCACGTAGTGTAATTGGGAAAATTCCATCATGTAATGTGGTTGATTGTGAACCAGTGGAGCTATTTTTTTTACCTGGTAACTCAATTCTCACTTTATAAATCCCAGGCCATATTTTACTAGAATAAAAAATTTGATATGTCAATTTTTCTTGCTGTTGTTACTGTAACTCTATTAGCTTCGTAGCTAGCACTAGCATATTGTAATTTTGCTGATAAATGACCTGCCGCTGTACTGGTGAAGGTTCAGTACCATTCTGTTTGTTCGTTAACATATGCAAAGCTAGTTCATTCCTTCTAATTTTATCTCACTACAAATGCAGGAAAAGGTACCTCGGTTCGGGAAGCTTTCCAACCCACCAAACATGATCAGGAAGCTTTCTGACAGACTAGGCACACAAAGCGCGATCTTGAAGTTTATAGCAGATGATTTGTGTCAAAAACTTCTGTCCCATTATTTTGTTTGAATTCTTGTAAATATGTTATAATGTGGTAAATTCATCTCCTTACTTGGTTGCTTGATGGAAAAAAGTGGTAACTCCCCATTCTAATTATTGTTTCGCGTCATCTAAATTCTTGTAAACATTTCATGCCCCCTCGTCATTATAGTAATTGGTCCCTTGGTAACAGCTTGATGCAAAATTGTGGTAACTCTACATCCTAAATTCCTAATTATCGCCTCGTGACTTCCTAATTATCGCCTCGTGACTAATTCATGGTAAATTCGTTCCGTTATTATACTAATTGGTTCCTTGAAAACACACAAGATTGTAGTAACTCTCCATCCCAATTATCGACTCGTGGCATCCACGTTCTCTTAACGATTTCATGGTAAATTCAACTCATCATAATAGTAACGATTTTCTATGTCGGCACTCTTCTATGTATTACCGGAATCCGATAGTTGTACATCATGTATTTTTGTAAGCGTCTAAATATTTACCATATTTTGCACGTACTAGTTCTACGTATATATATCCGAATGTTCTCGTTCTCTTAACACATATGAATGCCTGATTAAAAAGAAAATCACGTACACATGCGGCGGCGTGGTGGGGGCGGGCATGGTGGCAAAGACAGTTTTGTTGAGTCTTTCTTTGCCGAGTGCCGTTTGGCGAATGTAACACTCGGCAAAGACTTTTCCGAGTGTTTTCTAGGCTTTGCCAAGTACCCTGGGCACTCGGCAAACTTAGTGTTTTCGGTAGCGCTGAAACGAATGGTATAAATATCGTATACACTAGAATCACATGTTAATTTGTGATATTAGTAGGCAGTTCCATAACTTAATGATATATTAATTTATATGCACGGTTGGTGGTGAAATCTTATTGAATGTCGTGAAAACTTGGCACTGAACAGTTCATAGGCTGCATCCCGTTTCGATCCCATCGTTCTGCAACGACGAAGTTCTCGGGACAGGGAACGCTGGCTCCTCCAATGCTCCAACTGCCGCTACAAAATTTTTCAGGCAATGTCAAGTTGTTTGCTGCTGTAGCTCACAAAACTCATCATTATATTAGCTAAAACCCAAATAGTTAATGAGAACCATAATTAAGGTGCATATTTTTTAATGCAGCTCCGGAAACGTTGACAAATTAAATAAACAAGTTAAAAACAAATGATTTGAGGGCCTGTTTGGTTAGGTCCATAAGCAACTTAAAAATAAGCAAATAAGTTGCTTATAACCCAAACACTCTTACTTATAGAGTTGCTTATAAGTTGCTTATGTATAAGCAAATAAGCAACTTTTAGGTTGCTTATGGTTGCTTATGGGGCACTTTACACTTCCTACCCTTATTCTGTCTCCTCTCTCCCCTTTCTCTCTCCTCTCTCCCGTCAGTCCATCACCACTCTGGCGCCGCTCCTGCCCGCCGCCGCCGGCCGCCTCCGCGCCGCCCGCCGCCGCTCGCGCCCACCGCCCGCCGCCGCCGCTCCCACTCGCGCCCGCCGCCGCCGCTCGCGCCCCGCCGCCGCCGCCCGCCCGCCCGCCGCTCGCGCTTGGCCGCTGCCCGCTTCTTCTGGCGCCAAGGACTAGGAGCTGGTAATTACTAGGGGTAGTGGGAAATGGGATGGCAGGGGCAAATGTGTTAATAGCAGTCTCATTTATTGCAAATAAGCAACCCAAACCAAACACCTAGACTTATAAATAAGCAACTACAATAAACAAATAAGCAACTTATAAATAAGCATCCATAACCAAACAGGCCTGAACTAATCTTGCCAAAGGCATGCTGACAATTTATTGTTCATCTTACTGTGATATTAATTTTTTTATTGAACACTATTTTTCTCGTTGTGAAATACTGCCAGGATTAGAATGATCTAATCACCGGGTTGTGCGTGGTGAGAGGCCAGACCCCTTGGCTGACCGGTGTCTGCTCAGAACCTCCGACTCGCCATCGGCCGGCTGGGTCATTCCAACCTCAATTCATCCAGGCATGCATAGTATGTTTGTGCTCTCCACATTATTGGTAGTTGATCCAGTCATCATTGTATCCGTACAGGACAAAATTTTTGCACTGCATAATCCTGCTTTCATGCATCTGCCAAGAATGATATTCTTTGGTACGTAGGAAAGCAGAGTGTGCTTCGTGCATTCAAAGGTGTGGAAGTAGGCATCTATTTTGAGAGTATTGTGGGTTCCCTGATGCCACTCAAGCCTGGATGTTTTTGGGCAAAGTGCTCTTACTGCATTTTGTTTGGTCATTTCCTTGCTACCATGCAACCTCCTAGCAGAGCAACTCGTTCATGTGCTCTCACACAATGTGTGGTGCCTTCGTGCAACCTAACAGTCATGAAACTACCCCGTTGGTGCTTGGGCTTGCACATATCAGTTATAGGCATTTCTGGTCATAATTAATCCTTATTTTTATTGGTACAATCAAGGTAAGTAAAGAGTGAACCACAAGACTTAAGCTCCGGACATCTGGGACCACAGCTCCCTTTAGTCATGCCAATTAATTCAAAAACTAAAACTCCGGTCATCGTGGAGCATAACTCTTCAGTCAGGCTACTGCGCATCTTCCACTACAGAAACCGTCAGGTGATGCAAAACTTTAGTCTAGAGCATCTCCAAGAGCATATGTAAAACTGGTGACCTAAAATCAATTTTAGGTATAGGAGAGAGAAAAATTTAGATACTTCAAAGTTGCCCTCTCCAACAGCATATGTAAAACTGGTGACCGCGCCCTCACGCCCGCGTCGCGCCGCCGCTCGCACCGCACCACGACCATGTCCAGCATCCTCTGCGCTCCTCCCCTGCCATCTTCTGCTCTCAGCCCACTCCCGGCATTCTTTTCTCTCCTCCTCCTACCATCCTCTACTCCCAGCCCACTCTCGCGGCGTCCCCTACTGCCTTTCCTTGCCCCGGCGCTGTGTGGGAGCTCCAGGAGATCCTCGCCGCGTGGAGGTGGGGCTTCTCGCTCCTGCAGCTCCTCGTTTGGGTGTGCTCATCGGGGTGCCGATGAGGTCCACCGCTGCACGAGTTCAGCAACAGGGGCCTCCGGTTTGTGCCCTGCGACAGCTCGCACATGGTACACTGCCCTAAATCCTGTTCTTGAGTACATACCTGTTAGACATTTCACTACATACAAGATCTGGTCAAGTACATACCTTATTGCGTATTGTTGCCCATTGTGATAAAAGGAAGGCCTCAAACTAGGATTGAGGTTATTTCATGGGTTATTCCTTACAGCTAGCGTTTCTGAAAGTGAAACATCAGTTTATAGCTTGAATGGTTGATTTAATTTATCCCCTGGTTTGTGAGGCATATACTTTGTTCTCCCTGTTTCCGTGTGACATACTAGAGTACTTCATAGTTTGCTGACATAAGTATATATGCAGTATGAATTGACAATGTCTTCGACACTTAGTTGGAGTAGACATTAGTTACTTATTAGCTCCAGGAATGTCAGCTAAACAAAAAAGGTCCTGATAACATGCACTTCCTGATTTTTACTTGGATCTGAGAGGCAGACTGAAGCTGTAGGTCATTATTGAGATTGGAGTAGACATTTTTTTTGTGACAATTGTATGAAATCAAAGGGGCAGCCATCTAAATGATGGATGAAATGTGGATAAATTTGATAGATAACCTGAATTACCTTCAACCAAGAAGTGTCAATATGTGTTTATTTCAATAAAGGGCTAAAGTCTGTAGTTCTGATGCCTTTCTCGATGAAGTGTTAGGTTCTGTCCTTTATCCTGAATTCCTGATTCTAGTTTTCACTACATTTACCTCTGCTAGATTTCTCTTTGTGTCTTGAATTTATTGGTATGCCATATCTTTATGCATCCTAGATGTGCAAGGCACATTTAATCTGTACAAATATGTCTTCCAGATGCATTTTTAGTAGCTTCACATTCAAATGCTAATTGTAGACCCAGCATTTGGTCCAATCCCAGTGGTTCTTTTGACTCAGTCTACACAGCTGGGACTGCAGTAGGGGTAGGTAGTTCGTTTTACACTTTAGGTGACTACATTTTTTTTCTTCAAGTGCAGGTCGTTAGCCACCTTATTGTGATGATTTTGTGCCTTATTTTTTTTAATTTTCTACATCTGCTTCATCAAAGAATCTTTGCTTACCTTTTGATTTAATCAAATCATCATCATTGGCAGCTGAAGACGGCTACACTTACCCTATGACACATACAGCTTAGACCTAGTCCTGCTTGTGTTCTGAAATATATTATCATGACTTGAGCATATTCCAATATTCCATACTTTAAGAGTCCTAATCTGTATCAATTTTTTAAAGTTTCCCTTTGGCAGTAGAGCATATTCTGTCCTACATGTTTAGAATGTACTTAGACCCATATATGTGTAATCTGCCCTTCTGATTTATTTTTGTCACATTTCAGGCTTCAGGAGGAAGGGTGCAAGGACCACAAATCTGAGGCAGATTCAAGGGTGCCCACACTGGCATCCTCATCGACTGGTTCCTGCTCTCCCCCCCCCCCCGTGTGCCCGTACAATTTTCGCCACAAACGCCACAAAGCAGCTGCTAAGGCAAGTAACAAATTCTTTATTTTCCATTGCTTAGTTGTGTACGTAGGTCGTAGTTGTCCATAGATCGGTGCCATATAATTGTAGCTACTATGTGCTCAGATGAATAACCGTGCCAGCTGGGATGAGCCCACGACAAAAATTTTGCTGGAGTTGTGCATTGAACAAAAGAACCAGCTAAACTGGAGCGATAGATGCCTCACTAAGTTGGGATGGAGGAATGTCCACTCCAGGTTCAGGGCAGCAACTGGATTGCAGCTGGGAACGAAGCAGCTGCAGAACAAGCTCAACAACTTGAGGAGGCAATTCTTCGGCTGGCGGCAATTGGAAACCTCAACTGGTTTAGGGCGCGACACACAAACTTGTGGGGTGTCTGCTGATGCCACGTATTGGGAGCAGGACCAACAGGTACGGACTTTGCGACGTCCCTAACTTACTGATCGTCATACTTGTAATTTATTAAATTTCCGATGCTGATATTTTACTTTTATGGGACTTTGCAGGACACCCAGGGGAGGTCACAGCCGCAATCTGTGAAGCCTCCACCTTTCCTGGACCTGCTGTTCGAGTTGTATGGCCACGAACCCCAAGACAGGGGCACATTGCTGTCGGCCGGAGGGATTCGTGAGGGCACACCTAGCATGGGGACTGAGGGCAATTTCGTGGACTTGGAGGACGACCCCGCCCCTGCTACTAGTGCTCGTTTCAGTGCTCGTGCCAAGTCAAAAAGGCCGGTCCGAGAGTACTCAGTGGACAGTCCCACCAAAAAAAGAAGTGACAACTTGGAGCAGTACATTAGGGACCTATCTGAGAGTGTGGCCAAGCGGAGCCTGCTACGTGCGCCGAGTACCCATGAACAACTAAATCGTTGTCTTGAGATCCTAAAAGAAGATGGTATAGAGCAGGGGTCGGAGCTTCACAACCAGGCCATGTTTTCTTGTGGGCAGAGTTCGGAGTGTCGGACCACGTTCATAGGGTTAGACACAAAAGATGCCCGATTGAGTTGGATCAATTTCTACTGGAACATGATGCACAAGAAGTGATGGTGGCCTGGTTATTTCTTAGCTTAGTTGCACTTGTGTTGTGTTGAACATTGAATTTAGCTTCTGTAATTTTTAGATGAGGTTGAACCTTTCTATGTGCGCTGAGTTGAACATTTTTAAGTTAATAATCGTTGAACCTTTCTCTGGTATGTTAGTGGTTGTTTATGTTCTGGTGTATCTGACTGTTGACTAATTCTATTAGTTAGTTGTATCTGTTCAGTTGCACGTATAAGTTATGTTGCTAAGTTACTTTGAAGTTAAGTTACGTTCAATTTTTTTGCAAACTAGTTGTACCTGCTCTCAGTATACATAACGTTGTTCACCTTGTCTTATAAGCTGTGTTTTCATTTTCGACAGGTATTTCAAGTATGAGTGCTCCAGAGGAACACAACAGTGACACCGGCAGCGACAGCAGCTCCGTGTTTGATATGAGATGTTTAGGAGGAGCTGCAGCCGCATATGCGGAGCTTCGCAGCATAAATCGTGCTAGACGGAACCGACCTGTTGACTTGCCAGTTGAGCTGCCACGCCTGACGGGTCGGCAGTGGGTGGAGCTGAACCTCCGGGACAGGAGGCGGTGCTACGACAATTTTCGTATGTATCCCGACACGTTCCTTCAGTTGCACAACATGTTGGTTAGCAACCATGGGTTGAAAACGTCGCAAGGGGTAGAATCCGTTGAGGCGTTAGCTATGTTTGTGTGGGCATGTGCGACACAGCAGGCGTGCCGGCAGATTAGAGAAAGGTTTGACCGGAGTCTGGACACAGTGAGTAGGAAGATGGCGCATGTGGCGAATGTAATGTATTCGTTTGCCCAGCAAGTCATCGCTCCAAAGGATAGAGCGTACTCTACGGTCAATCACAAGGTGACCCAATATGCACCGTTCTTTGATGGGTGCATAGGTGCTCTTGACGGTACGCACATTCCAGTAATTGTCGGCCGTGAATCCCGTTTGGATTTCCTAAACAGAAAAGGATTCACAAGCTTCAACGTGCTAGCCATATGCGATATGGACATGCGTTTCACGTACGTAGGAGCTGGCATGGCAGGCTCGTGTCACGACATGGCGGTTTTGCGTGACTGTATGTCGGCACGGACGTACCCACATCCACCTGCAGGTATGTGACTTATAAGAGTGGCACATGTAGATTAATCAAGAAAATGTGGTGCACTAATGTTGATTTTTTGTGATTACCTGCGGGCCGCTATTATTTGGTCGACTCGGGGTACGCCGTTCGCGAAGGGTATCTGGGCCCGTATAGAAATACCAGGTATCACCTCGAGGAGTTTAGCAGAAGGACGGCCGACACATTGGAGGAGAAATTTAATTTTCACCATTCCAGTCTTCGGAATGTGGTGGAACACGCCTTCGGTGTCCTGAAATCGAGGTGGCACATTCTGCGGGAAGTGCCACTATATTCGAGAGAACGACAAACCAAGATTGTTATTGCTTGCTTTGCACTGCATAATTATTTGTTGGACGTTGCCAATGACAGTTCTGCAGGATCGTCCAGGGCGCGAGAACCGGACTATGCGGTGTCCGAATGGGTGGCAGCTAATGCTACACCTGATATGGGCAGTGTCCGAGATTGGATTGCGGCGGGAATCTCGTTGATGTAGCCGCGGGATGTATGTGTGTAAATCATGTTGTAATTTGTATGTACGAATTTGTAATAGGTTGTGTGTACGTTCGTAAGCTCGAGTGTGTTTGTTATGTTTGCCGCCCACCATTTAGATACTGTAGTTGCATTTACCGCTATAAAATTTATTTTCGAACGTAGTAGCGTATCAGTACAGAAACCACTTTGGAAATTGGTAAGGATAAGTTGTTACCGCTCCCTCGCTCGTTTCGGTACAGGAACAATTTAATTTCTGTTTTTTTAACAACCTTATATTTTACAAGTATGAACAATTCTATTATTATTTGTAGTCCCACACCTTTTAATTGTTTCATTTTGTAAAAAAGAGTACGCAAATTCGGTTTGCTTAATTGGTTTCCTGCATAAATTTCAGTTGCAACCGGACTAAATTTAACCTTGGAACTAATGTGGCCCAAACGGCCCGTTAGCACGCACACCCGGCGGGCCAAACGGCCGTTACTACCAGGCTTAGCGGCGGCAGCAGCAGCTGCAGCGCTACAGCAGCGGCTGCGGCAGCCAGCAGCCGCAGCAGCGGCTTTAAGCGGTGCCGAACGAGGTGTAAATTTAAAAGTGCTCTTTAAAGTAGAAAAAAGTGAGTGCTCAACTGCCATAATGGTAAAATGATTGAACCATGGATGAAAAAGTCTTACACTTACAAGGTTCCATGTAAATGTGGATTTGATTAGCGCAAGCAAAACAAAATAGAAGTAGTAGCATGTTACAACACTACAGCACTGCACCATGTCCACCCTTGTAAACTCAAACAGGTTTCCAGTTTACATTGCAAGTGCACCTAGACGTCTTGACTCCACTTGTGCAGAAATGTTGGTTCTTCGATCATAGATGAGCTAAATGGATGACTAAGCTTCCATCATCTAACATAAACAATGACCTTACAAAGATCTCAGCAGTCCGGAAAATAGGGTAGCAAGCAGCAACATGTTACAACGCTACATCATGTCACCGCGAGGGCCACCACTCGTCACCTCCGCGCCCGTTGCCACTGCCCCTCCCCTGAGAGCCATCCTCGCACGCTGTGCCCTGCAGATCCGCAACGGCCCCTCCTCAGCGACCGGTGGCAAGCTCCCTTTCAATGCCTGCACCCGCCCCTTCCCTTGCCATTTCATAGAAGCTGATGAACGCCAAACATACCTGTTTTTGAAAGTAGAGCTTATGTGAAATGTAGCTTTTTGGGCCAGCGGGTAGAGCTTCTCCAAAAACGAGCTTTTCGAAAACCTACCACTCCTCCAAACAGGGTCTAAGATGCCTAGCTTCTATGCATCCTATATTTTAAAGTTATCTATTTTAGGAATAAAATTGCAGTGCTAATCGCCTCCAAGTTTGTAGCCGTTGCCCTTATCCCAGCAACCATCAGTCTTTGTTGCTTCTCCTATGCACACCATGCTTCATTAACCTCCAAAAAGTCAAATTGCTGAGTAGACACAGTGGTACTCATTTTTGCATAGATCGATTGTGCAGTCATTTTCTCCCAGTATTATGAAATGAGCAAAAAAAAGAAAGTTAAAGCATCATCCTTTAGCATACCATTCAAACTATTTTGCCTTTTTTTCTTGAACATGCAGGAAAAACCTAGGATACAGCCAGGTTTTTATGCAAAAACTTGAGCAGAAAAACCAAAGCACTTAAAAAAAACTACTCACCCTTTTAACACAGAAGGAAAGATCAGACCCTACAAGACCACTGCTAAACTAAACTGTGGAAGGCACCTGGCAAGAAGATGAGAAACTCCTCTAGCCCCATCCAGCTTCCACATGAGCAGCTCCTCCCCCAAAATTGGCAGAAATCTCATAAAAAACACAACGGTTTCGGTGATTCCAAACTGACCAAGCCCCAAGAATGATAATGGAGTTTAGACCCTTTTTAACCTGACCTTATACTCTACTACTTGCTGTCTCCCACCAATCATCGAAGGAATTTTTCTGCAGCTGTGGGGTTAAGGTCTGCAATCCAACTTGTAGCAAGTTGAACCAGACTTGTCGAGTGAAGACACGTGAGACAAGCAAATGATCTATCGTTTCCAGCTTGATCACACATGGGGCAGCGCGCCAGATGTGGCAGATTTCGTTTTGCAAGGCGATCGGCCATCCAACACCTATTATGCATGACCAGCCACATGAAGAATTTGCATTTGCTGGGGGATCAACTTTTCCAAACCCTTTCCCAAGGTCTGGAAGAAGTGGCTCCAATGAACATGGTCTCGTAAGCAGATTTTGCCAAGTATTTTCTAGAGCTCAAGAACTGCCAAATGTGGTGGTCCTCTACATCTGGTTGCAGATCCACGTGTGAAAGAAGATCCCAGGGTCTAAGATACTCTGTAAGCACACCTTGAATATTAGTAACCCATCTCATATCAGTTAGAGCTTCATGAACTGTCCTTTTTCTCGCTCCATTAGATACTACACCAAATAAGTATGGTACAACTTGATCCAGCCTCTGACCATGCAACCATCCATCTGTCCAGAAAAACAGTATTCTTTCCATTTCCAACCTCTGATATAATTGGTCATAGAGAACAAGGCCTTGACCAAGGAAGAAGTTTGGATAGGGAAGGTTGCCCAAGGTTTATCCAGCCCTGTTTTTGCAGCCATAGCCAACGCATTATGAGGGCCCAACCCATTTGTTGTAAGCTAGAAATACCCTAAACCCTGAAATAGTGAAAATTTAAAGTAATCTAATTTGTGTATAACATTACAGAAGGATCAGATTTCACAAGAACAGGATATAGACTATCCGATCAGGAATTTAGGAATGAACCTATGAAGCATACATGTTTGAACAATAAACCATCAGCTTTGAGAAGGATAACTGCATACTCTCCACAACAAAGAGCTCCCAATCATCCTCAGAAATAAAAAAAATCGTTAAACTGAGGATCAGCTTCACATATGTTTCTAAGTGCAGAAATCAAATATCAGCCACCAGGTCAAATCAAATGCCTGTACTTCCACAATGAAAAAACAGCTGGTCATACTCTCTCCATCTGAAATTCAACTGGATTAAGAAAAAACTACAAACATTTCAAAAAAAAACAATTGTAGTACAGGGATAATCAAGCAAGGCCCATGATGATGTAGATAAAGGGCATAGTTGGCCAGCCTAACTGGGCCTATGGCCTAAAAGATGAAGAATACAGACAGTTATCATGCTTTTTTTTCTCGAACGACGAAGGAGAGCTGTGTCATTTCATTATCAAGCTTTGTGATCAGCATAATATTTGTGCAATGGTAATGGCTATTCTAATAATAAAATTTAAAACTTGAGCTATATTCCTCTAAAAAGAAGATGGAGCATTGTTTACTGGCAATAGCAGGGGTCCATTGTTTTTTTTCCACCACATGATTTCAAAGATAAAAGGGTAAAAACATGCCAATGCTCACATATAGAGTAATTTATCATGTTCATCAACCATTACTATTCAATCCTCTTTGCTTGTCAAATTTTTAAAAACCGGAAACAAACTATCACAAAGAACAATGGACAATGCTTGGTTATTTATGGCTGTTTTAAAATAAGAACATAGATGGTCAGAAACTAAGAAGTCCAAATAGCAATATATATCTCTGACATAAGAATATACATGGTAAGATGCATATGAGTTCTTCCATTGATGTTATAGTTTTATTTTCTGCAGTAATTTTTTTGATAAATTAGCCATATAACATTATTGAAAAATTATCCAAATATTATTGTTTAACAAAACTACCAAAATCCTCCAAATAGACCTCATGAGAGAGCCTCACCTTGTAAGCCAGTCCGCAGGCCGCTGCTCCTGTCCCCACCCTTACTGATGCTACATGGCTCCACTCTTGGTAGCCACTTTCTCCCAATCATCCACCCAACAGTTGGGAGGGAATTAAAGCTGAGCAATTTTTTTAACATGAGCTGCTATAGAAAAAATAACACTACAACCAGGCATAATTCATGCAACAACTACAAAATCAAAAAAGTGCTCTTAAAGATCGATACATTAGTAGTCATATAGATGAAATGGCAGCGTCGTAGCGAAATAGAGCCAAGATGGCAGTGTTGTCGAGCAAAGGAAAATAAAAGGTTCTACTTATCCCACATGTTAAACTGAAAACAATTACAAAGTAACAATGTTGGTGTCACTTGCTGTAGTAGGAAATAGACAACATTGTAAATCCTTTGAATATTCAATATTTGTAATTTAAATCTCAATATCTGAATGTCTTAATAGAAGTCAAAAGTTAAGTTTCAGGTTCCAGTTAGTATGACAGGTAAA
Organism: Setaria italica; assembly: GCF_000263155.2. Classification (NCBI taxonomy): domain Eukaryota; kingdom Viridiplantae; phylum Streptophyta; class Magnoliopsida; order Poales; family Poaceae; genus Setaria; species Setaria italica. Next base: position 9,496,368 of record NC_028451.1, read on the forward strand.
AAAAAACGAAACTGGTAAGCAGAGACAGTTGTGCTGTATCAGAGGCCATCAAACATGATTTATTCAGGTATTCAAGAAAAAAAATGTACCTACTCATCATTCCAACCCTGATCAGCACCCCTCCTCGTACTCATTCAGTCTCATGTTTTACTGTTCCAACCTTTTGGTAGCAGGAACCTTATATACAAGTTATTAGCAATGGAATGATGTAGCACTACTACTAAATGAAAATTAAATCTGAAATATGAATACTATATAACAATGGAATGGTATCATCTGTGATAGAAATATGAAGTATTAATAAGTAGAAATGCAATGCAAACAACATTCTGTCAATTTGACAATGCAATGACTGCTATGAAAATAACTGAAACTTCAATGTTCAGACCTTTACTCCCAAACAAACTTGTAGAAGTTCCAAAAGGCAACATGAGCTTTCCTACTTTCAGATCTTAAAATGAATAATGATGGGGTATAAGCAGTACATGCATGAACATTTTTCATTTACAGGAAGCACACACCTGAAACCAGTAAGACTGAATCAGAAACTAAGAAGTCCAAATAGCAATATATATCTCTGACATAAGAATATACATGGTAAGATGCATATGAGTTCTTCCATTGATGTTATAGTTTTATTTTCTGCAGTAATTTTTTTGATAAATTAGCCATATAACATTATTGAAAAATTATCCAAATATTATTGTTTAACAAAACTACCAAAATCCTCCAAATAGACCTCATGAGAGAGCCTCACCTTGTAAGCCAGTCCGCAGGCCGCTGCTCCTGTCCCCACCCTTACTGATGCTACATGGCTCCACTCTTGGTAGCCACTTTCTCCCAATCATCCACCCAACAGTTGGGAGGGAATTAAAGCTGAGCAATTTTTTTAACATGAGCTGCTATAGAAAAAATAACACTACAACCAGGCATAATTCGTGCAACAACTACAAAATCAAAAAAGTGCTCTTAAAGATCGATACATTAGTACAGTCATATAGATGAAATGGCAGTGTCGTAGCGAAATAGAGCCAAGATGGCAGTGTTGTCGAGCAAAGGAAAATAAAAGGTTCTACTTATCCCACATGTTAAACTGAAAACAATTACAAAGTAACAATGTTGGTGTCACTTGCTGTAGTAGGAAATAGACAACATTGTAAATCCTTTGAATATTCAATATTTGTAATTTAAATCTCAATATCTGAATGTCTTAATAGAAGTCAAAAGTTAAGTTTCAGGTTCCAGTTAGTATTACAGGTAAAAAAAACAACGAAACTGGTAAGCAGAGACAGTTGTGCTGTATCAGAGGCCATCAAACATGATTTATTCAGGTATTCAAGAAAAAAAATGTACCTACTCATCATTCCAACCCTGATGATCAGCACCCCTCCTCGTACTCACTCAGTCTCATGTTTTACTGTTCCAACCTTTTGGTAGCAGTAACCTTATATACAAGTTATTAGCAATGGAATGATGTAGCACTACTACTAAATGAAAATTAAATCTGAAATATGAATACTATAACAATGGAATGGTATCATCTGTGACAGAAATATGAAGTATTAATAAGTAGAAATGCAATGCAAACAACATTATGTCAATTTGACAATGCAATGACTGCTATGAAAATAACTGAAACTTCAATGTTCAGACCTTTACTCCCAAACAAACTTGTAGAAGTTCCAAAAGGCAACATGAGCTTTCCTACTTTCAGATCTTAAAATGAATAATGAGTACATGCATGAACATTTTTCATTTACAGGAAGCACACACCTGAAACCAGTAAGACTGAATCAAACCAATTGCCTCCTCACCCTGCAACTGGTAAATGGAAGTGCTTTTCCTTGTCACCAAGGAGATCAAGCAATAAAATCTTATCCACAAATATTCAATCAAATCTGTCGACAAATCAAGCAAAGGTCAAGTAATCTTCTCCCAGTAATCCATATGGCAGTAAAAGAGAAAAGTCGTCTGACCTTGGTTGAGAACAAAAAGGCTCTCGATCGCTGTAGTAGAAGGCCTTGATTAAACTCTCTAATCAAGCATTTGGCATGTATCAAGCATTCATGGTTGCTACCTTGCTTGAAAGTTGTAGTAGAAATTAAATGCTCTCCAGAAACACATAACCAGTTTCTATGTTTATCTCAGATTATATATTGTCTCATATGCAACAGCAAAGTTAAGGAAATTCTTTCAAGCTCGGTAAGCTGGTCAGCCTTCATTTACGGTCGTCAGAGCTTAGATGATTGAGACCTATGTAACACAGATACGTGGGAGAGGCAACGTATTTCGTATCGGATATGTGGTTTGTCAGAGCTTAGATGATTGAGAGTTTGAGACTATGATTTGTCACCTGACAACACATATACACTGTCAAATGTATGATTCAACTAAAATGCTTATATATGCTTATCCATATATACAATTCATGATTATTTAAGCTACAACCTTTTAAAAAGATAGTATCGACATCATATATTTTATTGGAAGCCCTCCTGCATAAAACCAACCTGAATGCATAGCCACCACTAAAAAGTATTTGCACTAACCACTGATAATATAGAAAAGAGGAATACGCTCTTCAGGAAAAAAAACAGCAATATAAAAGGAAAGATCAGACTGACCTCGGTACAAGATTGCAAAAGGAAGCACAAGAACAGGAAATAGACCATCGGATCATGAATTCAGGATTGAACCTGTACTGAACCATCATGAAGTACTCTACGTGATTGAACAAGAAATCATCAGCTTTGAGAAGGAGAACTGCATACTCTCTTGCCTAAGGAAAAGAAAGGTGTTCTTGGCTGGATTTTTCTTCGTTAATGCTCATCATCAGAGGTATTCTTCCATCACCCAAGTCATAAAAGGACAAGAAGACACACTGAACAAAAGCAAAGGAAGCTGATTATGAACTCTTGCACTATATTTTCACTCCACAAAGTAGTATTTACTTCTATAACATCTCAAAGGTGCCTAGCTAATCCCAAACTATTTCGCTCAAAAAAAGACTAATCTGAAACTATATATCTCAGCTCCTAAAAAGAAATGATCCAATAGAAAATCCTGTACCAAAATTAATTGAAAATATCGAGTTGTATCCAATAGAAAAATAGAAAGAAAGCAGTGTGGGCATGGAAGCTTACGTTCCTGAGTTCCCTCATGAAGTTAGGTAGGAGTATCTTCATCCTCTTCCGTCCTTTTCCCCGCATTAACATGATGAAAATATACCAAAATCAGTGTCGCCCATATCTGTCATGCATTCCTGGTTATCATATTAAGGCAAGGTACTCGTACTATATCATCTGTATGCTAATGTTCCTAGTCTGTATCACACGGACTCACACACATAAAGCAAACATATATATGCTCATCTGAACGTTGATTCTGTATCTCTTCTCTGCTGAAAGGCAACCAAATCAAGCAGCAACTCAGACGACCCATGTGGACACAATGTCGTGGATTAGTTACTCCTAGAACCTAACAGAAACAAAACAAAAGTAGATGCAGGGAACCATGAAACATTAAATTGTCAGAATGGGAGAATGAGACCTGATATTTGCCTACCAGCCACGATTCTCTAGGGCATCAAAGCACTGACGACGAGCGAGCCAGTGAACCATGAAATGGCATTTCCGATCTAGGTCAAACAAGGCACCATGTTGTCAAATCTTGGATCAAAAACGTGCGGTAGTACCTGATCTTGGGCAGAGTTCAAGAAGAACGGCCTTACCTGATAGCCGTTGTCACAGCAATGGCAGATTGCGATCTGGGTGACCTGGCCGACGTGATCCGGGCAGTGGACGCACGGTGGAGTTTCGGCAACAGCACCTTGGTAGAAGGAGGAAGGGACGCTCAAAGGAAACCTGCCACCGCTTATAAAGGGCATCCGTAAGAAAGGAAAGAAACGATGCAAATTAGGGAAGGGTCTCAGAAGGAAGGCTGCAAATCAGGGAAAGGTCTCAGAAGGAAAGAAACAACGCTGAAAGATAGGGACATGATTGGCGCGCAGGCGGGTATACGTGGGCGGGTAAGCAGGCGTGTGGGGTGAGAAAAAACGGTGGATTTCGGCAGAAACATTTTCCTTCATCCAAAATTTTCATCCTCCGCCTTTTGTCCAACCTTTTCGCCCTCCCCTGTCCTCTGTGAGGGGTGGGGGAATTTAAGTTTGGAAGAGAATTGCAATTCTCTCCTTTCTTACAGTATAGATATACTATATTTAAAAATTCTGTTCCAAAAAATAATGGTTTTCACTTGAATACCTTTGAATCAAGGAAGGCCTGCCCCTGAGGTGCGAATGGGTACCGGGACGATATGTAGGCAAAAACATGCCACGTAGGCAGCTTATGCATACCACGTGATGGGACCAAGATAGAGTGAACCTGATGTTGACACTCGTTATTATACCACTTTTACCCCCATTTATTTTCAGTAATGACATGAATTCAATATCTAAACTGTTGATCACACCTAGTAAACCGATTATTTTCACATGTGCAATATATTTTGGAGGATATTCTGTGCTTACACGAAATTGGACCTAAAGGTATATTTTTAAATTAAGCCTGAAACAAAGCAACGAACCAGATGAAGATGAAGGCTAGTGGGCTAAGGCCAATCAGCCTATAGGGGCCTAAGCTAATCAGCCTAGGGTCTCCTAGCCCCCTCTCGAGCTTGTTTTTGGCAAGCAATCCTCCAAGATGACTTAAGGCCTAAGTTTGTAAAGATATGGCAAGGATCAATTCGGGATCAAAGAGGATCAAGCGGAGATTTGGAAAGTTATCAAGGATCAATCTCATCCCGAAGCTATTGACGTGCCAGGCCCACATGCAAGTGAAAATAAGACTCCAGAGCATCTAAGAAGACTTGGAGACCAAGCAGGACGTGAGGGGCCAAAGGAAAGGCCCAGGCTGATTGGCCCAGGAGTTTCTTTCGCCCCCTCACCTTCCAATTTTCACCACGCGCTCTCCAGACTATAAATACTCCGAAAATCCACCGAGCCCCATATCCAAGATGACGTACTCGACGTGAAGCAGCAGAGAAGCAAAAGGAGCTTGAGAGACACCTCTTGGGAGAGTCGAGAGCCATGCAGTTGTCAGGGGTTAGCGTAGCTGAGCCCTGCTGGCGTGATCACCCTGTGAGGAAGATCACGCTGGAGTTCTGGATTTAGGAGTCATCAAGATCAAGATAGGATCCCGGTGGTGATCTTGTGATGTACAATCATTTATGGTGAAGTAATAGATGTGTTCATATTTTTAGTGATCTAAGTATCTCATGCTTTTATCGGGTTTGCTTACTTTTCAATCTATGAATCGATGATAGATTCCTTAGGGTATTCTTGTGGTCGTGGTGACCGGATTTGCATGCCGCGCCTAATCTACCGATGAGTGTAACATGTTCGTATGATCATGCCCTTAACGTACTTGCACTGATAGAGAGGATCGTGACAGGATCTGGCTGGTGTAAGGTGGGGGGCTTCGGGAGCTGGATCGGAGGTGTAGATTTAAAGATACTTTTTACTAGGATCATATCTATGTTGCTTTGTTATCCATGCTCAGAGTTACAACATATGCATAGTCTAGGTTGCTCTAGATTAGTTACCTCTGCTCTATATGTTATCTGTTTATATATGCTTAGTAGATTGGATCTGAATCACTCATCAACACCAAGTTAATACTAACAATGCTAGTTGAAGTAGATCTTGTGCTATAAGTTCCACGGATTGATAAACCTTGGGGGAGTACTATGAGGGAAGAGCTACAACTGATCTGTGCGCTTGCGGTTCACAAATTGGCATGCTAACTGCCGTCAACACCTGATAACCCAGCTCTAAATTATGGTGAGTTTGATCGATTCCCTCTATTCTCCCTCTATTCTCCACTATCTCTTTTGCGTGGATTTTTCTTAGCATTGATAATTATGAAAGGTTTGGTTTAGGGTTAGCATTTCGTTTAGGTTTTGCGCCAATTATACGCATAAGCTGCCTACGTGGTATTTTTTCTACACCCATCCACACCCACCAGCTAAGTTATTGTTCCCAACGGAACAATTTAAGAGATGATGTACCTAAATGCACCCACTCGCCAAGTTTATGGACTAATGACCCATTTAACTCTTATAAATAAATTAAGTCGAAGAATGAAACTTCATGATTCAACAGGGGTGTCCAATGCAAATGTCAAACTTCACAAATGGTCCTTCCTGATAGAAAATTGATATATGATTTATTTTGGTAACAAATGGTTGTTTCTTGGATCATTAATGGTCCAATACCTAGTTTTTTTTATGAGTAACATCGAGTACAAAATTATATATGAAAAAAAAGCCAACGAGATTTTTTAAGAGCTTTGTTCAAATTTTGAAAAAATTTACTCCCTCTACTCATAGAAGTATATGGTGGTTTGAATAAGATCCTATCAAAACTGAAATAGTTAATATTAGTAGCTTTCAAAATATTAAGTTTGGAAATATAAAAAATACGTGTATTGTTTGGTCTTGAATAGCAATTTCTAGTCCCATCCGTGTATGGGACATCTTATAACTCTATTAAAATAGAAAAAGTATGGTCAATGGCACCTGAAAGAACAAAAAAAAGTCAAAAACATCACAAATTTTCACCGGGGAGAGTAACTTCCCAATTAAATGCATATTTGCTACCGACTCGAGCTAGAGTGTACTTCCCATTTAATATCCCCTCTATTTAGAATTCAAGGTTTATTCCCATTTCGTTCCCTTTTTCAAAAAAATACTTATATGTAAGTTTATACCATATAAATAAAAATATTAATATAGTAAGGGTGAAAGCCTTGTCCTAACGGATAAACGGAACAATATATGTTTTGTAAGAAAAAAGAAGTGCAAGCATCAAAGGAGTTTTTCTTTTTGCCAAATCTGATACAAGTTATTGGTACCCCTTAATTGTGGTATAGTGTTTCGGCATAAATCTTATATTATTTAAATTCCACACTTGATAACTTGTCAAATTTTATCAGCCTACAATCATATTGCTCTTTGGTCAGAACTAGCGGAGGAACTATAAGGACTGAAATACTAAGGATTAGTAGAAATTTTTGGAGCCTTTTTATCTAATAATTTAGCTACTTTATTGATCTACTACGAAAACTTTGATTCTAAACATGAAACTTATCTATATAGTCGCAATTTTCTTTCTCCTCTCTTGAAACTTTTATTCAATCAAAATCTTGGACTTATATGTTTCTTTATCTTTACCTACAAATCAACATTTGTGTCCTGCTAGCCTGCCATATCCTTTTACCGTACAACTAGTTCGTCTCTGTATGTCTTTAGCGATACCATGATCACAAACTATAATCCACTACACTAGATATATATCATCCATGTGCCTCATGAAAATGTATATATACTTATTCCGTTAAAAAAAACCAGTTGGCCTACCAAGACGAGTCAAATAGGTTGCTTAAAAAAAGGTTTTGTAATTAAAAGATATGCTAAGATGGAAAAAGAAAATAAAATATGGAAAAAGAAAAAAATGAAAATTATTTGAGCTCAGTCTGCAAAATTTTCTTTCCGGAAAAAAATAAAGCCCTTTTGCGGGGCCATCAACAGTCGCCACCGAGGCTGCTGCCGCTTCGCCACACAGCGAGTCCGCTCTCCGCAGCCACACAGCCTACAGGCTACAGGGCCGTAGCAGAGCAGCGCGCGCCATGTCCCTTGCCGCCGCCGGCGCGCGGGCCTCCCTTCTCCCCTCCCCCCTCGCGGCCTCCTCGTCCCTCCCGCGGCTCCTCGCGCTCCCGCCCCGCCACCGCCGCCCGCACGGCTCCCTCGCCTCGCCGCCGGCCGCGGGCAGGCGGCGCCGGCTCCGGGTGCGCATGGCCAGGACAGAGTCCACCGGCGTCGCCGTCGGCTTCCGCGCGCCGGAGTTCGAGGTCTATCGATTGCCACAGGTTCTTGATAATGTCTCGGTCCAGATTTGAGCCTGATGCTGGTGTGCTTGGCCGGTTGCTCTTTGTGGTGGGTGCGCAGCTCCCGGAGCCACTGACGGGGAAGCTCTGGACATTGGATGATTTTGAGGGCAACCCCGCACTGCTGGTCAGTGACTTTTTCCTGTATAATTTGTGCTAATTGTGTCTAATTGCATCTTGTTACTTGACTGAAGAAACACCTCTGTTCATCATCTGTATGAAATTATGGATGAGTAGAACAGTTATTTGCTTTGTGTTGCTCAAGTCTCCAGAATTCTCCAGAATCTGGATACATGCTCAGTGCCATTGTTATTGGAGTGGATTGTATTATAGTCCTTTCAAACAATTACTGTCAGCTCTCGGTATTTGCTTGCATTGTGAACCTATTGCTGCTTGACTTCCCCTCTTTCAGGTTATGTTCATATGCAATCACTGTCCATTTGTAAAACATCTGAAAAAGGATATTGCAAAGCTCACCTCTTTCTATATGGAAGTAAGAACCTGGAAGAACTGGCAGAACGTTCTCTTCTGCTTATATTTGTGATGACCTCTAGATACAATGCAGAAAGGACTTGGTGCTGTTGCCATATCGTCGAACTCAATAAGGACACATCCCCAGGTTTGGAGTTGCAACCAAAGAGTGCTTTACTTAGTTTCTGTTTTGTCGCATCCAGGAGTTTCTCATTGACAAAACATAAGAATCCAAACATTTTATTGTAGCTTGCTCTGTAGTTCTCGAAACCTGGAATGCACTACATTGACTATGATTTATCTGGTAAAACAAAATCAGTTCTGCTTCTATATTCTGATGCTCCTGTGTCAGGACATATGTGTCATGCAGTTTTTCAGGTTTTCTGTATGAACGAATATTGACCTTTTCGATTCTGCAGGATGGTCCAGAATGCATGGCTGAAGAAGCAAAATTGTTCAAATATCCTTTCCCATATCTTTATGATGAGGTCTGTCTGCACCGTACCTTCAATTCAACGATTATCAGTACTAATGAAGATCTGCAGTTCGATGCAATGCTTTTACCATTGAGGTTCTTCTTTCTGAGTTTTGACTGATCTATTTGTTTCTTACTACTGCACTTTACAGTCTCAAGAAGTAGCTAAAGCTTTCAGAGCAGTCTGCACGCCAGAGTTTTACTTGTTTAAAAAGGTGACACCACTGATCCCTGTGCTACCCAATTGTGAATTGCTAGCTCTGCTGGCTGTCTTATTTTTGCAATAACCACAATAACCGATTCTCTTTGTCGGACAGCAGGATGGACGAAGGTTTTTTGAACTTTTCTACCATGGACAGTTCGATGATTCGAGACCCAGTAACAATGTGCCAGTAACTGGAAGGTAAAATTCTGTTATGTTGTATTAGCACGTATACAAATTTCCAGTCTCCTGTTGTGCTTATGTTCATTCCCAGTATTACAGGGATCTAAGCCGTGCAATTGACTGTGCGCTCAGTGGCCAAGAATTGCCTTTTGTAGAAAAACCTTGGTACGTATGGCTAATCTAAAATTGGATTTACATTCTTCACACTTTTGTTTCTTAACATTTTTTTTATTACTGTAGTGTTGGATGCAGCATCAAGTGGCACCCATGAAAACCTCATAACATTGGGGGCGTGGTGAGAAATATACGGGTTGTCTTTTTTTTTTCACTTTCAGAAATATACGGGCTTCGAACATTTGATTGAGGTGGGTCCAGCTCCATTGTTCGCATCTCTATGTCCCTAGGCTGTCGAGACTCACTTGAAAATCAGCTCCTTGGTACAGAATTATGCGGGAGAAATATGTGAAAGTTTTCATTGTATAACATGAGCATCAAAGCAATAGTGTAGCGCTAGCGTAGAGAAAGGCCCGTGTAATGTGTAAGCAAGCATGTACAAAAAACAAGTTCTTTACTTGTACTCTTTTGTAGGAGGTCCTCTTAACGCGGTAATATGAAATATGAAAAGGAAGTGACATTACCTATCATTTCTATATTGCCTGGGACAGAGTAAAAAAAATAAAAATTTGGCGCTGCTAGTGTCCGGAATTCAAGGGGAAATTTTCCATCGGAGGCCCCGACGAAACATAAAAAGCTACCTAATACAACATGAAAAATAATATGTAAAAATGACTACGTCCGACTTCGGGATAGAAAATTACCACCCCAATATGAACATTATGTTTCATACAACATCTGCTATGAAACATGCAAAAATAATAGTTGCAATATTAGTGTTTTACTATTGCAACATATGTCGGTGCGTCCGATTTTTTCCAGATTCCGGACGTAAAAATTTGGCTTTGCCCGTACTTGAACTGGTACTTGAACTGGAGACCCTAGACTGACGTGATAACCATCTACACCACCAAACCTTTAGTTTTCCGGATCTGTTATGAATTTATTTAAACAAGACCAGAGAAATATTATTATCTGAAAGTTATCCTCAATCCGGAAACTAAACTGTAACACTGGTACTACCGCGAATAAAAAAGGACGATCTGCCTCCAAATTAAGAGATCCTGCCCAAAAAGATTTTGCGCGAACATTCTGGCAAATGCCGTTGGAAGTGTTGCTCTCATGCATGTACATATGTCCTTGCAAGTTGCAACATCTTTCACTGAAACCACAGGATTCAAACAGATGGCATTTATGCCAAGGAATTCAAGTGCCGAATGGGTATCATGTGTACCAACACCATCACCATATCCCGGATCATCCTTGAACTTGAAGGTTTTTAGCCTGAATCAAATGTTGTCAAATACCGATTTAAGCAAAACATTTACTTAGTAGTCTCTTAAACCAACAAATCGAACAAAAGATGGCATTGAGCGTCAACCGAGCTGCAATGCCAAAGAACATTGTATTATGCATTTTGTTTCATCATATATATACACACCACCAGCCTAAACATCCGACGATAAAACTTCAGCAAGTACCAACCACTTGAAATAATGCAGACGAGCAGCTTCATCTCTTCGTGTGCCACCTTTAAGCTCCATCCACCTCATGTTGTCAGTGCATTGGGTAGCGATGAGTGGGTGCCCAGTACCTTGCTGCCGAAATCCGGGAAGATCTCCTGCCCAGGCAACGGCCCCACTGCACCCTCCCGTCCTGCTCAACCCTCACCGGGTACCTCATGAGGTGGCCCTTCATGGCTTCATATCCACCATCTGCGGTGAGACATAACCCGCCCAGTTGTCATCCGCCATCTGGTTCATTCACCCGTCGCACGCACTCCTCGGACTCCGGCCGGCGGAAGCATTTCCTCCACCGTGCCTAGGTGCTCTGCCCAAATAGACATCCTGTACCCATACACCTGCAGATGAACAACAATGCAGCCGGCGCTTGTGTCATGACTTATGAGCTGCAACTTTAGCTATTGTGCAAACTGCAAGGAGTATCATAGAGAGGAGGGCCGTGCAGTGCCTGTCCTTTTGGAGGACTACTACCGCTTCCAGCCCAGCTGTAGTGAGGCTGGTATGCGCCCTTGGCAATCTCGGTGATCCGTGACCTGTCCATGGATCTCTGGTTTATGTTGGCCGATCCGATGAGCACGTACTCATCATCGACAATCATCCCTTTTGAGTGCACGTAGATCATGAACCTCCTGAACTTCTGGGCCAAACGCTGGAAGAATAGGAAGTAAGATAGTCTATCCTTATAAAAACAGATCTAATTCACACATTTGAGCAACTTATTCAAAGAATGGAGTGTACTTACCAGTGCGGAGTTCTCATTGGAATTATTCGTCGCCAAAACATCACTCAAGACTTCACGCTTTCCAAGGCAATAGAAGTTCAGGTACTCCTGTGGATGCCTTTTAAACCCTCCTTTCGGAGGGCGTCCGCAACAATCTTATACATCAGAGACATAGTATGCCCCTTGAAGTGATCAAATGAAAGATACAAAAAGGACATCAGGATGAAAAGACAGTGCATCATATATTTGTTAGGGCCTAGCCTAGGATCACTAGAGCACATCTAGTCGGGTTCGAGAGAGACATGAGTGAGCAAGGAGTTCCTGGTGAGTGCTTAGTGAGAGAGAGAGAGAGATTGGGGTACCTTCACCCCTAGAGGTGGGAGCAGCAGAGCTGCTGGCCATCACGGGTTCTGTTGACGGAGTCTGCGCAAGGCAGCGACGCGCAGTGCCGACTCCGGTCGGCGGTGAGGTGGCGGTGGTGCTTCCCGCCGCTACTGCGCAACCTAGATCGGTAGGTGTGTCGGTGGGGCGGCTGGCTATCGGCGAACCTCGTGAGCCGAGCCGGGTCCCCCCACCCTGTTTATATAGCGCAGCGCGACAGGGGCCCACCACCCATTGATAGGGTGAGCGCCCCCGATCAGGGCGCAGATCAAGGTCCTAATTGGCCTTTGGGCCAATCGGGAAAGAGATCAATCTAACATTCTCCCCCTTGATCTCATCATTTACTTTTAGCTTTACACTTTTCACTTTTATTCGTTTCATCGTAGATTAATATGTAGAGCATGTTTCATCGTCACAGCTTAATTGCCGATAGAATCAACAGCTACAACACACCTCTCTATTTTGAAACAATTCTGTTTCTTTTGGGCCTTATCCAATCCAGGAATCATAGGCTTTCCCTTAAACCCATGCCGGCTAAGTGTTCTCTGAACACATTGGGAGGTAAGCCTTTCGTTAGCGGATCCGCAAGCATATCTTTTGTTCTTATATGCTCGAGACTTATAGTGTGATCCTGGATTCTGTCTTTCACAACATAAAACTTTATCTCAATGGCTTTGGAAGCATTGCTTGATTTGTTGTTGTGAGCATAGAATACTGCTGGTTCATTGTCGCAGTACATCTTTAGTGGTCTGTGAATACAGTTAACCACTCTCAATCCGGGTATAAATTTCTTTAGCCACATTGCCTGCCCCGTGGCCTCATGACATGCTATGAATTCTGCGTGCATCGTCGATGACGCAGTTACTTTCTGTTTTGAGCTTCTCCATGAGATAGCTCCTCCTGCGAGAGTGAATACGTATCCAGACGTGGATTTTCTATCATCTTTGTCTCCCGCAAAGTCTGCATCTGAATACCCTTTTATCTCTAGGGAATCAGATCTCTTATATGTAAGCATGAGTTCTTTTGTGCCTTGCGCGTAGCGCAACGCCTTCTTTACCATTTTCCAGTGTTCTATACCTGGATTACTTTGATATCTACCGAGAACCCCGGTGACAAAAGCTAAGTCAGGGCGAGTGCACACTTGGGCATACTGTAAGCTTCCGACAGCTGAAGCATATGGAACCGCTTTCATTTGATCGATCTCGTACTGGTTCCTGGGACATTGAAAATTCCCAAAACTGTCGCCCTTGACTATAGGAGCAGGTGTGGCCTTACTCGCATGCATATTGTACTTCTTTAGAACCTTTTCTAAATATGCCTTTTGCGATAACCCTAGGACCCCATTCAATCTGTCTCGGTGAATTTCTATGCCCAAAACATATGTTGCTTCACCAAGATCTTTCATATCGAAGTTTGAGGACAAGAACTTCTTTGTCTCTTGCAGTAGACTGATATCACTGCTTGCAAGCAAAATATCATCCACATACAGGATTAGAAAAATGTATTTCCCATTTTTGAACTTTGCATAGACACAATTGTCCTCTATATTCTCTTGAAACCCAAATTTCTTTATTATATCATTAAACTTTAGATACCACTGTCTAGAGGCTTGCTTTAATCCGTAAATGGATTTCTTTAGACGACATCCCATATTCTCTTTGTCTTCCATGACAAAACCCTTTGGTTGTTTCATGTAGACATTTTCTTCTAAATCCCCATTTAGAAATGCCGTCTTTACATCCATCTGATGTAACTCTAAATCAAAATGTGCAACTAGTGCCATTATGATTCTGAAGGAGTCTTTACATGAGACAGGAGAAAAAGTCTCATTATAATCTATTCCTTCTCTCTGTGTAAAACCTTTTGCCACAAGTCTCGCCTTATATCTTTCTATGTCCCCTTTGGAGTCACGTTTAGTCTTGTAGACCCATTTACAGCCTACTGTTTTGGCTCCTTTAGGAATCTCCTCAAGTTCCCAAACATTGTTGGAACTCATCGATTTCATCTCATCTTCCATGGCCTCTAGCCACTTCGATGAGTGAACACTTTTCATGGCTTCTTCATATGAAGTGGGATCACCTTCTATATGAACTTCTTCTGTATTATAAACTTTATAACAATCAGGGATGGCTGATTTTCTGACCCTTTGAGACCTTCTAGGCCCCTCACTTTCAGGCATATTTTGTGCCTCTGCTTGTGGCACACTATTCTGAGGTGGCTGCTGCAACTCTTCCTCGTGTGCAATGATGGGTTCAGTTGGCTCCTGAAGGACAGGTTCCAAAACTTCACTCATCGTTTCCACGGGTGGAATCATAGCAGGTGCCTGCACCACAATATCAGGGACTGTAGCAGGTGCTTGCACCACGACCTCAGGAACTATCGGTGCGGGAATAATAGGTAGTGAGAAGTATGGTTCCTGAATCATCGGATTAGGTGCGCACACCCGCTTCTCCTCAAGATCAATCTCTCGAGCTACCATGCTCCCCCTCACCATCTCATCCTCTAAGAAAATCGCCTGTCTCGTTTCTACAAACTTTGTGAATCTGTCTGGACAGTAGAAATGAAAACCCTTTGATTTTTCCGGATAGCCAATGAAGTGGCAACTTACTGTTTTGGGATCTAGTTTCCTGATGTTTGGGTTAAACACTTTGGCCTCAGCTGGGCTCCCCCACACACGTAGGTGGTTTAGTGAGGGTACTCTTCCTGTCCATAGTTCGTACGGTGTTTTGGGCACCGACTTACTTGGTACTCTATTTAGAATGTGGATGGCGGTCTTCAGCGCCTCCATCCACAGTCCCAATGGTAAGGTGGAATAGCTCATCATGCTGCGCACCATATCCATCAATGTACGGTTACGCCTTTCAGCTACTCCATTTTGCTGAGGTTCGCCCGGCATTGAATACTGGGCTACTATGCCATTTTCCTGCAAAAACCTTGCAAAAGGTCCAGGAACTTGGCCGAATGGGGTATGCCGACCATAGTACTCCCCCCCACGGTCGGATCTTACTATTTTGATTCTTTTGTTATGCTGATTTTCAACTTCAGCTTTAAATATCTTAAATTTATCCAACGCTTCTGATCTTTCTTTGATTGGATAAATATAACCGTAACGGGAGTAATCATCTGTGAATGTTATGAACAAATCATAGCCATCCACACTTTTCACAGGAAAAGGTCCACAAATATCAGTGTGGATTATCTCTAAAATTCCTGTGCTACGCTTAGCGCCTTTTTTAATTTGCTTTACAAATTTTCCTTTAATGCAATCAACGCATTGTTCTAAGTCTGAGAACTCTAATTGAGGAAGAATTTCATTCTTCACTAATCTTTCTATTCTCCCCCTCGAAATATGGCCTAAACGACAGTGCCATAATTTCGACGATATTTCATGAGTTCTCTTTCTTTTCTTTGTTTCCTTCTCTGACGAGGATACATTCATATTCACATCACACACAGAATTAACTTTTTCACGCAATGATAATAAATACAACTCATTGTGAAGGATGGCAACACCAACACATGCATTATCGAACCAAATGGCACACTTTCCATTACCAAAATGACATTCATAACCATCATGGTCCAAACGTGAAATACTTATTAGGTTTCTGTGTAATGAGGGAACATAAAGCACATCTTTAAGTACAAGCATGAAACCATCAACTAGCTCTAAAGAGACATCGCCAACAGCTTCAACTTCTGCTTGGACTCCATTTGCGACTTCAACGCATCTTTCGCTTCTTTGCGTAGTCCTCGTCGAATGGAATCCCTGTAAAGAATTTGCAACATGAACAGTTGCACCTGAGTCAATCCACCAAGTAGATTTCGAATACTGTGTATACAAGGATTCATTTACAAAAGAAATAATATTCTCACCTCTTTTTGCCATTATTGACTTTAACCAGTCGGGGCAGTCTTTCTTGAAGTGCCCCTTTTTCTTGCAGTGTAGACATTGATCTTTGTCTACTGGGAGAGGCTTTTGGTGATTCTGTTGCATAGGAGCTTTTCCACGTGCCTTGAAAGAGGGGTTAGCAATCTTTTTTCTGTTATCCTTCACATAGTGTAATGAGCCACCATGTGAGGATCTAAGTCTGTCCTCTTCCTGCACGCACATGGCTATCATTTTCTCCATGTCCCACTGTTCTGGCTGCATGTTATAATTGACAACAAAAGTGTCAAACTCTTTAGGCAGAGAAGCAAAAACCAAATGCATAATGTGCCCAGGCTTGAGCTCAAGATCCATAGGCTTCAGCTGTGCTGCCAAGTTATACATCCTCATGATGTGGTCTCTTATGCCAGTCCCTCCGCCATTGTACCTCTCTGTGGCCAGCTGCTTAAACAGCTGGGTAGCATATATCTTTGAGGAACCAGTGAACTGATTCCTTATCTTGTCGAGGTACTCTGAAACGGAGTCACACTCTGCGATCGAGCCCAAAATGGCAGGCTCAATCGTATTCTTTACCAAAGCCATACATTTCTTGTTGGCAGTGGTCCACTGTTTATTCTCAAGGGTGTATGCCAACTCCAGTGGAGCATAGTCCCTCTCCTTTTGCTGCCATGCAGCATCATCATCACCATCAGCCCTCACTGGCTTCTGTGGAGCTTGTGGCTGCGGTGTGGTCAGCACCCAGTCAACTTCTCCACAAACGAAGGAGAACTCAATCTTCTTCCTCCATTCTGTGTAGTTGTTGCCTTTGAGAATGGGTATCTCTTTGAGACACGCCATTAAGTTGAATGATCCTGAAATTCACAATCCATAAGTGAGATCATAACGACAATTGCATGATTCATTTCCAACGTTGGTCAAAAAATAAAACATACAACTGTTGATGCAATTTAAAACTATATCACCGTTGGGCAGAAATAGAAATAAAAGCATCAAAATAACTTTTTAAATCATGATACAGTTATTAACAATGTTGGTCAGAAAATAACAGCACCATGATCTAATTAACTTTATCATGCTCTCACAAAATTTAATTATCTCGTTGGTTCAAATTAAATTTAAATGGAGCAATAAATATGACTTTTGCAGCGGAAACTGTGAAAAAAAATCTATTTTCAGAAGCAAAACTCTGTACAAACTTTATTAATCTCTAATACTAATTATCCCGTTGGTTCAAATTAGATTAGAGACTAAAACTATGCAAAATACATCAAATAAATGCTTCTGGAAATAGAAAAAACAAAATATCAGAAGTTACTGTGCAAAACGCGAAAAACGGCCCACGCGCGAAAATGGCCCACAGCCCGTTCCCGTGCGCGGCCCGCTCGCGCGACTCAGCCGGCCCGCTAACGCGGCCCGCGAAAACCGGCCCGGCGCTCATCCTCCCGCGCGGCGCGCGCCCGCAGGCCGCAACCTGGGCCTGGGCCGCGAAAGCGGCCTGCCGCCGCATCCCGCCTGGGCCGTTTGCGGCCCAGTCTACCGCGGATCCCCGCCGGCCGCTGTGAGCCGTTGATTTGGATCGAACGGCCACGAGTGAATCTCGGCGGAACAAAACCCGGCGGAACGCCGGCTCCCCCGGAACCCTAGCCACTTTCCATCTTTTCCCCCCGCGCGCTGTCTACTCGCGCTCTCGCCGTGGCGGCGGCGGCGGGGCTTTCTCTCCCGCGCCCGGCGATGGCCGGCGGCGGCGGTGGAGGGATGGCCCCACCGGCGCACGGCCGCGGCAGCCCCCCTCCAACCCTCTTTTGCTAGCCTCCCCTTTTCCTCCCTCCAAAAACCCGAAGGGTCGAGATCCAGATGGAGAAGAAGGGCCGGCGCCACCGCGGGTCCCCTCGCCGGCGAGCGCGTCCACCCGAGGGTTGGGCGCGCCGCCGTCGAGCGGTCCTGTGGTGGTGCTATGGCGCCCTCCCCCGAGCCGCGAGCGGTTGCGCCGGTGGTTCGGGTGGACGTGTTGCCCGGCGAGCCCGAGGCTCGGCCGGCCTTTGCCACTCGCCGGCGATGGCCGGCGGCGGTGAAGACGTCAGCAGGTAAGTGTTCCCGCGTCCCTTTTTCTTTAGATCTAGGGTTAGGGTTAGGGTTTCCAATTTCTGTTGCTTTTCTTTCTTCTTCTTTTTCTCGATCTGAGTCTTTTCCCGATCTAGAGTAGGTTCTAGGAGGTGTCTGATACCATTGTTAGGGCCTAGCCTAGGATCACTAGAGCACATCTAGTCGGGTTCGAGAGAGACATGAGTGAGCAAGGAGTTCCTGGTGAGTGCTTAGTGTGTGAGAGAGAGAGATTGGGGTACCTTCACCCCTAGAGGTGGGAGCAGCAGAGCTGCTGGCCATCGCGGGTTCTGTTGACGGAGTCTGCGCAAGGCAGCGACGCGCAGTGCCGACTCCGGTCGGCGGTGAGGTGGCGGTGGTGCTTCCCGCCGCTACTGCGCAACCTAGATCGGTAGGTGTGTCGGTGGGGCGGCTGGCTACCGGCGAACCTCGTGAGCCGAGCCGGGTCCCCCCACCCTGTTTATATAGCGCAGCGCGACAGGGGCCCACCACCCATTGATAGGGTGAGCGCCCCCGATCAGGGCGCAGATCAAGGTCCTGATTGGCCTTTGGGCCAATCGGGAAAGAGATCAATCTAACAATATTTTCAATGAAAATGTGACCATGACGAGGAACAAACCAGCCAATAGAGGATCTCCTACATAGCAGCAGTTGTCGGATTGCCTTTCAGGCCACATTGGTATAACAATGTACGCTGCAAATCTCTCCTTTGCCTTAATCTTTCTTGCAATCTTTATGGCCAATTCAATTGGTATTAGGTTCTCAGCGCCTGTTTCCGCAAGAGAATTCAAATAATAAGTTGGATTGGTCTTACAGATCTTGACTTAGAAAAAATACATCAATTAGTATCCACTGCATTTTACTAGAAACAATTTGTGCTGGCATATGCAAATTAGCATGCTGGCGGGTGTGAGGGTGTGATTGGCACCCGCCAGCATAAAACTTCCTTGGGCCAATGGGGGAGCACCCGCCAGCACAGTGGCCATTATGCTGGCAGGCGACGCAAGCACCCGCCAGTACAGATCACCCCATCTGTGCTGGCGGTGGGCTTAGGTCGACCGCCAGCACACAACCTGTGCTGGTAGTTGGCTTATGTTGCCCGCCACCACAGAGCCCATCATAAATGCTCCTGTTCATCTTCTTCCCCATGCAACCTTCTATTTGGAGCTTGCCTGAGAGGAGCTCGGGAAAAACTCCAAAAACACCAAATCTAAGGGGAAAGATTTTGCTCTTGATTTCCTTGGAGGAGGTGGCTATATAAGGTGAGTTTGTGCTATTCCAACCTTCTTTTTCAACTTCTATCCATCATATCTAGCTTCATTAGTTTGTCATCTAGATCTAAATCTAGAACTAGGAGAGAGAGGATGGAAGAGAGAAAAAAAACTAGAAATGGATTATTTTTTTGAATAAAATTCTATGGTCATATTATAACCATTACAATGTTATGTTTGTCATTTTAATGTAATATAGAATTGAGTTTGATTATATTTTTCCTTCTTATTAATTATTACATCCATAGTTTTAATTAATGAAGTTGATTATCTTAATATATAATTAAGTTTGATTTTTCCCTTCTTGTTATTAATTATTACATCCATGGTTCAATTGATTCTCATTTAGAGTAATATAGAATTGATTTTTATTATATTTTTCCTACCTATTAATTATTACATCCATAGTTTCAATTAATGAATTTTATTGAATTAATATATAATTGAGTTTGTTTTTTTTCATTCTTCTTATTAATTATTACATCCTAGGTTTAACTGCTCGGGAAAAGCTCCAAAAGCACCAAATCTAGGAGGTAAGGTTTTGCTCTTGATTTGTTTGGAGGAGGTGGCTATATAAGGTGAGTTTGTGCCATTCCAACCTTCTTTTTTAACTTCTATCCATCATTTCTAGCTTCATTAGCTTTGGGGTAATATAGAATTGTTTAATTCAGTTTCATTTAGGGTAATATAGAATTATTTTTTATTAAATTTCTTTCTACTTATTAGTGAATACATCCATAATTTAATTTAGTTTATGGAATAGCTCATTAAATTAGTTAATATAACAAAGAAATCTTATCATAGGTTGTTAAATATGGATCAAAAAGCATGGATGTATGGCATATGGAGATATTCACTTACTTTCATGACAGAGGTATCGAAGTTTGTGGAGGCTGCGAAGAAGCATGCTCACATTTGCAAGACAAAGCAAATACGTTGTTCGTGTTTTGACTGTAGCAACAAAATTGTATGGGAGGATACTAATATCATCAAGAGGCGTTTGATAAAGTGAGGTTTTGTGGATGGATACACAATTTGGTCCCACCATGGAGAGGCAGGAGGTACTTCCAACAACACAGACATCGATACTGGCTGTGATGAAGTGGATGTTGATGATACAAACGACAATGATCATGTTATAATGAATGATGATTACGACCGTGGAGATCAAAATGGTGATCAAACAGATGTGCGTGTGGAACCACAGGTGGACGTGGAACGTGATGTTGATATGGAGGACATGTTGTGCCACATTGAGCTGGAAGTGTTGCTAGGAAGTGCTAAAGGGTTAGAGAATTTCGAGACACTCAAGAAGGCAACAAAGCGTTTAAACCGGTCATATCTATACTTTTTTTTTACCTCAAACAAGTGGCAAAAAGTCCAACTGAGCCTTAGTTAATATTCAAAAGTAAGGTTGTTAATGACTTGTTATAATAGATCTGGAACTAAACCATGTTTCTAATGGTGGAAACTGTGAAGCAACAAATATTACATTACCTAAAAGCATGTCCTGATGTAGATGGAATGGTAACACAAAGGAGAGAACAAAGCTAGAACAAAACAAAAGTATTAATGTAGCTAACAGTCAATTTGTTACCTGCACTTCTGTGTGCAGATTAGTAGTATGAAGATCCAATAAAGTACTGGTTTTCAATATAGACAAAGTGTTGTGCAGATCTGATGGCTTTAACATTGTGTATGCTCATGTCTATCTGCAGATTCTTTGCGCAGGCAAGATTCTGCAGAACAAAAGGGTAAAATAATATCTCACTGAAAGGACCAATGTTCGATAGAAAGTTTGCATTTTAATGCTAAATTTAATTATATCTAGTCTCCATTTTTTTTTAAATTCGCACTCCATTACAATTTGACCACACCATACCTGGGATTCTGCCTCTTGAACAAGTTTTGGGAATCCTTTTACAGATCCTGAATCAACTGATCAGAAAACCTAGCCAAATAAGAGAAGGTAAAGTAACTATCTAAAACCTAGTGTAGTAATCACATAGAGGTGGTACATCTTTGATGTCAATTTGAATAACTCATCATACCTGTACAAGCCAGTTTTCAGGATCCTTTTCATGACAAACATGTGCATTTAATTCATCTGCAGAGGGCGAAACAATCCATGACATCCGATCTATTTTTACTAATGTATGATGATGCCAGCTTACAGCTCTTCTGACACTGACTTTCCATTTTGCAGATTTTTTCCATCTTTGTTGAAAGTTTCTAAGGACATCATATGCACCAGGACCCTCAATTTTGCAATGTAAATCATGCCATGGCTGTCTAGGTCCAAGCTTATTAACTGTGATTGTTGGAAGAAGGATGTTCAAATTTTCAGCAGGTTAAAATGATGCTGACTGTGTCAACACTGGTGTACAAAATTATGTAAGAGAGTCAGCAACATAGCTGGAAAGGAAAATAAAATTGATGGTAGATAACTTACAGGGAATGTGGGGTTGTGGAAATCATCCTTGAAAGTAGTATCCAAATCCTGGAAAATCCTGTGTTCAGGTGTATAATATCTTCCATGACACAGGTCTAGACCACCAATAAAAGTTGTTATTTTTCGGTTGTTTCCTGTGGCTTGGGTGTCTACAATGACACATTTCTGATGATGTGTAAACAAAGTTCCTACAACCTGGAGAAGAAAGCTTTTTTTTAAGATACACTAGAATGTGGTTTTACAAAACTTAAGTGTTATCACAAAATAAGTAGGACTTGTAATTTCGCAAACCAACAACTCCAATATGAATACCTCTGTAAAAACAGTAAAGAAGATTGGCCAACAGCACTATGCATACAACGTGCTCAAATACCTAGTCAACATCATCATTTTTTGACTAACCAAGGGTTTCTCCAAGA
Source organism: Setaria italica (assembly GCF_000263155.2). Lineage (NCBI taxonomy): Eukaryota > Viridiplantae > Streptophyta > Magnoliopsida > Poales > Poaceae > Setaria > Setaria italica. The sequence goes on from NC_028451.1 coordinate 9,518,509, forward strand.
GAATTCTATAACATACACAATGCGAATGTGAGTTTTATTTAATGTGTATGTGACAGTGTATAAGAATGAGTTCTTGATATTCTGAAACGAGCAATGTAGCAATTCAGTGTATGTGTATGTGACCAGAAGGAAGAAACAATATCCAAACCTGCTGCTTGAAAATGCAAGTTTGTTGTTAGCATAGCGAGGAGACAACACACAATGGACACCAGAATGCCTGAAATATTTGCAAGCTTCCTCGTCATGTGTATGCATGAGGCCATCTTGCATTCCACCTACATCATTTTTATCAGACTATTCTTTTCGAACAAAGCAGCAAGCACACTCTTGTAGTCAACACAACAATGATAACAGTGAAGTAATTCTGATATATTGCCATTCTGAAATGAAGGGTTCTGGTGGTGGAAACAATAATCTTTGTTTTGTCATCCCAAAGCAACACTATAACACGGACTCCTTGAACTTTGCGCTTGAAAAGTTCCCGATAGTTAGTGGGTTTCCATTAGGAACAGGTTTTGTTGATTCCCATACAAGCCTCACAGGGTGATACAAGGACCAGCCGACTATGTAGATAAGATGATGAGCCTCAATGATTGCATGACAAATATCTTCCCAGCATTTGTTTTGTTCATACGTCCTCCCGCCATCGATCTCAATTTGAGGTCGGAAATTGTCAACCAGTCATCCGGTTCCTTTTAACCGCTGGTGCCACTCTAGGTCAATTTTGTACAAATGTCCCCTTTTCAAATTTTCAGTGCAGCCTGAGAAATGTGGGCCGGCAAAAATGTGGTTAGGCGTGAGTGCAGAAAGAAAACTAATGTTATCATTTTATCTATCAAGTAGCATTTTAAAAGTTAATCTTTACAGTAATACTTTCAATAGGTTCAACCATCCTGTTATCTCACATCAAACATTGTACCAATGCAAACTTAGCCATCTTATCTATCTTCGAGACATCGAACAATAGTGAGAAAAAGTAATTTTTTTATTACATATGTAATTACTCTAAGGACCTCTATTGTACAGGCTATTAGTTTTTGGTGGATTAGTAACAACAATCATTAACTCAATTTAGAAGGGTGGTGACATCCAAAGATTGTAATAGGGCGCGTGCAGGGTCATCGGAGCGACTCCATTCTGAACTCAAGTTGCTTGATCCTCTAGATTTTTAATCGGACAAAATTGCCCCACCAAAATTGAATTACTACGGTTAAGTCCTCTGACGTATGGGCCGTTGGGCCCCACGTGTCAGTGACCAGAACGTGAGCGAGGATATCCTCCCCGGCCGACTGCTGCCGTCACCTCACCTGCTCCCGCACTTCACTTCTCCGCTCCCTCTCAAAAAGCAAGAACCTCCCGTCCATTCCATTCCCACCAAGAAACCAAAAGGCAAAACCAGTACATGGTTCTTATTTGTCAGTTGGTACCAAAAGTCTTGGTAGAGCATTTCTCGATGATTGTTATCTGAGGCAGAATGCTTCAAAAATCTTAGATTGCTTGCAGGTTGGTTCAAAAATCTTGGCACGCAACATTACCTGCTTTATGGAACAACCAGTCCCTCGTAACCATCTGCTCTGTTTCAGTAGGAAACCTGGATGGCCTGACTGCATTATGTGCTCTATGGAACCATTGCAAATCTGGTCTCTTGATGCTTGTTTAGGGACGATGATAAAATCCGGTGGCTGAAACAATGTCATGCTGATTACTTTGTTTTCTGTTGGTTTGTGTTTCTGTTGGCTGAAACAATGTCATGCTCATAACTAAGACTTTTTGTTTGCTAATTACTTTGTTTTCTGTTGGTTTGTGTTTCTGTTTACTGGACCTCTGTTTTTCAGAATCTGGTGGCAAAACCAGCACCTGTAGTTTTGTTTTACGCCTCCTCCCATAGTACATATAGTGCAGTAATGAAGCAACCATCTAGGTTCATTTTGCAAATACCACGACCTTTTGATTGCTACAAGTATTGTCATTATCTGGCTTGTCAAATTTCACAGTTTGAAACTAAATTTGGTTGATCTAGTGTTTTAACTGATATAGCCACTTGAGTTCTTGACTGCCATAACTTTGTACTCCCTCCGATCCAAATTGGAGGTCGTTTTAACTTTTCTAGGTTCATAGCTATTATTATGCACCTAGACATACACTATGTCTAGGTGCACAATAATAGCTATGAACCTAGAAAAGGTAAAACGACATATAATTTGGAACAGAGAAGTAGTTTGTATTGCCCGATATATTCATATATAAAGTGCAAACTGTTTATGTATTCTTTAAAGCAATGTTTAATGTGTACTTTACAGTTTATTAGCCTTTTTTGTCCTGTATGCATGTAGGAGTTGTGTGATAGATGTTTTAGTGGCGCCTATATTAGCTTATTACTGTGATTATTGATGAAAGAACAAAGATGCTGATGCCTCTACGCAAGTAATATACCATGTGATGTTTTGCAGAATTAGTTTTATGTTTTGAACTTTGGATTTCGCTTTAGACCTTATTGATGCAACGATGAGCAGTACCAAGATGATTACCAATAGGTATTCTTTGGTGATAATTTCGGACCAAATGCTTAAAAGGGTCTGAGATTATTTGGCAACTTGTTCAAAAGTCACTCATGCTGATTCTCCTAACTGCTTTGTTCGATGATCAATTGAAGTCTACTCTTCTGATTCTTGCTTAAGGATGATGATAAAAGATGTGGTTCCTAATTCCTAAAGCATGGTTTACTAAAGATTCAAAATAGCATTGTGCTCAACTTATTTTCAGCTGGATCAGTATTTGTGCTTTTGCTGCGTGCCTGGGTTTGCACCTTCTCGCAGAGATAATGCTGTGAAACAACCATCCAAGTTCAGTTCCCAAATACCTAAGCCAGTATTCGTGTATAGTATTCACATAACTTGCTGATGCTTCAAGTGTGGTTATAATTGTTTTTCCGAAAGACAGTGTGGTTATAATTTACTAATTGTCATATCTGTTTTTTGCACATTAAGAGAAAATAAATACAATTTAAGGTAGCAGGGTAATATGCAACTGATTAATGTCATATGTCCCCGTAGCGATGTACATCCACTCATCTCTGTCCTGCAATGCAGTTTCCAGAACCTCACCTGGGTGTTGTGTAGTTCCAAAATTAAATGAGGCAATCTGTTCACTCTTTTGCATCAGCTCATTTCTTTCCATAGATTCCACAAGGTTCAAAATTATTTTTATTTTGTAAAGATTGTTGCTGTTGAACTGCTACTTGTACCTAGGTTTCTATCTTACAAGAAAAGAAATAGACAAGACTTATTAGAGAACAGAAAAGTAAATTTCAGATGTAAAATAGATCGAAAACAAAAAATTACATGGTCTTGAAGAACCTGGTTTACTTGCAGCCTATGCTGATCATGAGAGGTCAAGAACGGTGACAAGTTTATTAGCTGTTGACCATCCATACGGATGCCGAAACCCCAATTCGTTGGTGAAACAATGGAAATAAAATTCTGTGGTTCGTCAGGTTGATTTGCTACCTTAGGATAGGAAAGGAAAGGAACTCCGATTTGTGGCTGTTGGGCAGTGGCCATCCATCTCAAGCACCTGACTGCAGCCCTTACTTCATTATGTATGGAATATTGTCTGATCAAATCAGAACAAAAAGGGTGCTCTTTACATACGGTGCGGAGGGTGGTGTACAATTAATAGAATGCACCTGTATAATATTAACTCTAGTCATTTATTTAGATGACGACTGTCTCATGAACAACATCTACACAAGTCTAGGTATATCTGTCAGAATCATCGACAATCCCTCGTGTACATGAGAAAAAGAAGAAAAAGACAGCATCCACCTAATTCAAAGGCTGGACAAACTATAGTTGATAAGCACATGCCATCTTCCTTCATAAATTCTTGTCGTATGTATAGATCTTTCTTTCTCATATAATAAATAGTTACTTGTTTCGATGTGCACGATTGTGATCATTCTCAGTGCTGGACTCGACTATTCATTGTTCAGTAAAACATATATAGTTGCATAATGAAAACGTTGCATGATTCACTTGGATGGCTATTAAACTCAACAGATTAAAAAATTTACAATAAAATTGTTACTACATTTTTGGCACTCATTGTTCATTAATATTTTGTACTTATTACTTGATATTATAGGATTAGGTGACCACATGATGATTACCACCCTCAAATTTACATGTATTTACATATTTTGTCTTCTGTGTAATTATTTTGCCAAAACATGTAAAAATGTATTCTGAGGATTCAGACGAAAAAAAATTCTTAAAAGATAAATGATCCCGTGGATTCAATTGAGATTAAGTGTAAATGTGATGTGCACTAGCGTGGTGTCTTCCACCACTGGGATAATGTCAATTCCATGTCCAGCAGATTTCTTTGCAAGCAAAAACATTTTGATAAAATAGTCTAGCGGATTGGATTTTCTTAATATATCATAATAGGTGGCGTCACACCAAAGCATTGGTTTTAGGGTTTAAATCCAATGGTCAGAAGGATTGCTGTCTATAGTATGGCTATTAGAGGCATGTTTGGGCCCAACGTTTTTTATGTTCAATTTTGTGTTTGAAAGTGAAAGGATATCTTATAAAATTTACCCAAGAAACACTCATTGTACTTACTCGCACAAAACTACAAATAGAAAAATAAGGGGGCATCCATACACTACATATTTGGGCCCAAATGGTTATATGAACCATTGGATAGAAATCCAACACTCTAGTTGCTTCCTCCTCCTATCATTCCTGCCTCGCCCTATCCTTCTCCTCTCTCTACCGTTGAAACTGTTACTACAACCCTCTATTGTGCAATTATCGACATATTTTGAATAGATTGCAATGATAACTAATAAAATCAGAAACAGATTCAGAAACAGTGTTATGTGTTACAACCTAAGTATGTAACACATAGATTTGTGTTCTATGAAATTTCTTAGTAACACATCGATAAATGTGTTAGAAGAGTGTTACATTATCCATATTTTGTAGTAGTGTTGCCAGGTTGGACTTTGGAAAGTCTCAGAAGTGGTCCATAATTTTCGACTCTATCAGGCTTAAAGTTACTGTTGGCCCTTGTCGAGCCATCATTGGCTCCAACCCTCTCAATTGCATAGTTAAGAATATCCTGCTCTTGTTCTTGCTTCAGTCCTTCCACCTCCTGTCTTGGCTAAAGCTATTTCCCTTGTCACTTATTTGACAACAATTTAGCCTTTGGTTGCTCTTTCTGGTGGGATTTCTGTTGAGCATCTTTGTCTTAATAGATAGTTGTTTTCTCGTTTATTTCCCATGCAATGATGACATGCTTTTATATGAAGGAAGATATCTGTTGGATGAGAACCAACCATTAGAATTAGGTGCTCTTTGGCATCATGCGAGGAACCCACATTTATTCTTATGCTTAGTGGGATTCCACATGATCATTTATGCATTTTTCCTTCTAAATCATCAAAATCTATTATTTTTACATGTTTATGCAAAAACTATTTCACATGACACAAAATAAATAAATATTTTCAAATACGAGTAGGATAGTCAATAAGTGTTGATGAATAATGAGAACAACGTAATAACAATCATTTCAAACCTGTTTCCTTTACAACCAGAGCATGCAATGTTTTTAGCTCCTCTTATATTTACTTCTATTGAAACTCCCTCCGTTTCAAATTGTAGGTCGTTTTGACTTTTCTAGATTAATAGATATTATTATACATCTAGGCATACACTATATCTAGATGCATAGAAAAACTATGCACACGACCTACAATTTGGAATGGAGGGAGTAGCAGACAATTGAGTCCTCTAGCACGGAAGGCTACCACAATAATTCACACCAAAATTAGTAAACATTTACTATACATATGACAAGCAATTATGATGAGAGGCTGCTTTTCAACTACAAGTTTGACCAAGATTTGAATTAGGTTTAATTAGCAGGTAATTACTATAATTAAAGAAGCAAAGTACCTGGACTTGCGTGTAAATGGTATTCATGAGCGTCATAATAAAAAATAAATATGTAGAGTTAATATTGTAACTTTTGAAAAATGGTTATTACTCAATTATTTATTGCCCACCTTGAAAGCTTCTCTATAAAGGGTGTTCCTCTGTTCTGATTC
>NC_028451.1:9542052-9558101 GCF_000263155.2 Setaria italica
TGCACTTAATTAGTACCATATATATACTTTATTACAAGCTTATTCTCAATAGAAATTCTTTGGTTCTTTATTAATTCTTGGTGGATTTTGCTTAGCAGACTGCAGGTAAGGATCATTTCCTTGGCGGTTTTTGTTATTCCTTGGTAGTTTTTGGACACCAAGGCAATTCCGGTTTGCGGTAGTAATTATGTTTGATCGTTTCTTGGCTAGCATGCATACTCCGAGGGCATTAACTAGCTCATGTGCTTGATCTCAGAGATCATGCAGTGACTTCTTGATACCGTACCTCATAATGATCCTGAAACGTCTTGGTGACACCGTACCTGATAACAATCCTGAAACAAGGGTTGGTGTTTGTGAGAAATGGTTATGGCAGGAGCAAGCCATTATGGATGGTGATGTGTGTCAGGGGTGGAAGCCCCCGAGTCTGAAGTTAGTCAATGTGGTAGCTATCACGATTCATTACTATGTACATATGCTGAAGCACAAATCGTTAGTTAGGAGCATTCAGTCCCTACCTTTGCAGCTCGTTGAACTTTGGAACACTAATGAACATGAAATCAATTGATTTAAAATCTGCAAAAGGATATAGGACTAGTAGATCAACGACATAGGACTAATAGATCATCGACATAGGACTAATAGATCATCAAGGCCCTGCGCAGTTTGCTGGGTTACGGGAGTGAATCACGTACGATATTGGGAAGCAACGTAGCTAGGAAATGATCAAGATGCATATTTGGCATCAATTCATTCATACTAAATGCACACTTAGGCTCGAGGGGTGCCATCTATACATTTATTCAAATTTTCACATTGCTTCGACTGAAGGTGAATGACAGAGCGAGAAGTAACATGCATGTACAGCAACACAAAGGTTTTCAACTTTCTCTAATTTGATGTTTGAGCATATTATTTTTCAACTTCTCCACGTCTGCAGGTCAAGGTTGCTCTGCTGCTGCGACCTAGTATCAATGAGAGACCTAAAATTTCTCATAAAGGATACTTAATTTAAATAACTTCTAAATAGGAACCATAGTTAAGAATTTTTTGCTGGCAGCTGACGACTTATTTGTATGATTGTACCGATAGTAATGATGCGTAAATACCACTATACCACGAGGGGTGCTGATACAATGACCTTTACAAGCTTAAACATCAGTAATGTTGTTTCATGATAGTTAGGTTGCATCAAGGCACTCACATCGGTGAGAGAACACATGAGCGAATTACTTTGGGTGGTTGCATGCAAGGCAACAGGAAAAAAATTAACGATGCAAAATGCAGCGAAAGACTTTCAGGATTGAGCGGCATCATGAACCCGTAATGCTCTTCTCAGTATCCTATTCCTACGACTGATATGAGAAGATAGTTAGAATAATTGTGTACAGAACCTATATATAACAGGGAAATGAACTGGAATATGGAGTTCGGAATTGGTATTTAATAGTCTTTAACTGAATACATAATTTCGAAATAAATCATCATTCATTTTATATGTGTCTAGCGAAAGGGTTTATATAACCAAGCGTGCCCACAGAATGACATGCACATGTGAGTGCACATGAACGCGTTACTCTACTAGGAGGTTGCATGCTCGCGAGTAAATGATCAAGCAAGATAATGCCAAAGATATTCAGGCTTGAGCGGCATCAGGAAATCAGAATACCCAATATAGGTTCCATCTACTTGCAGGCCTCTCTATGCCCAAAGATATTCAGGCTTAGCATCCCTGGAAGATGCCTGAAATCCGGGCTGTAAATGTCTCGAGGAGCAGGACACACCATATCAGCGTGGAAGAATTGAGGTTTGAAGGACACAAGTGGCTGATGCAAGTCTGAGGGAGGTTGGAGCACATGGCTTACGGATATATAACAACAAATTGTCTGCGCTACTCGGAGAACTTATATCAAATATTTCGGAATCTAAACAATCTCAAATGAGAAAAAAAATTCAATTACAAAGTTTCAGATATCGTCAAGCTCTGTAATTCTAATATAAAGCTTTTCACTGTCACGTATATTTATACCGTCGGCCGGGTCATATTACAAACCAGTGGTGAAAACCCACCTATCACCGCCGGGTCGTATGATGAAATGGCGGTGAAAGTAGGTTCTATTTTCACCGCCAGTTCCTAGTTGGAACTTTCACCGCCGGTTCCAACGTCCACAATGCCCACCTACTCACCGGAGGTGGTGAAAACGTTTAATTTCACCATGATAACCTGTTGGTGATAATACTCTTTTGTACTAGTGAACTGGCCCAACATTGCCTCCATCACCACCATCAACCGGAAAAATTTACTCTTCACCCATGGCTGGTTTTGTCTCTGAATACCAAATGTTATGAACTTTGATGTCTATATCACTGAATTAGCAGGGAAGATACTGCAATTCACAACAGGTCCCAACACTAATTGGAGCAGAGCTCGATCATGTACATGACAGACCCCTAGGCTAGCAGGTGTGTGGTCCGAGCCTCACTAACTTTAATGACATCGGCGGGCTGTGGGTCCTTCCAGCCTTACTTCATCCATGCAACGTTGGCGAGTGCTGCTGAAGAGGTGTAGAAGATGATGGAAGCCAAGCTGGGATCGGAGTTTCCACAGCGTATCATCGCCGTGTCTGAAGTTCTCTGTGGTAGATAACACAGCTCGTTAATTATTACATGTGCCAAAATCCAAATAGTCCAGCTTCTATGCAAGACGAAGCCATCTTTTACATACGAAAGATGGTCTACCTCCTCGTTTTGAAGTAGTAGGAAGTTTGTTTGCCACGCATTATTGGTTCCTGATGCCGCTCAAGCGTCAATGTCTGTAGAGAAGTTGCTCTTCCTGCATTTTGCATCCTAGCAAAAGACTATCTTTGGTATTCTCCATCTCACAGAACGTGCAGTGTCATGCAGATGCTTGAGCTTGTAGTTGTATATTTATGTTATTTTTTAGGCATGCCTGATCTTACATATCATTGCTATTTGTGCAATAATGCATGCAACTAAAGGATGAGCTACTAACAATTAATTCGAAATAAACTCTCAGAGTAAACAGAGGGCCATAAGGGTGCACATGCTCTTAAGTGAAGCTAGCGAGCAGGCATGTGCTGCGTTCACCACACCACACTGTTCAGACGGGACGAGCTCACTCCGATTTTCCACCGCAAACATGCAGGTGATAGAAATCCCTGAGTCTGAAGTTCTTCGCTGCATTATCCAACACAATTCACTATCAGGTCTACTAAAACTTAAACCTTTAATGAGGATAATAAGATGTGCATGTCTTTAGTGCAGCTTGTGTAACATTGAAAAAAGATAATGGAAATGAAATCAATACACCAGAAATACGAAAAGAACTTGGTATAACTCAATTGGCTAGGTTCCTTATGGTGAAACTGTATTGTGTTTTGCAAAAACAAAATTTGAGATCTTTGAGACAAAGATAAGTGAACAATTTATTTTTAGTTCATTCCATTGTGTTTTATTATCCTGGATTGTAATATAATTACATGGAATACCCAAATTAAGAATCCTAGGTTTGCTAGCTGCTGATTAAAGCGGCACTCTGCCTTCAAATGGCTCTGTGACCGTGATTGCTGAACCAAACACCAGAATGCCCGCTAGGACTAGGTACTCTAGCAGCGACTTGTATTCAGCCGGCTGGGTCCATCCAAACCTGAATTCATCCACACATGGTGCCTTCTGCTCATCGTAGATTCCAAACCGGCGACTAACTCGTCCAGCTGCGACGCAACTAACTCGTATTGTCTCTATGAAAATACTTCGTGGGGCGTTTTGGGTTCCTGATCCCTCTCATGCCCAATTGTCTCTATGGAAGATGTTCATGCTGAACTTTTCCTGGCTAGCATGCATCCTCCGAGAAGATCACTTAGCTCTTGTGTTCAATATATATCACAGAACGTGCAGTGAGTTGGTGACACCTCTAACGATCCTGAAATGACACTGCTGATTCAAGAAAACTACTATTGCAATCATGCATTCAAAGAGAGAGTCAAACACAAATAATTAATTCGAAAAAAATCGTCAAACAAAGGACCATCACGGTGCACATGCTCTTCAGTCATGCTACTTTCTCCATTGCTTGTGGATGGAAGGTTGACCTTAGCTTGATGTTAGTTACCCGAAGTAGTGACTGGCAGAAAGATAATATAGACGTGCTAGAACAGAGCTATTTGCGACATAAACTGAACATTCTGTTGCATCATGGGCGAAGTGAAGTACAATATCGACAGTTCCAGACAATGTGCATTTTACTTTCATAACTTCACTACAACTTCCTGAACTTATTTGATTTCGTGATGATCTGCCATGTATGGCAGACAAAAAGTAAAGGTATGATACGTAGTAGTTACATTACTTTATCATGGTTCAGTTTCAGCTTCTTAACATTTGATACTGCTTTCAGGCCCGAATTCTGAATCATGGTTCCAATTTGAAAGTTACTTAAATTGAGTAATCTTCATTAAGCTGAACAAATCCACCAGCAAGCTTAATGTCTAGTTTAGCTACATATGCTCTTGATATTAGAAAAGTAAAGCCAGTGCCTCTCCAGGTATTGTTCATCCAAATGCAGAGCCAAGCATCAATGCACTGTGTTCGAAACACCGATACCTGGCGGAAAGTGCAACGCAGAGTAAGGCGAGGGAATTTAAGCAACACAGTTTATTCCATCTCCAATGCACAGTGTGCAGTTTGTTCACGTAGCTAGGGAAGTAGGAACAAGGTGATGAAAAATGTTACGCCAGTAGTGTTAACCTTACAGGAGATCCAATTTGTTGACGTAAACACGTATGGAATTGAAACGGGCCACGGACAGAAATTGTTATTTGCTTTGTCCACTGCTCCTAGGAAGAAAGGTTTGTCTGGGCTTGGCTTTTCTTCTGTTTTGGGTGAGCATATAGGCTTCATTTCTCAAGCAAAAATCCAATCGAAGTATTCACGATGGAACCATATTGCAAATATGACTTCTTGATACCTTCCAAGCCAATGACTGGTGTGTCACTAAATATTCATGTAGATATATCTGCGCATAATTTTCCATACATCTGCATTTTTCACTATTCATAAGTCCAGCTCATGTACGTAGTACCGTATTGCACACACTACCTCGAAAAGGCATTTTGATATACTTCTTTTTGAAACGATTTTTTTTGAAACGAAATGCTATTCATATATACGTATAGCTTTTTTATGCTAATTCAATGGTGACTAGTGATGGGATGAAAAGGAAAGAGAAAACACTAGAAGAAGGGAATCTTTACCGTTGATTTTACATCAATGGTTAAAAAATCAGATAATTCTTTTTGCTGAAAAAGCTGTCATCAGATATCTTGACAGATCCGATTTGAATTAATTGCTGGTAGTTGACTCTTTATTTACGTGTTTCTACCCACAGTAAGGATGTACGTATACCACCAGGTCAAATATGCCTATAAAATGACTTGTAGAAGCTCAGGCATCAGTGGCCTTTTTTCAGGACGATAGTTAGGTTGCATCATGACACTCAGTGTGTGTGAGAGAACACATAGACGAGTTACTCTGCTAGGAAAGTGCATACAATGCAAGCCAGGAAATGATGAAGCAAAATGCAGTTCAAGGGCATTTCAGGATTATTGAGCGGGATCAGGAACCCACAATGCCCCATAACTTAATCTTCCTCTGCTCTGACCAGTCTTGTTGGCTTCGGAGTTCCATCGAAGCTGGACTGTGCGTTATACAATGTTGGAAGAACCCAGCATGCCGGTGTCAGCAGGTCACAGCGCCTCGATCGACAGGAATAGTAGCCGTGGCCAGGGATGCCAACGTCTAGGGTTTTAGCAGAAATGAGAGGTAACCCTCTCTTGATACCATGAAAGCGTTTCTACAGGATGCTAAGCAACACAATGGATTCATGCATGAATATTCCTTGGGCTTCAATGAGCATCGAGGCATGACTTATCCTTGAGGTCAGGTTTTCTTAACTCAGCATCGGTGGCCTCAACAGTTAAATCGACGTTTTATCCATCTCTTTCCTATTGAAGAATCGTTTTATCCTGCATTGTGGCTGCTCTAAAAGACCGGGGAGAAGAGGACCCTACACTACTAGTGTTATGACAGGTTACTACCCAAGAATGTCATGAATATTAATTATCCACGACATGAAGACCATGGTTTCCCTTCTGGGGAATAAATACAGGTTTCATACATATTTTGTACCTTATTAAAACGGAGGCCCTGCCCAGTTGGCTGGAGCACAGGAGTGAATCACGATATTGGGAAGCAGCGTATAGCTAGGAAATTATCAAGATGGAAACATGGCAGCAAGTCATTCATCACTTAATCTACAATTAGGATCGAGGGGTGCCATGAACCTATACATGATGGTCACTGATGTTTGGTACATTTGTTCAAACTCTCACATTGCAAATGGAGTTCAGAATTGGTACGGTATTCAATAGTCTTTAACTGAAAACGTAATTTCGAAATAGGGCATCATTCAATTTATATATGTCTAGCAAAAGGGCGTGCAGTAGCATGACTTAAGAGCATGTGGACCATGATGTACGGTGCTTCTTATATTAAGCTCTGAGTTAAGTATAGTAGTTCACGCTCTAGTCAGTTCATACAACCAAGCGTGCCTATAAAATGACATGTACCGGCACTAGTAGAGAATTCACCTTCCATACATCCCATTTTGTCCCAGTTTAAAGTTGGTCCGGAACAAAACGTTCACCAACCGGGACTAAAGCTCGGTCACTGGTGGGGGGCTCACCAACCGGAATCTTTTATCCCGGTTGCAAAGGCTAGTGGAAAAAAAAGACCCTGAGAGGCCTTTTATCCCGGTTTGAAACACCAACCGGGATAAAAGGCTCTCGACCCTTTTATCCCGGTTGGTGTTACCAACCGGGATAAAAGGAGGTCTTTTATCCCGGTTGGTGTTACCAACCGGGATAAAAGAGTCCCCAACGGGGTGGCTGAAAGAGGAATGGTATGCAGTAGCATGACTTAAGAGAATGTGGACCATGATGTACTATGCTTCGTAATTAGGTTCTGATTGAGTATTAGTGGTTCATTCTTCGGTTTATACAACCAAGCGTGCCTATAAAATGACATGTACAAGCTCGATCAAGCACCAACGGAATAGTTTCAGGATTGTTATGTTGCACCTACACACACATAGATATGTACGACTGCACATAAACAAGTTACTCTACGGGGAGGTCGCATGCTCGCCAGTAAATCATCAAGCAGAATACAATCAAAGATATTCAGGCATGAGCGGCTTCAGGAACTCACAATGCCCAATATATGCTCCATCTACTTGCACACCTCTCTATCCACAAATTACACTAGCTTTCCTACGAGTACCAGGTTGAAAGCTGGGAGATTTACTTCCTGGATAGAGAAATGAGGTCAAGGCTCACTACTAGAGAACTGACCTTCCATCCAGAAGCTTTTATCCAGATTGATTTTGGACCCGGTACTAAAGTGTGTTTAGTCCCGGGTCAAAAATCCACCACCGACAGGAATCTTTTCACGTGGCCCCCTTCCCCCCTCTCTCTCCACCCTCTTTTCTTATCTCTCGCTTTTCTTATCTTTTCACGTGGCCACATCCTTCATCGCTGCATGCAGCTCCTCCTCTCCCTTTCTTCTTCCTCCTCCTCCTCTCCCTTTCTTTTTCCAGATGGGCGGCGCGAGCGGCGGCCGGTGCGGCCCCAGTTTTCGTTACCAAGTTCCTCTCTCGGTCCCTCCTCTCGATTCCTCCCTGATCTACGTGATCCTAGCCCCACCATCCCGCCTCGCTGGTGGAAAGAACTACCCGCAACGGAGCAGAGCGGAGCAGTGCCGCCCGGCGAGCGCGGGCCCGATGGGCGCGGGGCGGAGTGGGTATTTTTTTATTTTTTTGAAACTTTTGAGTCCCGGTTGGTGTTACCAATGGGACTAAAGGAGACCCAGGATTAAAGGACGCTCCTTTTATCTCGAAAATTTAATTCTGGATGGATTTTCGGTATCTTTGAGCCCTACCAACCGGGACTAATGTCACGTTTTCCAAGTAGTGCTACTGGTAGTATTCATGTTTCTTCAGAAAAATATGGTTACTACAGAAAAAATATGCATGTGCAGGATGTCACACCTATCGACACTTTGGCCCGGCCGCTAACTGTGGGTCTCACGTAGCCTATTCCTGGATTCATCCATGCCCCTAAGCACACATTAGCTTGTGCCGACAGAATATTACATTTTCTAGATTCTCTTGAATCTACATAGAATCGATTAGTAGATTGAAATAGTCTAATTCAACTGCTTTTTTCACTGCATCCACTTAATTTTTTCATAGAAAGAATCCATGGAGGGGAAGAGAAATAATACGCGAATAGACTATAGTAAAAGAAACAAGTAAAAGAAAAAACCTACAAATCTTTCGTGCTTAGAAATGGTGCGAGATGCTTCAATTCAGATCTTTCGAAAAAAAAAGAACATAAAATTTTTTCTAAGAATAAGAAAATAGTATAAATGGAAAATGTGCGATTTGTTGTGAATAGCTTTGTGTAAGAAAGTTTAATTTTCTTATGTATAGAATTTCTCTTTACTCGCCACTTCTTTATACCCCGCCATTTGTAATCCGCTGCAACAACGCAGTGTTCAGTGCCGTCGTCATATAGCACCGGCCAAGGAGAAATGGCTGACAAATGAAGACGAAAGCACAATGGATCTCGACGAAAGTTAGGAATATGCATGCGTGTTGCCTGTTGAAAGCTGGCCAAGCCAGTGTGATTTATTTCCTTAATAGAGAAATGAGGCCAAGGCTATTGGTAGTATTTATCTTTCGTTGGTGTTGTCACTGATGCAATCCATTGAACACTTGGTGATTCAATCAGAGCTGAGCTTGACACTGGCGACGAGGTGGTGGAACACCTTTGAACAGCTCTTCCACGAGCAGAGACGCGGCCACTATGTGATTTGCGACAGTATCGATATCAAGGCCTGACATCCATCACTTACAGTTTAATTTCTAGGCTCAGGTCTCAGGATGATGCAAAGTATATGCCTCCCATGGGCATCTCGAGAAACATCCCACTTGCAGATGCTACTGCCATGATGTGGTCCGCATCAGTAGGGGTGGTGACGCACACCACTGATGTGTGGAAGTTGACGGACCCTGCGTGCGGCGTTGTGGGTTCCTGATGCCGCTCAAGCCAGAATGTCTACAGCGAAGCTTGCTGATTGCTAGATCATGTCATGGCCAGCTTGCAACCTCAAAACTGAGTAACTCGCTCATGTGCCGTCACACAATGTTGGTGCTTGAGTCATTTTATAGGCAACAAGCCTTGTCATGTGAACAGGTTATTGTTTGTATACAAGCAAGTAATGAGTGTACTACTAATAATTAATTAAAACATTAACTTCTATGGTTGCATTAAAAACAGCTGCACGATATCTCATCGTTATCATTTCTGAAAATATGCATGGTCACTATTATTTCTATCGTTAACATCTATAGTTCTTTGTTGGAGATACATAATCAATATGTCGATCATGCCGTCCAGTTGGAGATAGTATACTACTGAGTGTCCTTTGCAAATGGTGGCAGATTTTCTGAAAAAAACACTACACTCATGGCAATAAAGACCACATTCGAATCGTTGGACCATTGGAGGCTAGGGGCCAGTGAGCAGGCATGTCCCACGTTCACCACACTCTTCGGACAATTACTCAAATTTTCACTACAAGATGAGTCAGGCACAGTACAATAAAAGTAAGTTTCCCATTTTGTGACACAGTACTACATATGCATATACTTATGTAAACACAAAAACACCTTTATGAATATTTGACACTTATAAGAATACTTATGTGAACAGGTTATTGTTTGTATACATGCAAGTGACGAGTCCACTCAAATGCGGTTCTTAAGTTCTCAGGTGTCGATGATGGACACTGAGTTGGGCATTGTGGGTTCATGCTGTGGACATGCTTTCATTCATGCTGTGCACGTCCACTTGCCATCTTACTATTACTAATTGGAGGCTCCTAAGGAGCCTCCAGGTGAAGCCACCTAGGATTCCTAGGTGAACACTCTATAAAAAGAGAGAAATCCTAAAAATTCTCATAAAAAAGCAAAACATCCGACCATCAATCGATAGATTCAAATCATTATAGCCATTCGATCTATTATTTTTTCAAAAAAATTACCCACCTATGCCATTATGAAAATAGTCTAAAGTAAGCCCTAAATCTATATATAAATTATCCACCTCTACCATTATATAAAATAAACTAAAATAACCCACTAATCTTCATCAAAATTATCCACTTATGCCATTATAAACAATATTTAAAATAACCTCCTAATTTGCAACTGAATCGCCTACCACTGTTACTTAAAAATACTTAAAGTAACCCCTTAAATTTGCATCTATATTAGCCACACATGCTATTATTAAAAATAACATGAGGTAACCTGCGTTTGAATCAAATAACCTTAATTAAAAATATACAATATTATATAATTCTAAATCGTCTATATCTTGCACTATTGGTATACGATATAATAATTAAGCTCTATACGCATGATGTGTATCACCATTTATAAGGATATAAAGTGATGGAAATATAGATTTCTATGCTAAAACTGTATCTCAAACTTAGGGTTCATTAAACAAATTTAAGCGCATACCTGCGATCCAAAGTGAAAAGTTAAAGATTATAAATGTGGATGAAGATATAAAGATTGTGTTCCGATATTTAACAAACGAGAGGTAGCTTATGGTAATAGTTTTGTAGCAATGCAGTCTCATTGTTTTTTTTCCATTGAAGATTCCGCATTAGTTACCATGAGATAAGCTAGAAAAAAGAGAGAAATTCTCATAAAAATTAAAAACATCAAACACCAAACCTGTAAACTCTAATAATCATAGCCATTAATCTATTATATTTTCTAAAAAATACCCACCACTGTCATTGTGAAAATATTCAAAAATAAGGTCTAAACCTATATCTAAATTACCAAGCTCAACTATTATTAAACATAATCTAAAGTAACCCCATAATCTTCATCCAATTTACTAATACACATCATTATAAAGCATAACTTAAAATGTCATTCTAAAATTTTATCTATGTTACCCACGTATGTCATTATTAAAAATAACCTAAAGTAAACACCTAAATCTTAATCTAATTATCTTCACGTGCATCATATAGAAATATCAAAAAGTAAACTAATATATGATTCTAAATTACCTATTTATATCATTATTAATATAAAAATACTAAGTTAAAGTATATACACATGATGAGTGCCACCATTTAGACCATGTATACATGTATGTGGGAATCGATGAAAAATATTGATTTGTATGCTAAACATAATCTATGGAGGATTGGAGGTGTGATATAAATGGAAAAAGTATGAATATGGATGAAAAAGTGCATAGAGAAATTATTAATTAAAAATTAATCACAATTGGACAAAGATATATACATATCTATATAAGTATTATGTTGAAGTATTGGAAAAATAAGAGAGTAATAGGTAAAAAATTTGATTATTAGCTAAGAGTTTAATTTTCTAAATAATTTTTAAATACAATAGCTTCTAAAAATATTAGCCCGTGCGGGAGCACGGGTTGATGGACTAGTGTGTATTTAATTTAGCTGCTAGAATTTTTATCCTCATGAGTTGTGGTTGTGCTTCTATGGTTGGATTAATAACAACAGCACTGAGGTGGTGAAGCGTGTAATGTAGGATTTGGAGGCAACAGGATTTTAGTACAGCTCTATTATAATGTTGTTAACCATGATAATTTTAGCTGCTGGGCACTGAGAACTCAGGAGGCCAACCAGAGCCAACAAGTAGTAGGAAGGAAGATCGCTGCTGGCCATCTTTTTTGTTTTATCAGACCATCTCTTCTACAATACTTGTACGCAAGATTTGCAGTGGGACAGGAAGTTGACATCTCGCACAGCCAACGGCATATAATTCAAGAAGACTTAAAGTTGAGTTTTGGCTTCAATCGTCAACTAGCTTTGTAAGGCAATTATTCTAATTTAATTTTCTATCGTCTTGCTGGTATATGCATTTGCTTCCTTTTGGAGCCAAGAAAGCATCGGGGTCCTACTGCCTACACTTCTGAGCAATCTGGAGGGTGATGTGTCCGGTGATGAATGTTCCCGAGTCCAAGGTTCTTCAACGTGGTAGCGAACACAATTGTTTTTTATTGCTGCTCGTTAAACATTGAAATAATTGATATGAATCTACTCGGTTGCTCTTGTAGTGGAACCTATCAGGCACTGTTCCTTCATAGGGGTGAGTGACCGATTGTAACGTATGTATTGTGTTATAAACATGATTTCAAATCTTTAAGCTAGAGATAAGCGAACAATATTCTATTGCAATTTCTTTTAATTTTGGATATTGAACACTCCCAACTTGACATACCCAAAAAAAGGTCTGGTAGCTGCTGATCCAAAGGGTGCATCCACGCATGGATGTGCAGACTGAAGGATTGTGCTGGTAGTCTTCACGGTGGTCTGGGAGCAAGCTTGCCAAAACAAGACCTCAACGTTCGCCAGTATCAGAAACTCTATCAAACTTGCAGACTGGGCTGGGGTCTCACGGTTCTGTTAGTGCTCATTAACGATCGTAAAACTAGCCTGCCTCGCGTAGGAAGAGCTGTAGAAGAAGTACATACATTGGACCTCGGAGATTGTGGGTTCCTGATTACACTCGAGCCTGAATGCGTCTAGAAAATAATGTCTCAGCTGCATTTTGCTCGATGATTTTGTAGCTAGCATGCATCGTCGGAGAAGACTAACTCGCTGTTGGGATCCATCTCACAGAACACGCAGTGCACAGGTCCTTATATATAGCTAGGCATTTCTGATCGTATACATCATTACTGGTACCGTCATGCAAAATAAGAGTCAAATTACTAATAATTTAAACGACCTTGATTGCTCGAGGCAGAATGGTCGACCGCGGCACAAATAAATCCTATACACTAGATAGAACAGGCAATTTGCTGACACAAACTGAATACTTTGCTGCATCGATCATGCACTACTGCAGAAGATCCTAAGATGCCTGTACTAAGTTGATCAACTGGTAGTAGGCTTCACAACTACCTGTACGTAGCTGTCTATCACTCCCGGATAAAGAACCGATAGTGAAATAACCCTCACTCCCAGTTTATGTCACCAGACGGGCTAACTAAGTAGCCATTATTTTGGCCACTGTAAGGTAATAACCATTTCGCATGATACTTTCTGACCAATATATACCATGCCACCCTTTCTTCCTAAGAGAATACCACAACCAATCATCATCACCCACAAAGAACTTTGACTCTGTGCTCAAGGTAGCTACCAAATGTCCGGGTAGGTTTGGTCAAGTATCTATGAAGAAGAAGAATGCAAGCATCCAAACTGAAGGAACTGAGAGGCATCGGGGAAATAAATTGACACTGTCCTGTCCTTCCATCCTAGAATGGGCCGAAGAGACGGTCAAAATGGCTCAGATCGTCGGCTAGCAGAACTGACTGGCAAAAGTTTGTATTGTATGGAGCTGATTGTCATGTTGTTGTTAGCTAGGCGGGCCGATCATGTCGGCACAAGGGGCTTCAAGTGGTTTATTTCAGTGTTTTCCATTGGTCCGAGCTTTCACATATTTCACACCAGCTACCGATGTTTCAGCCACTAGTTAGCTTGTAGAAAACAATATATAGTGCTGTGCAGCCTAGTGGTTACAGTCACTTAGTACTTCTAGCACCCTAACTCATGGGTTCTAATCCCTGTGAGAGTGAATTTCAGGGCCTGATAAAAAAGGTCAGTAGTTAACTCCCTTGTGAGCTTGACCTCTGAGGCTGCTTACTTTTCCTATTTTTTCTATTCAGGTTTGGCCCCCGCCAATCGATCGTTGCACTTGAGCAACTCGCACTAATGAACCGGCACCGGAAGTGCTTGTGTTTTTAATGCATATCACCAAACTTTGAACAGTCCATAAAAATTAAATAAATCGATTTGAAATCATCGAAAAGATTAGGTTATCTGTGACAGAAACTACCCACCAGAGCAATGGGTGCATTCACGCATGGGCGTGCCGACTGATGGATGGGGTTTGGCCAGACCAGCCAGGTCGCCAGCCGTTTTGCTGTGGGCAGTTTTTGCTGTAGTGGGTGACCAAGCATGCCAAAACATACATGAAACTTTTCACTAAAAAAAAGATAGCTCAAATTGCAATTCGCAACCCATCACTACCGGAAACAGTAAATTCGCCGAGTGTAAAAATTTTGCCGAGTGCTTTCCTTCGAGCACTCGGCAAACAACCTTTTTGGCAAGTGTATTAAACGCGACACTCAGCAAACATATTACACTCGGCAATAAGGTCGTTTGCCGAGTGCCGTAAATTCGACACTCGGCAAACCTCTCAGTGACACTCGGCAAAAGTCCGACACTCGGCAAACCTCTCAGTGACACTCGGCAAAAGTCCGACACTCGGTAAATCAACGGCGCATGCATCGCACGTGCGCCGTCCGTCACCGGACTGGGGCGGCCGTTAGTCCTTTGCCGAGTGTTGGACTCCGACACTCGGCAAAGAGGCCCTTTGCCGAGTGCCACCCTCCCACACTCGGCAAATCCAGAAGGTTGCCGAGTGCCAACACAAGACACTCGGCAAACGTGTCACTTCGCCGAGTGCCTCACCCTGGACACTCGGCAAACATATTACTTCGCCGAGTGTAAAAATTTGGCACTCGGCGAACAAAAAAAAAATTTCATCCCCCGGCCTCCACACTTTTTCTACTCCCCACGTAGGAGATTTTGTAATCCATAATAAAAGTTGGTATATTTTGTGGTCTGTTTGCTATTTTTAATGAAATGATTGCATTAATAGGAATTTTTTTATTCATGTCAGATTTTAACTGCAGGTACATGAAATGATGGTTTATAATCAGTGGAAAAATTATATCCATATTATGGAGTTCGGATTGAGTTCTCAACCAGGAAATGAAAACAAATTTTCAACATTGTTATTAAAAAACACAACCTCGAACGTGTGGTTGAATGGTTGTTAAATTCTAAAAAAAGCAAACGAAATCTGAAAATCACAAGATTTGTCAAGATGTCATGATATTATGTGTGGAGGCTGTGGTAAAAAATTGAGAAGGTTTCGCCCAATTTCTGACATAGGATGCTTAGAAGCTGACTCATCTCCTGGAAGGATTCATAGAAGTTAGAGAGGACACAATAAGATTTATAGTCCAAGTGACACTTGAGTTAAGGTTTGGCTTCAAATATTTTTGTATAGGCAACATACAACACAGATTGGTTCGTGTCAAAATTTGGAAATTTTTCGGATGCGTTTACTATTTTTTATTGATTAAATGCAATTATAGATTTTTAGTAGATATAAATGCAATTTGCGCTATAACTGCATGAAATAATAGAACATTATCTGTACAAAAATAATTTAACCATTGTTGAGTGATGTTCACACGATTTTGCCCAAGTATATTAGAAAACGATCTGTAAAACAGGTTGTCGAAGAAGGTACATGAAATATTAGTCTATTTTGCCGAGTGTATAAAAAAACACTCGGCAAAAGCTACCTTACCGAGTGCTTTCCACATACACTCGGCAAAAAGGGGTACACGGGCCCACCTGGCAGTAGTATCCTCCTCTTTTAAAAAAGAAAAACGTGGCATTGCCGAGTGCCTTGGATCTGGCACTCGGCAAAGAAAGCAAGTTCGCCGAGTGCCAGATCGCAGGCACTCGGCAATGTACCTGGCAGGTCGAATTTCGTGCGCCAACAGGTTTAAAAAAATGAATCTTTACTTTGCTGAGTGCCAGATCCCAGGCACTCGGCAAAGCACCGGATTTTTAAAAAAATGAATGTTACTTTGCCGAGTGCCAGATCGCGGGCACTCGGCAAAGCGCCGGACTTACGTTTTCAGCCGACCGCCGCGCGCGGCCCGGCCTGATCTATCCCAAAAACGAAACGCCGCTCCTCTCTCGCCCGCCACCACCACCCGCTGCCCGCCGCCGCCCGCTGCCCGCCG
>NC_028451.1:9561064-9585994 GCF_000263155.2 Setaria italica
CACCCGAGGCATACAACCATCCCAGCATCCACAGCCGCGTCACCGAGTACACAGCAATGGCGAGGGAGGTTCATGGGCCAGAGTTCGATCCGAGCTCTCAGGATATTGATCCTGAAATTGTGATGAGGGTGGGAGGAGGGAAGAAGCATGGCAAGTACTGGATTGGAGATAGCGTGATCGACACTGCCAGTACTCCCACCCTCTCCCAGATCCGAGCAAGGAGCACGGACTCGAGCCCCGCGATACGGCCACGGCCTACCGCTGCACAGTTACAGATGCAGGCTCTGCAGGTTATTCCTGTTTCTTTAATTTTTCATTCATTTTGTACATATCTTGGCATTGGCAATAAGACATTGGGATGAAATATTGTAGGCCCAGGTGGAGGTAGAACGGAAGCGCCGGGAGGAATTAGAGGCGAGGATCGAGGCGGATCGGCAGCTAGAAAGGCAGAGGACGGAGCAGATGTTCCAATACATGCAGAGTGTCTTTCACAGTTTAGGTCAGACTCCACCACCTATGCCACCGAACCTATTCCCGCCACCTCCACCACCTCCTGCAGCTACTCCTGTGAGTCACTCTCAACCTTACAATCAATCTAGAGTTAAACTAGAAACTACAGGCACTACAGACTTACACTAGAAAAGTGACTAATGCAATCTCTATAACATTGTGCAGAATCAATCGGCGGCGTCCAATGCAGAATCTTCTTGGAGGCAGTGGCCACCTGCACATACTCCTCAGCCTCCTCATCCACCTCATCCTCCTTAGTGACTTGTGAACTAGAGGTGTTAGCTGTGGTAAAACTTGTGAATTACCTGTTTCGATGAGAACTTGTGAATGTTATTTGTGTGCTTGTGCTGCTTGTGGTGCAATTTATATGTCTGTGGTGTAATTTATATGCATGTGCTTCTCTGGTTGTTTTTTTGAGAGGGGTCTTTTATACGTAACATTTTTGTTTTGTAGGAGGAGCTCGGGCACTTTGCCGAGTGTTAACACTCGGCAAAGAGGCCATTTTCTGTTGCATCGACGTCTTTGCCGAGTGCATTGCCAAAACACTCGGCAAAGGCGTCATAAAATTTTTGCAGGATTGGCCCGTTTGCCGAGTGCCAAGAGGAAGGCACTCGGCAAAATATGCAACTTTGCCGAGTGCCACTAGGAAACACTCGGCAAACAGCTGAAAGAAATCTGGCGGGTGGGGCCTCTTTGCCGAGTGCCGCATAAAATACACTCGGCAAAGATGTCATGTTTGCCGAGTGTCATCTGAAATACACTCGGCAAACTGTGTACCTTCACCGAGTGCAATGTATAAATACACTCGGCAAAATTTAAGGGTTCGCCGAGTGTCTGCCGTCTGACACTCGGCAAAGTAGCTGTTACCGTCGCTGACCGTTATCGCCTTTGTGCCGAGTGTTATATTTTGCCGAGTGTTTTGTGGCACTCGGCAAAGGCTTTGCCGAGTGCCCGATGGTCGACACTCGGCAAACACACTGTTTGCCGGAGGGAACTTTGCCGAGTATAGTTCGCCGAGTGTTACACTCGGCAAACCCTTTGCCGAGTGTATTTGGCCCTTCGCCGAGTGCCTGGGGCACTCGGCAAAGTTACTGTTTCCGGTAGTGCATACACCATGTGCTATACTAATGTTGATGAATTTTGTAAATATGTTTATCTTATTCAACTGTCCATTCAGTGTTGATCTTAACTGACTGTTCGTGAGGTTTTAGATTCAGAACGAGAAAAATGGTTAGTTACTTGGAGATGAATTCGCAGGGATCATTAGCTATTTGGAAGCCCTAACATTTGGGTAAATGTGTATTTCAATCCAGATGGCACCAATCATGCACCAATTTCATCTATTATTTGTTGAGGAAATTATGAATGACATTTAACGTCTATATGTATTTTTTAAAAGTAAGAACAATGCATTGTTCTATTGTTCTTTTCGTTGTTAGTATTTTGTTTTGAAGCAAAGAACTGTTTGTGAGGCTGCAAAATTCATACAAACACGTGCTGCCGTGCGATATATATACTATTATAGCTGCCATGCCACACGGATTTTTACGGAATGATCATGGCCTTCAAAAGGCAGCAGAATGGTGATGTGGATTTTACACAAATGGATATTAGAGATGACACGTCTTGTCGTATTGCACTTCAGAGGAAGTAGCCATTAGGTGAAGTGGAATGTAGGATTTGGAGGCAACAGGACTTGATGAAGATAGGCGGCACTAACAAGTGGCACCTAAACAGCTCGGCTTGTTTGGTGTCTGAGCTGCCTTGGCCGCGAAGCTTCAATTACGACCCCTGAGTGTGAATATGGTGGAAAGAGTTGCAAGGGGCACTATTCTGCCGCGTGGATGCATTTCACTAAAAAAACACACCTCAAACTGCAATTGGCAATCCATACATCTAATATGCAAGCAAACTCAAAACATATGGTGTTTTTAACAGATATAATGTAGTACTAATGCTGACGAATTTTCTGAATATGTTTATCTTAGTCAATGGTCCATGCAACGTTGAATTAAATTCACTATTCTTGAGATTTGAGATTCAGAACGAGAAACATGGAGAGTTCCATATATGGTAAAAACATGGATCATTAGCTAATTGGCAGCGTTAGAAGATTCATTGTTTGCCACCACTCTCACGGTGCAACTGGTCAGCCAAACAAAGCAGAGAAGCGGTTCGCTGAGCCAGCCCGGGTTCAAGTCACGGCACAACCTTCTTAATACAAAATTCAGGCGGTCGACTCTCCCCAAGTCGAGTTTTTTTCGAAGATCAATTGTTTCTATATTATTTTAATTTGACTGCTTCTATTTGCACAGATGTAAAGTCCTAACATTTTGGTACATGTATATTTGCATCCAGATGGCACCAATCATGCACCAATTTCATCCATTGTTTGTTGAGTAAATTATCAATGGTATCTAATGTCTCGATATGTATTTTTTTAAAAGAACAATTCATTGTTCTATTGTTCTTCTCGTTGTCAGTATTTTTTTATGAAGCAAAAAGACCTGTTTGTGAGGCCACAAAATTGATACCAAACTCGTGCTGCCGTGTGATATATGTACTATTATAGCTGCCATGCCACGGGTTTTTTTTATGGAATGATCGTGGCCTTTAAAAGGTAGTGGGATGGTGATGTGCCTTTTACACAAATGGATATTAGAGATGACATGTCTTGTCATATTGCGCTTCAGAGGAAGTAGCCATGAGGTGAAGTGGAATGTAGGATTTGGAGGCAACCGGACTTGATGAAGATAGCTCGGCTTGTTGGGTGGCTGACCTGCCTTGCCCGTGAAGCTTCAATTATGACCCCTGCGTGTGAATATGATGGAACGAGGTGCAAGGAGCACTTGTTTGATTCATGTTGCCCAATGACTAGGGCCTAGCAATGGCACTGTCATGAGAGATGGATAGAGCTGATGAGTGCATGATTCTGATCGAATTGAGAGGGGTGTGGCCTCCCCTATGCTGTGACCCCCCTTATGCCTGCAAAAAAAAGCACGAAACAATGAGAGCTCGAGTTGATGGCGTTAAGGAACAGTTTACAGTTTGGAGGCCTGTAATCAAATCGTTGACAATATCGACTTCGATTAGATCCATATGGATAGGACCCAGTTAAGTACCAATGATCCCGCCACCCGCTCTCCGCCCCTCCACCTCCGCTCCGTCACCCTCCGCCCCTCCGCCTCCGCCCTCTGCCCTGCCACCCACCGCCCTCGGCCCCTCCACCTCCGCTCTCCGCCCCGCCGCCCACCCTCCGCCCCGCCGCCCACCATCCAAGATAAGTCTTATACTATGTTAGCTTCATGCCTGGATATGTACCCACGCCCTGTTTGCTGTGCAAGTGCAAGCATGTTTCCCTAATTAGAAGTAGAATATAGCACTCCACTTGTTGAAGTGCACTAGGAACACAACGACAACAACTTTCAGATTTTTTGCAGAAGCATTTTGCAGTCTTTCACAATTACTCTCTCCGCTAAACAACAATAGTTGAGATTTGGTGAACGGGAAAAAACCTTATCTGGAAGTCAACGTAAACAATAGAAGTCTTTAAAGGGAACCATGACTTTTGCATCATCGCTCAAAAGACATCCTAACCTCGGAATGACTGTATAAGCACAAGTACCGATTTGCAGGTCCATGCCAAAAGAAAAAGACATATATATTCAATTGGATGTTTTCGGTGGTCACAATGTGTAACAAAAACAACCAAGCCGGTGTATCCCAGAACGTTCACATCCAAGAGCTAGCGATCCACGCACCTCTTTGGTACTAAGAAATCCTGCGTGGCCTCTAAATGAGACTGACATGCAGCCTCCCGAATTCCCGACGCCTCCAATGCCTAGCCTAAACATGAGTGCATGACATTATCAAATGTACTCATACCAGCATTAGACTAGAAGGGCTCTGTATATATAGCCCAGCATTTGCATCATACAGCCTTCTTGCCACCTGTTTACAAATTGAATTCATGGTCTTGATAGATGGTCCACTCATTGAAAGATTGTTGAACCAAATGCCACAAAGAGCGAATAATGATTGGTAGTTTATTCATATTTACTAAAACTATATTGCTCATTTGGGAAAAATAGTATTCAACAATGTAATGTTGTCGAACTGAAGGCTCTATATATATGCTACACTTTTCAACCGTGTTGGTGAAACCGTTCTGTGGTTTATGTTCGAATTTTCCAGCGTCGTTCCTCCTCTAATTACTTTTTCCCCATGCTAACATATTGCAAATCAATTTCGATAACTGCTTGATTCCAGGGCAAGATGCCATGATATCACTTTTATATAGCATGGAGTAGAACTATATATTGAATCCATCTGTTAATGCCTTGCCTACTAAAAATAAATACGTACCAATTCTTTTGCAACTGAAAGGTAACAATTTCAGATGATTCTTTTCTGACCAATAAATATCAAGCCAGCCTTTCTTCCTAAGAGAACACTGTAGCGGGTCATTGATCAGAAAGTAGTTCGACTCTGTCCTAAAGGTAGCTACCAATTTAATGCCTGGGTAGATTTTTTCTTTGTTTATGTGTAGTAGAAGAATGCCTGGGTTGGAGCTGACGAATATGAGAGGCATCAGGAAACAAACTAGCACCATCAGCTTCTTTAGGACTCTCCCTAGAATGTCCTAAAGAGACAATGGAAGCGGTCCAGAAGCTCAGCTTGGAGCTCATATTACTAGCTGAATGTGCAGGCCAGTGTAGTGTCAAAAGCTACAACATCCCCGTAGATGGCACAGTGATTCCATTGGCAGGAGGGGCTTCAAAATTTGTTTTGCTGCTTGCATATCGGTGCTGTGGCGTTCTTATTCAGTTTAGCTGTCGCATCTTTCCCGCAGAAGTATCTCAGTGAAAAAGGACATCGTCCTCTGATTAACCATTCGCAACAGCTGCCGATGTTTCTGCAAACAAATTGAGCAATCAGACAGCTTGTAGAAAAATATATTGCTTTGCGTGTAGTCATACTTGTCCCACAAGTCCTGACTTAAAATGCGGACATATTCCTATCCCTTCTATTGATTGAGCTCTAAAATTGGATTTTCATTAGAGGCAAACGTGTCTTCGTACAGTGAAAATAAAACCCTTTTTTTCAATGGAAAATAGGTTGATATATATGACTCTTTAATTTGGTATCTTCCCTATATTTCTTAGTATATATGATAACATTCGCAGGGATTAAACCATTCTGGATCTTCATGCTGATTTTTACGGTCTGTTTTCAAATAAAAGAAAAGTAGTTGCAGCTCTTTGCATTGAATCCCAATGCATACAGCCAACATGCTGTTCTTGCCATATCATTCGGGTGCTTAAAAAAACAACGGAAACAAAGACTACGCATGTGGCATGATGGCATCAACAGAGCATATGATGAAATCACCATACGTTCTTTGGAATCATGGATGAAGTGACATACACTAGCTAGAACAACACGTCCATTTGCATCATAAACTGAACACTCTTGTTCAAGCGAAGTACAGTAGTAGGCAGAACAATAACTCGTACATGATCCCAGACAGTGTGTAGTTTACTTTGATAATGCCTACCTACTTCTTGAACTTACTTGATTTCGCGATGATCCTGCGTATTTGGAATATAATGGTTTACAGCTTACTCTTTGAAGTCTAAACCATCCTGCATATGTTTGTGCCATGTTCATATATAGTTCCAGGTTTTAGCGCTTGCTGATTCCATCTTCAATGCTAAGTGAGCCTAGATAGAGAAGTATAGGAAGCAGATGACACAAAATGCTGCGCTGGTGACATTGCGGGCGATCTGATCTTCCTTGACAAATGCACGACTGCAATGTGGTTTGCCAGGTGCAGACAAGCTGGATAGGACTTGTCTGGGCTTAGCTTTTCTTCTGTATTAAGAGAGCATCTGGGTGTCATGGCTCAACCATGCATTGGAGTGGTTGTTGGGATTGGGAATTCCGAACAGATAATAGAGAGAGGAAGAAGGGACAAATGAAGCAAATGAACAAATGGCCAAAAGTCCTCTCCTCCAAGCCCTAGAGTTCTATTTATAGGGAGAATGAGATGGTTGTTTATATTAATTCCATTGGTGGGGTCGAATATTACAGATAGGTCTGTGGACTTTATAAAGAGGTCTCTGGATGTTACAACTGAGTCCCTAACCCTCACAAACAAGTCCTCAGACCCCATTTCGGGCCTCTTTTACACAAGGGGGTCCCTAGCCTTAGGCCTCCTAAGGCACACCCTCAATAGTAGCCCCTCAACTATTCAGTCTTGGCTGGCACAACAAGACCTAATAGATGCTCCTGTTAAAAGAGGTCGACAACCAAGACTCCGATTGCGAGGAATGCCCTTTGCAACCAACCCATGTGCGCCTCGCTAAAAACTCCATCACAAAAACCCAATGGGAAAAAGGGGCATGGAGAAAAGAGCATGCACACTCTTGGATTTACATGTGCCAACTCCAGACACTACACCTCCAAATACCTGGAACGATGAGCTTCGATTTGCATATGGCTTTACTCCTAAGACTCGATCAGCGGGCCTCACTTCAAGAGCTGATGTAGTCGTAGGCAAAGGTAGCTCCAACATCTTCAAGCCTTCTCTCACGAGCACCAGGCAACTAGGATGGACTGGTCTTCTAGTACACCCCCTAGCCACTCTTTGCTGGTGTTCGTGAGAGAAGTTCCGCATGTAGTGAAAGTAGTTGATGTAGTAGCAGTGGCCAAGGTTGAATCGTGCATGAAGTCGGTGACGATGTTGAAGTTTACGGCGAGCCCCTCGAAGCAAGGTAGTGATGGCGAGGTAGATGGCGATGCCGAGGGTGAGCCCCTCGAGCCGATGTAGTGGAGGCAAAGTCGAGGGTGATGCCGAGGTTGAGCCTCTCGAGCTGATGTAGTGGAGGACGCACAATTGAGGATGATGTCGAGGTTCGAGCTTGACACATCATGGAGGATGATGTTTGCCACGGGAGGTCGTCGCGTAGCTTGTCGCCGAGGGCCAGAGAAGTTTGCTGGCAACCTCGATGCCATGATATAGCAGTAGATGCTCGTCTTGGTAGCTTAGATGTCTTGTCTGCCGGCGGATGCCTGCATGTAGACCACTTATGGTAAGCTGCATGTTGATATTTTCCTGGCGGAGAGAGGATTTATATGGAAGCATAAAAGCTAAAGCTAAACTGCTTGTTCTTGATCATTAACCTTTTCGGAAACTAATTATAGTAGCTCCGCACTCTGTTCTCAAATAACTGTCATCATTTTTGTGAGTAGAGTAATCTCAATCAGGTTTGGCCAATATAATTTCATTCTGCCACAATAACTCGGCTAGAAAATAACCAATGAAATTGAAAACGTGCAAAAAAATGGTGAAGAAAAATATTAAGTGAAATGGTTTGAAAGGATACATCTTGCAATACACGGAGGTAAATTGACATGATGCAAATATGTTAAGGATAAGTAGTAATTAAAGTGCTTTATAGATACGCCCTAGGGGATCTTTGAGCATTCACTACTCGCTGGTGCCACTCGGCGAGCCTCAGCTTTTTGTTGGATTAGTTGGTCTGCAACCTTGCGTCAGGTGTGCGGAGTTAGAACTGCGTGGTGCTTGGACCCTCGTGATTTGCGCACTCTAGGCTGCGGCATGGTATGGAGCTCGGCGCGGGACTGTGACTGGGAGCTTCGCTCGGAGAGAATGCAGCGCGACCACTACATAGCTTCGATCAGCGATCTGGACATTTGCTTGCTATTGTAATAGCCTTCTTGCTAGCTTGTTTATGAGCTTTGTTAGCGTGCATAGGTTCCAAGGGCAGCTTGGTCTGCGCCTCTGAGGGGGTTACGAATGCAACTTGACTTGCGAGGGTTCTGCAGCTTCGATCTGGCAACCTTGTAGTGCCGTGCGAAGATGATGAACGACGAACGTTGTTGTCTGGCAGCTTCGACTGAAAAAACCAAGTAGCGAGGTTACACATGCATGTATGGACATGCACTGATGGCTACTTTGGTCCTTGGACAACTAGTATCAGCTTAGTGTGGCAAGGAGGAACCCTCGCTTACTGTTAGTTTTGGACTTGTGGCAATTGCGAGGGTTCCGCAGCTTAGCTGCTAGAAGTTCTGAGGGTAGCTTGACTTAGAGGATTCGTCCAATTTTTTTTAAACGAACTAGGTAGGAGGAGAGCTGACGATTATATTAATAAAGAATATGAAATCCAGACTAGACGAAAACAAGAAAAAGGAAAAAGATGATGCAGGCACCGGTAGGTTGGATTGGGTCCTCAACGCATGCCGCACCATGCCCTCACACGCAACTCAACTCTACAACACATCGGCCGGTTGGATTGGGACATCAACCATTGCTGAACTTCACTCCTCACAACACCTCGGCGACAGAACCGAAGCCTTACGACAGCCCATACCACCATACACACGGTCAAGAAGTCACTGAAACCTTACAGCGAAACCTAGCGTCGACGTTGAACCGAGATGCAGACAACACCGCACTGAGAAGGCCATCGCCATGCAGGACCTTCCACCGTAGTGCCGCTGTAACATCACTCTCCACCTGACAGGGTGATAGCATCGAATCTGCATCTCTCGCAGGCTGTCTCGCAGTCGCCGCCACGATAACACAACGCGCAGGGCCTCGCCACATCCGTCGTTGGACTCTGCCTCTCTCTCGTCACCTCGAAGATACACCGCGCGCGGGGGCCTCGCCACACCCGCCGTAATACTCCACGTCACATATCTATTTGTTTTATCGCTATCAGAGTATTGAGTGATATTGCCCCGTTCCCCAAGATCTCCATTGATCAGCCAAGCTGCCACAGTGTGTCGACCTCGCCTCGTTGCTTCACCCTCGTACATAGCCTTCTCCGCCGTGTCAGCAAGCCAGAGAAGTCACTTGCACCGTCTTCTGACGATGTACCGCACCGGATAGTCCAGCTAGGCTGAGCAACCCGCCGCGATCCGCTGCAAGCCTAGTCATCCCACGCTGTCGTTGCCGCAAGCGCCGTCCTCCGACGCAGTCCTACACCGTCGCGGTCCAAGGAGAGCACGACACCAACGTCCTCCACTACCAGGCAACGTCAACCGTCGCGGTCCGCTACAAGCAGCCAAATCCGACAACTATGCAACAACCCCTAGCCGCCACCATAACTTCAAACACCTGCACATGGGCTCAGCAACACTCATTCAGCTCACCACGCAGTGGAATTACCACCCTCGGCTATGACCTCCCGTGACAATAGCTTAGTAGTGCCATGAACCAAGTAGGGTCTCTAGAGACGATGCCTCCAAGGAGAGCACGACACCAATGGCGCCGCCATCACTCGTCAAGGATCTAGATAGAGTTTTCACCCAAAGAACCCCGTGCAGCAGGGTCGTAGCTCCAACATGACGCCCCCAACGGGAAAGTCAACGTCTTAGGACGCTGCCGTCATGTCCACCAGCACGAAGGCCGGTGAGGGCTTTCGTCCGGTGCAATACAACCCTTCGCTGCACGTACTGGTTCGGCACTCCCGAGCCACTGCTACGGCAACCTAGCCGAGGCGATACTGCCGTACCTCCACCTCCGTTTCTGTCGCCACCCGCCATCGCTGCCCACGTGCAACGCCCTCCACCGCCTACACCTCCATGCCGATGTCGCGCGGTCGCTTGCCGTGCACCTCCTGGCCACCGCACTCTTCCCCGCCACCATGAACTCTCCTGGCCGCGCTCCTCCTAGCGGCGGCGTGCCTCCTGGCGTGGCTTGTGGCAACTTTGCGCTCCCCGTCACCTCTGTGACGTCTACACTAGAAGGATGGCCCGGCACATCATGTATCACCACCATGGTGCCACGAGCATGCCTCTCACCCTCCAGCCCCACCACCACGGCGGCACCGCAAACCTGCAGACCAACATTGCTGATGAGGAGCATCGTGCACGCCCACCATCAGGTGCCTCAGCGGTGCCCGCTCCTCCCGTACCCACCACACACAATGTTGCTCGCCGCTGCCGGGGGCCCACCAGCCGCCTCCAGGTGCGTCGACCTCCGGGCCAGCGCCGGCTCCGCCCTGGGCTCACCGCTTGGTCCATCGGTGGTGCGGCGCCACTGAGTCCACTACTGACATGGTGCAACACCGCCCGTCTCTCCTAGTGTGAGATGTTGTGGCCCTACCACCACGACGGCGCCATGCCACCCGTCACTGAACCAGAGAGGGGGCTGACCACCGCCGCGCGCTCACCGGCGCCATCCGCCACCACCGCATGTGGCCTCGCTTCCCGATCCTGGGGATGCCCTCGCGCTTGCTGGCCTCTACCTAACCCATCACCGCCGTTGCGCAACCTCGCTCCACGCCGCCCGTCGCTCGACAGGATTGGATCCGGGCCGCCGCCGCGCCAGCACGTCGCCCGGCCACGGTCACCTTGCGCCATCCCCGCACCGGTGCAAAAGACCTACTCAGGCCGGATTGCCCCACCACCGCCATCCTCAGGAGTCACAGGGCTTTCGGCGATGGCGAGGAGGGCGCAAGAGGGGGGGGCGGTTGGTGGTGGCGGTGAGGGTGCTACTCGTATCGCCGAGGGGAGGGCGACATGGGGGCTCCAGGTGTATTTTAGAATTTGAGGATATGTCCACTTAATGTTGCTGAGAAAATAACCAAAGAAAATAACTGCTTCTTTGACAATGGTAAGTTGTGCAGATGCTTGAACAGAAATCGGATGTGCTAGCTTCCTGCTCCATGGGATTGAGAAACCAAGGAACAGCTTCGATCCCTGACGCCTAGCTTCCTCGTGCCTGCAGGCGTGCATGCCTGCTTGCTGATGCATGTTTAGCACATGCATGCGGTGACCAACTGCCTGGTTGCATGCTGGTTTCATGTGCATGCAGAAATTTATGATCAGAGTCCAGCTGCTTTGCTTGCTTGCGGTGGCGAGCCTCGGCCTTTTGTGTCGCCCGTCCGCACTATCGCTGCGCGAAGGTTCACCAGCTCCGAAAAATTGGATGAGATAGCCTGCGGTCGATGTCCACGCTTGCTAAGTCTTCTTGATACCATCCAAGCCCATGAAACTGATGTGCCCAATGGAAAATCCATGCCTCAATTATCTGAGGATAAGTTGTCATACCTCACCTTTCTCATCACTATTCATATGCCACTCGCAATCACTAGCCCTCAAAGGTGCGGCTATATGTAGTTGACCGATATACTTGTCCCGTGCAATCACATAATCCTGTAGACTACTTAATACCAACCTACCATACGCAACAATTGTTATGTTGTAGGTAGCACCTATCCAGGATGATTATTTGGACTTGTGAAGTTTGGCAAATGTATCACACAATTCACATATTCAAATTTTTAAATTTAATTTGTACTTAGCATGACAGTGCCCGTACATCAGTGAGTATCATATCCCACTTGGTCCTCTAAAACATCACCTATCTGGATCAAATGCAGTGCAATCAGCAGGTTGCCAATGCAAATATGCAATGAAATGAAGTGATTGAATTATCATGAAAGAAAGAAGAGTATCATAGCATACTTTTCCTTAAGATTGTGCATTATTTGGAACCATGATCATAGTTTATTATTTGTGTGCCAGCTATGATGCTCCTCATAAATCAATATGTTTCCTTTTGAATTTACCTATGGAGGACCCTTGAATACTAACCGGCACTAAAGTCTAGAGAAGCATTAGTACCAGGTGCTAATACTAACCGGTACCAATTTGCAGGCATTAGTACAAGTTGGTGTTACCGATCAGAACTAACTGGTTCTAGCATTAGTATCAGGTCTAAATCTCTTGGGTATTTTTGTGGGGAACCGAAGTCTTGTTCTATAGTAGTGGAAATGTAAAAACAATTTGGCATGATTCTTTCTGATGAATATATACCAATGCAAGCCACACTTTCTTCCTTAGAGAACAGAGCCTGAATCATAATAACTGACAAATAACTCTGTGCTCAAGGTTTGTTCAAGTTGCTAAGAACTTATGAATCAGAGCTGACGGAAATGAGAGGCATCGGCAAACATGTTAGCACTGTCGGGTGCTTTTCAATCCCTGCCTTGAAAAGGTCATCAGCTTGCAGCTCGGACTGAGAAAAGATGGCATTCTTAAGCTCATACATTTTCTCTCGGTACGTGCATCCGGAGTTTCATGTTGCTACCTAGAGGTGTGGGGGACTGTGCATTTTCCAAAGCTGCAACATTTTGGCGGGAGGGACTTTTGAAAGCTGTTTTACAGCTTCCATGTCGATGTTGTGGCATTTTTTTTTTATCATTTTCGAAATCTTTCTTTCAAAAAATAGCAGTGAAAAAGGACAACATCGACCATTCCTTCTCATGTTTCTGCAGACAAATTCAGCAACCAGGCAGCTTGTAGAAAACTATAGTGCTTTGCGTATACTCAATTCTTCCACGAGTCCTCACTAAAGCCCATGTTTCAATTCCCTCCAGTACACGATGAACAGCATGTTCAATGAAGAATTGTCCACTATCCTTCTTTGCATTGGTTTCATTTTGATCATCCCTCTGCAACGTAAGTCTTGTGCTTGCTGTCAAATGCATTGTGAATGATAGCAGACTTGATCATCCAATCAAGCCATTTATATTAGCAGCAAGTACTAGGTACTTCATGTCTACTTCCTATGAAGCGCAATGCACTTTAGATGTCTCATCTCTTGTATTTATTTGTATGAAAGGCACAGTCCATATGCCTCTGTCTACTGCATGGCAGCACGTCTTTGCATGCATTTTGCTGCCTCACAAACTGCTCTTTCCTTCAGCAAGTCACAAAATCTTAACAGCAAGAAGTATGATGAACATTGAAGTTATGGTGCATTAAAATAGATGTAGACGTTAAACACCACAGATTGCTCATTGAATAATCAATGAATTGCCAAACCGCCTTTAATATGTAGTTAACTCTACACAAAGGAAGCATATATATATACACACACAATAGAACCACTAGTGAACTATTGGTCTAGATTAAGTTTTTATATATATTTTGTTTCTTAGTAAAAAACTTATGCATAATATGGAAGATTTACATAGCAGGTGTAAGGTGTCAGGGATATATAAACTAAGGTATTCAGCTACCTCTTGCTACCAATATTGCCAATAGGAAAAGTATGGTATGTTTTAAGTTTAATTTTTTAATGTTCCTTATCTCCAATACCTAATTACAAATTTGGGCAACTTTAAGGCAAGATTCCATGGTAGCAAGAATCACAATCTTTTTTACCATGGACAAACTGTATATTGAACTAACGAGTACAAATAATCTCTGACCTACTAGAAATAAGTAGGCATCAATTATTTTGCAACTGAAAGGGAGCAATTATTTTCTTACCAACATACCAAGCCACCCTTTATGCATAAGCGAACAACACATGATGCCATTGTCTCTCGGTAGGGAGTGAGCCGGGCAGGGCTCAAACCCTGCTCCTGCATGCATGAAACCATCTTAATAGCTGGGGCCAAAGGCCCTTCTTTCATATAAAAATGTTGCTAGTTTCTGACGGGTCATGTGTTGTGTTACGGACTCGAACATGGATAAGTAGGTTCCACCAAAAGTAAGATACCCAACTGAGTTGTGATCAGATTTTTATAATTTCGAAATCAATTATTTTTTCAGAGTTTAACGAGCAACACAATTAAAGCGTACGCATCTTATGGTTCTCATTAATGATTTGGGTATTAGCATAGCTACCGCATTGAAAAACCTTCATAGTCGGGGACTTCAATTGCCTGACATGTCGCCCTCTCTAGATTGCCTTGCTCCTGCCATAACCATTGGTTGAAAGGGGTGAGTGTAAGCATCTGTATTGTGTTTTAAGAAAAATGATTTAAAGTCTTTGTGCTAGAAATATGCGCACAATTTATTTTTAGTTCACTAACTACTGGAGGATCAATATTCCGTCCAAATTGAAGTGTCCAACTGAAGAATCCTAGGTCCGGTCGCTGCTGACCCAAGGGTTGCATCAATGCCTGGATGTGCTGACTGATAGATGCGGTTTTGCCGGATCAGCAAGGTCGCCAGGCATTTTGCTGTGGGCAGTTTTTCCTGTTGTGGGTGAGCAAGCACGCCGAAACATATATACCACAAATGCAACTAATTGGCAACCATCTAATAATACGTAAGCAAACTCAACATATACCGGGTTTCTGAGAGGTATAGTGTATCACTAATGGTGATGAATTTTCTAAGGGCCTGTTTCTTTCATTAGAATCTGCTGGAATTGGAATTAATTTCCAAAATCACCCTGTTTGGCTGCCCCCGGAATTGGAAAGAGGGATTCCTGGTGATTCCATCCTTCCTTCCCCCACATTCCGAGCAAAATATCAAGAAAACAATTCCCCGACTCTCCCGACTCGCCTCCCCCTGACTCGCCTCCCCCCCGACGCCTCCCGACTTCTCGCCCCTGTGCCGCCGCCCCCGACTCCGTGCGCCACCTCCCGCGCCACCGCCTCCTCCTCCGGCGCCCCCTCCGCCAGCCCCTCCTCCGCCACCCCCGAATCTGCGCCGCCCCACCCGCGTGGCGGTCGTCGCCGCCGCGGCGCCAGAGCGGAAGCCACCGGGCGCGGCGGCGTCCACCACCAACTACGTCGTGCCGCTCGACGCCGCGCCGTCCGGGATCACGTGCCCGCTCGTCGAGATCCTCCGCGACCTCAACAAGCGCGTTCCGGACACCATCGTGCGACCCGCCTCACGACGCGCCTCCGCCTCCGATCCTGTCGTCCCCTGGTAACGCCAACTACCTGCTCTATGCTGGGTTTTCGCTCGGGATCCACTTCCAAGCTACTCATCTCTACTGAGTGCTGAGTAGCCGTTGCGGATCTCAGTGTAGTAAGTTAATTAAGCTGTTAATGCATCCCTAAATTCAGGTGGATCATCTCATTTCATAATAATCTTACAAATCACCAAGCTTTCATTGTTTTGGTATTTGAATCGAGTAGCGTGGATGTTATATTGTAGTAAATGGAGATTGTACAGGCCATTGGTGTACCAAAAATGCTAAGAAAACTATTCTTTTTTTAGAATTCACTGACTATGTGTTCTTGTTACAACAGAGGCTAGTTAGAACATCACCATTTCTTTGCCCGTTACTTTTTGAACTGCGCATCTAGATTTAAACGATGCTGCATAGTGCATACACTATACACTGTTATGCTTTCATTGAACTTGGATAGTTGTAATAGAACATGGAGGGTGGGATGAGTAGTACTAGTATACATGAGCTGCATATGCAGAATTTTGAGTGCCAGCAACAGTCCAATGTATTTTCAACATTTGCAATTGATCCTCTTGTACAATTGCACCAGCTCCTTGCTCCATCGATGCCGTGCCTCTTCTCTTCACCTCAAATGTACTGGTTGTGCTTCATGTGCCAACTGTTTGCCCTTTTAAATTTGCCAACATGGTGATATGCTTTGTAATCAGGCAGTGACAAGCTGATGACATTGAATAAAAACTATTTTGTACACCTGG
The DNA here is from genome assembly GCF_000263155.2 of Setaria italica. Lineage (NCBI taxonomy): Eukaryota > Viridiplantae > Streptophyta > Magnoliopsida > Poales > Poaceae > Setaria > Setaria italica. Next base: position 9,577,025 of record NC_028451.1, read on the forward strand.
TGCCTATCCCCAATGTTTTGTAGGAATATATGCCATTTTAGTGCAAACCTGGAGCATCTCCTAGAGTGAAATTAGGTTAGGCATTGGGGCGCTCCAGAGTTCAGACTATTTGCCAGTATTATTTTTGTTAACTGATTAAACTGTAACACATGAAGTTACTAATTATCCAAAATGTTAACTGATTATTTGCCTGTATCATTTTTACTGACTATTTTCTAGCAGATAGTTAGCCTTTATTGCGTTCAGTGAATAATTAGATGTACGATCAATGTAGCCTGTATGTTAGCATAGAGAATCTTACAGTAGGTAGCATATTCTGTTATTCCCATGATTTCCTGGAGACCTGGACTGTTTGACACTTAGACCGCATAGCTTGACCCATATAAATTTTATTACTAGATAAAGCACTTGCCTCTTGCTGGACCCCCATTACTTTGGTGTTGCTCTGGTTATTGGCAAGGCTAGCAGCAGCCATGAGCTGTCTTGAATCATGCATATTCTGAAACTTCGCAATAGTTTTAGAATAACTATTCAGGCTCTCTGCATATGAACACAGAAAATATTAGAACTGCAGTACAGGTAAATGGGGGGACTAGGAAGTGACGGTAAGCAGTTATTACTAGATAAAACTGAAGACACTGTTAGGTAAAATGTGCACGATCATCGTACCTTTCGGACCAAGATTGTTCTTGTGGCTGAACTCAATCAAGTCCTTCATGTGATTCACCACCTCCGATATCTGACAAGGAAAGACCACCATCAGCATGGTACACGCATTATGTATGTACTGAACTGTAAAAGTTAAAAGGGGAACTCTAATTACCTGCAGGCAGCGTACATATCTTTTGGAAAGCCCATGTTCATTCAAGGTGTGATGCTCTAGATTTTTTGCTAGCTGCCGTGATGCAGTGGCAAACCTAACAGTAGAGAAGGAAAAGGATAAGATAACCAAGAACAATCTTGTATTCTGATTAACCTGTACATCAGATAAAACCAAATTATTAGTAAATAAATTATATTTTGATGATGCTTGGCTACAACAGATAAAATTAACATAGTAAAAGCCTATAAATTTGGCAATGCAGGTAATAAACTAACAACTAGATGCTTGATGATTTGTCCTCTGAGACAAAACAATTGTGTGGGAGTAGTTCACCAATGCTTGATGATTGATCCACTTCCCCATTTCTTGTTTCAGATAAATGGCTATCATCAGCTTGAATGTCAGAGTGTTCCTGAGGCTGTTTACTCTTATCTGAACTTTCCTTTGCAGCGTCACCAGATCCTGACCCAGGTATCACCCTATGTATACTTTGCAGGTTCAATTATTCATTTAATGTTACTTAAGGACATTTTGATAGTGTAGTCTGGTACATTTTGATTCTGCAATATATAACTGGACAGAAACAAGCATGGATAGTGCATTCTGTTTTTTGGACCTGTTGAGTGCATTCTGTTTTTTGGACCTTGAACCTTGTTGAGTGCATTGATTTGCACAAGTAGCCAAGTAGAGAACATTGACTGCTGACCTCTCTAGAAAAAAAATATATGTTAACTGAGAATCTGAAATCCTTGTTTTTTAACACAAGAAGTTACTGATTATCCAAAATAGTGTAGCATTTTGATGATAAATTAAAATATTCCTTTTTGCATATGTGCTTTAGATGCCTGACAACAACATAGACTTGGTTAATACAAGCATGGAGCAAATGAGAGAGATGAGTAGGAAAAAGAGAAAAAGGGTGGTTGCTTTATTTGTTTCTGCTGTCATGAGCATGATTGTGCACTGGTATCAGCGTAAGAGACCTAGACATATTGTTGATCCGAATGAAGTGGCTGAGAGAGATGTAGCTACACGCAAACAAATGCTAAGAAATCTGTACCAAGGATCAAATGTCTATTGCTATGATAGTTTGCGCCTAACTAAGAGATCATTTTATGACCTATGTGCCATCTTACGTGAGAGATGTGGTATGTGTGATAACAAGAATGTGTCGGTAGAAGAAAAGGTAGCAATCTTTTTGCTTGTAGTGGGTCATGGCACTAAGATGAGGATGATTCGTAGCTCATATGGATGGTCACTTGAGCCAATCTGCCGTCACTTCAATGAGGTGCTTAGAGGTATTCTATCATTATGCCATGAATTTATCAAGCTTCCTGATCCATCAGCTGTACAACCTGAGGATTCCAAGTGGAAGTGGGTTGAAGATTGCCTTGGAGCATTAGATGGTACACACATTGACGTTTTTGTGCCTTTGGCTGACCAAGGGAGCTATAGGAATAGGAAGCAACAGATTACCACCAATGTTTTAGGGGTTTGTGATCGTCACATGAAATTTGTTTACGTCTTAGCGGGATGGGAAGGATCAGCTTCATATTCACGTGTGCTACGTGATGCAATGTCTCGAGACGATGCATTTGTTATTCCAATTGGGAAATACTATCTAGTAGATGCGGGATACACCAATGGACCAGGCTTTCTTGCTCCATATCGATCCACTCGCTACCACTTGAATGAGTGGGCTGCTCAAGGGCATAACCCATCCACTGCCAAAGAACTATTCAATTTGCGCCATTCAACTGCTAGAAATGTGATAGAGAGAACATTTGGGCTATTGAAGATGAGGTGGGCTATACTAAGAAGCAACTCATATTTTGACTTGCAAAATCAGGTATTCCGTAGTTAGTAACCTAGCTTGAAATTCATCTCTGAATGACCCTAGCTAGCATGCAACTCATTTCTACTAAATTCTTGCAGATTAGGATCATTAATGCTTGCTGCATATTGCACAACTTTGTAATTGATAGACAGAGAGATATGGATGATTTACTTATACACCAAGTTGATCAAGTAATATCTTTTGAACCTCATGAAGTTCAAAGTGAAGTGGGTATGATTACCAATGTTCAATCAACAAATGAATGGAGCAATTTTAGGGATACCAAAGCTAACCAAATGTTTGCTGATTACCAAGCAAGACGTGGTCAATGTATGATAAATTCTATCATCAATGCATGCTTAAACTTATGATATTTGGTTTTGCTCCTAATATTTTACTAATAACCTTTTGTGAACATTTTTCTTGTAGGATATGGAGAAGGGCAAGAAGTCAGGCTCGGGCAGGGGTTACATTTCTTGGAATGATGACATGGACAAGGCTCTTCTTGACACATTTGTGGAGTACTATAACAAGGGTGACAGATGCCAGAATGGGTGGAAGTCTCATGTCTATACAGCTGCTATCAAGAATGTCCGAGAAAAGTGTAATGTGGATATCTCAAAAGACAATATCATGGCGAGGAACAAGACCTTTGACAAACACTACACTATCATCAATGGTATGCTGGAATCAAGTGGATTTGGTTGGGATTGGAACAAAAATAAAATATCTGTTGATAGTGATGCTGTATGGGAAGAATATGTGGCGGTAAGTTTCAAAAACCACTGATTTACTTAAATTTGTGTTAAGTTCAGAACTTGTTAGGTTATCACTTGTTAAGGTAGACCTAATATGTAGACTTTTTAAAATAGGACCTGTATGTTAACATAATGATTGCCCATAGCTAGCATAGTTAGTCAACACACTGAATGAGGCCTAATCACTTGTACATAATGATTCAGTGTGTTGCATTCAGTGTGTTGACTTTTCACAATGATATGCTTTCTGCCTTTTGTCCTTCCCAGTTTCATGCTGTTTCATGCTTGTATGTCTATATAACCCATTAGCAGAGAGAGCCATCATATATTAACATAATGATTGTAATCCGGTTGGTTAAATACTACAATCTCATCACGATCATTCTTCTGTTGAGATGCGGAAATATATAGTTGTTATTTTCAGGAAACTAAATGAGGAACACGTGGAAGCCTGCTCAACTGTGCTTACAAACCTAGTGGCATTCCCTCTGAACAAATGATGGGTGGTTTCTGCAAAATGAAGATCTTAAATATTGTTATCCTTTAGAGTCTGGAGATTGGCTGCTCAATTTTTTGCTTTGATTATAGACCTGATTGCATTTGGATATTTGTTTGCATGATTGCCATGTGAAAAGTGGTTATTCATTATATTTATCATTGTGTCTCCTCTGATTGGCTGTCAATTTGAAATAGTTCCCTTTTGCTTTCATCATGTCTGCTCTAGTTATCTAAGAATGTAGTTGTCCTCCTACAATTTTAGTCAGAAGATATACTTGCTTTACAAAATATCATCATTATCTATGCAGTGTTATCTCTACAGTATAAAACAGAGTTTAGGTTGGATATACATGTGTTAACCATTTGTTTTTTGTAGAAAAACAAAGAAGCTTCTGGGTATAGGCACAAGATTATCTTGTACTGGGACTCAATCAGCTTGGTGTTTGGCAAAGACCATGCTACCGGTGAAGCGGCAAGGACTGCAGCTGAGAGCTCAAAAGACATGAGTAAGGAAGATCTTAGTAACAAAGAGCCCACATCATCGGCAACTTCAGGAAGTTTAAAGAGGCAACGGTCAGGTGACTCTTTTACCTCTATGATAGCTGAAAAAATGGACAAGTTCGCTGAAGCACTAAAGGAGGAAGCCCCTAAAGGACCAACATCAAAAGAAATTCTAGACACACTGAATGAAGTACAAGGATTGGATGAAGACACTTTGTTGGACCTATTTAATATCCTGACCGGTGATGCACGCAAGTATGAGTCTTTGTTGGCACTTCCAGTGGGGATGAGGAAAAGGTGGCTCTTAAAGCAACTCAAAAAGTGATGCATGCTTAGATGCTGATTACTATCACTATGCTCATTAGTCATGTCATTTTGAGTGTGTATGATCATAATGTATGACTTTGTTTAGACTTTGCTGCTACTGGACCTTGTTTGCTGCTACTGGACCTCATGTTATCTTTCTCTGATCTTCTTTTTGTTCATACCAGTAGAGAAAACTGGTATTCCTCTGTGATGCGGTTGTCTGTGACAAACTGGGCAAACATGAATATGGAATCCAATATCTGTGATGCGGTTGTCTGTGATGCGGTTGTCTGTGACAAACTGGGCTATCCCAACGGAATATGGAATTAATTCCATATTTAGCTATCCAAACGGAATATGGAATTAGATTCATGGAAAAGAATTCCATCAACACCCAAACAAAAAAATTGAATTGAATCAAATTCTGAGTAATTCATTTCCGGTGGAATCCAATATCTAGAATGTATTTCTTGGAATGAGTTTTAATTCCTACGAAACAAACGGGCCGTAAATGTATTTAGCTTGGAGCATCTCCAGCGGATTGACATTCCCCTTTTCCCCTTCAGGCCGGGGAATTCCCTTGCACAATTTTAACGTATTGGGAGGAGATGCTGCAGCGCGTCCCCTTCCCTCTTTCTATGTTCCCTTATATGTGGGACCGACCGGTCAATGACCTCATTCGTTTTCCTTTTTTTCCCTTCTCCTCCATGTTTCCTTCTTATCCATCGTTGGTGCAAGGGTGAGAGATGGAAGGAAAGGGGAACGGAAAGGATCTGCGGAAGCAAGTTTTTAATCTCTCAATCCCCTTTATGCTGAAAAGAGAAGGGGATCTGCTCGAGATGCTCATAGCTAGGTGTCTATGGTGGTGATTGGTACGTTGGCCTAGACCAAGTCTGGGTAGGAGATATGTAAGGGCTGCCTAAGCTTAGCTAATACGACTTGTTTGGTTGGCCTTCACAAGGTAAGGCATTTGTTTTCTTGCATGTTTCGAGTATAATCATGCTTAGCTAATACGCTTCTCAGTTGATGTCAAAGTGAAAAAACATATGAAACATCATGTTTGATCAAGTATAGAAATTTCTCCACATAAAAAAGTATAAAAGTTTCTCTGATTTGAACGAATGGGAGGATGTTTGCGTGGGATTTCCTTTTGGATGACCTAACGTTAAAAAAATCAAGCTAGATATAGTGATGACATTAAGAGCCCCATTAAATTTGCAGTAAGCTACTCGAAGGGCGTGGCCACTGCCCTTTTGGGCAAGCTTGGGCTGCTAGTGAACGATGAGTCATCATGAACTCCCTCTTCCGCATGCTCAATTGCAAAACTTGCAATCAAGGGAGCTGGCGGGTGGCTCCAGTGAGTTTGTAACCAAGCCAGCGTGCAACGGAAAGAGATGAGAGATGAACAGAACAGAGGAACGGCTGTTATCTGGTATGTACAGCAGCTAGTGTGCCCTGCTACTGGCCACACTGCTCAATCGTGTAAGACTTTTGCTGCATCTTGCTTTATCTTTTCCTGGCTTTCATGCAACCTCCTATAAAAGCCACTCGTCCATGTGTTCCCTCGCACAATACAATATTAATGTAGAATGCCTTGATGCCACGTACGTAACTATACTGAAACAGCACTAGTGCTGCTTGAGATTGTACAGATCATTTTATTGGCATCCTTTGTGGTTTACATCTTTAATATTGGTACAACAATACAAACGAAGAGTCAGCTGCCGGCACTTAATATTGGTACAAGTCATTTTATTGGCGTACGTCCTTTGTGCCCAATTAAATGAACATGCTAATCAATACTGAAGACGCTCAGGAATAACAAGGTGAGCAGGCGCAGATGAATTTCGTCTGCGAGCAGAATTCTTTGCTCCCGACGTGGTTGTCGTCCCCATGTCGCTCGGTTTCAGACCCATTCCATGCGGAATGATGCCTTGACACACATGAGGCAGATCAAGTGGTTCTTTGATGCCTTGATTTTCCACAGCATGCATGGGGTAGACAGCATGCTAAATTCCTGACATCTCCTATCCCTACCCTATGCATGACGCTAGAGATGGGTAAACTACTCTCGCACGGCATGTTTTTGGGAGCTCAGATACATGGACCCATATATCATCATCATTCCTCACTGATCTAGGAGCTGACTACTGAGTGTTCTTTATATAGCCTAGGATGCATCATGTAGTCCTCGTACAGGCTCAAAGGCATACGAAATGTAACGCCCACATGTTTACAATTTAACTTCACGGTCATATAGTTGGTATGACGTAGTAGGTGTCTACATTATTGCCCATCGCGGAGCAGAGGAAATGAGACGTAGGAAAACACCATGCATCATGACTCTCCCGCAAACATCTGTGAAATGGTAGTTTTTCCCTAACGCACATAATACCACTTGGTATGATTAATTTTATCTGAAAACTAAGTCGTAGAGGAAACTGAATTGATGTACATTAAATACCAACAATGAAATTATATTTCCCTTCTCAATTAACCCAGCCTAGGAAATATCTCAATAAAACCCAAAATAGGCACTATCAACAGTACTGACAATAATATCAAGAACTGTACTAGTTCACAATGAAGACAAATTATCACGCTACTGCCTGATACTTCAAGCCATGACTAATGAACTTTTAATTACAATAGGTTGCCAATTCAAAGCTCACAAAGTTTCTACTTTACGAATATACAACTGAAATGTAATAATTTGACATGATTCTTTTGTAACCATATTATATACTAAGCCACCCACCATTGGTAAGCGAACACTGCAGGCTACTGAAGGTACGTGCTGCAGGTAGCTTCCAATATAATGTCTGCATACGTTTGTTTATGTTCCTGTGAAAAAGTAGAAGAATGCATGGATTGGAATTGACTGAAATGAGTGGCATCAGGAAACAAATTAACACTATTCTTTTCTTCCAATCATTCTCAGCGTAGAATGTCCTTGAGAAAACAGTCGAATGTTGGTATTATGGAGCTGATGGATTGCCTCTCGGAACACCACCATCCGCACGGTCATGTTGCTAGCTAGGAGTTGGGTGCAGTGCAGTGTCCAATGCTACAAGGTCTCCACAGCCATGCTCAAATGGTGTTTCGCTGCTTGCATATCGATACGTCCCAGCTCGCACGTCTTTGCTTCAAGAGTATCAGAAACGTCTCGTTAACCATTCACCTCAGCTTCTAATGTTTCTGCAGACTAATTTAGAGTCCAGGTAGCATTATTCCTTAAAACTGTAGCGCTTTGTGCACTATACTCACATGCTTTCACCGGAAATTGAATTATTAATTATAGCTGATCGTAAGCTTCACATGGGTGGAGGGACCCTTCCATTTTTCTTAGTGTATCTGGAGATATCCCTGGTATCATCGTCAACATTCATGTTGTCCACCGGTACATTGAATGCAGTTCGTGAAACTTTGAAACACATACTCAGTTGGTTAGGGTCCTCCTGTCTACTCATGTTTGAAGTTTCTAACCTAACACATATCCGGTTCATTGGGGTGAATGTGAGCGTCTGTAGATATTTTATCTGTTGCAAAAGAAAATGATTTGAAATCTTTGTACCACGACGGGAACAAATGAGATGAAGGGTGGGGAGATCAAGCTATGGGTACAAGGTTCTAGGCAAAGGTTGATTCTTCTGTTACTGTAGTTTTCTTTTCTCCCAGTCCGAGAATGATGTTGCGTTGCCCACCGCCCATCAACTTCGTGCGCCTCTACTCCAATATCGGCATAACTCCACCGACTGTCGCCAGATTACGATCGAGAATAATATACCTTCGGGATGGGGATGCCAGTTCTAGGCTGTTCCATATGCAATGCAGCCACAGAACGAGGAAAAGGTTCATAGCAAAATTGGAATATGAGGGATCTGTTGCTTTCACCCATGATGAAAAAGAGGAGATGCTCTATGCTTACTTCAAACGCATCATGGGAACGGCCGTGCAGCGTAGCGAGGTGATTGATCTGCAATCCCTTGGCGTCCAGCAGCTTGATCTGACACACCTAGATGCCCCATTCTCTGAGCAAGAAATCTGGGCCACCATAAAAATGCTGCCCAATGGAAAGTCTCCAGGCCCCGATGGCTTTACTGCAGAATTCTACAAATCGGCTTGGTCAGTGATCAAAGAAGACATCCTGGCCGCTTTCGACGCCTTCTACAGAGTAGCTTGTGGTCGACTGCACAAACTTAATGGGGCACTCATCACTTTGTTACCCAAGGGACAGCAGCCAAAGT
>NC_028451.1:9595994-9670450 GCF_000263155.2 Setaria italica
GTGTTGAAGGATTGAGTCTAGATGTAGTGGGTGTATAATTACAAATCCCATTCGTTAAATACTAGTTGATTTAATTCATTCTAAATAAATCTCAACTACAAGGTCAACAAATTAAAAGGGCCGCGGTACACTATACGTATACGTGATGCATGCTTGAAAAATGCCTGTCCCGCGCCTGGCGTGGCAGGCCCTTTAGTCCCGGTTGGTGACACCAACCGGGACTAAAGGGGGTCCTTTACTCCCGGTTAAAATACCCGGGACTAAAGACCCCCCCCCTTTTGTCCCGGTTGGTTTATCCCGGATGGATATCCGAGAGATATGACCCTTACCAACCGGGACTAATGCTCAGTTTTCTACCAGTGTATAGATGGCCAGATAGGCTGCCCGGCCCTAGCCCGGTATGGCCCAGCACTAATAGGCTCGAAGTGTTTTTGTGCCGGACCGGGCTAGCACTGCGTGGTGAGGAGGCGGTCCAGACCCGGCATGAGGGTCTTTTTATAAGGCTGGGCTAGCCCACTGGCACGGCGGGCACTGTAGTGCTAGTGCCGGACCAGGCACTAAAGGCCAATGACCACTCAAACAAACCAACAGAATTCATTCATCTTCAAGAGATTAATAGATTTGAACTTCAACAGATTAAAAACCATCTTCAACTTGAACTTCACAATACATCAATAAGAGATAAACAAGATTTCAACCTCTTCACAACACAGATTTCAATATTTCATCTCATCAACTTCAACTTCACAACACATCAACAACATAGATCAACATCACAGAGAGAGATAGGAGATTATAAGTTTGAGCTGGTGCAATGGTTGCCTCATCAAAAACCTATCTAGGTAAAACTCACACCTCGTGAGAAAATAAGCTAGATAGGAAAAAAAAGAGTACAACCCAGCTCAATCAAATCAACATTATAGTAGTTCAAGTTATTATAGGTTAAGTTTTACACCTCTGAATCAGCAGGGACATCTAGATACAAATTAGCAAAACTTTCCTCAAGTTCTTGATCCTCCATTATGTTCTGAAGTCTTACTTCTGCAACCTTCCAATTCTTGACGCAAGAGAGCATCTCTACCATCTCCCGGTTTAATTGGTGCCGTCTCTCCTCGATGATCCTGCCAGAAGTGCTGAAAATAGATTCTGATGATATTGTAGAGACAGGCACACAAAGAACATCTCTAGCTAAGATGGATAGAACTGCATAAGTTCTTTTATGCTCATGCCACCAAGATAAGGTGTTGAAGTTATCATCAAAATGGGTGACAGTGTCACTGTCCAAGTAGATAGAGAGTTCATTGCCAACACCCAAACTAGTTGCACTAGTGCTTGCTGCTTGCAGCAAAGCACTTGCAGATGATCTTCTAGACAAAGCAAGAGGCAAAGAGGGAGGAGGGGTGGAGAAAGAAGTACCAGGGACATCATCAATTCCAAAAGCAGATACACCAGCATCTGAACTAGTGGAAAAAATGTCATCCCAAGCACTATTTTTCTTACTAGAAGTGGATGGGGGTGGAGGCCTTTGCAATTTTACTGCACCAAACTTGTCACCATACAGTTTGAATGTAGTAGACAGTTCAGCTCTTACATCAGTGAAGTAAGCAGAATAATCGGTACCAGTAAGATTAGATAACAACCTGAGCACATTTTGAAAACCTTTCAATTTAGCTCTAGGATCGAATATGAATGCAACAGAATAAAGCATAGGAATGTCTCTCCAGTACTTAAGATAGTAATCTTTCATAGGAAAGGCCACATGCCTAAGTAATTTATCATTTTCATAATGTTTAAGCTGCTTAGCAATCAAAATGAGCTGATGCAACATACGTGGAGAGGTAGGATAATAAACAATAGTACAATCATAAAAGAGTTCAAAGAAGGATAACATACTCTCTGCAACAGTACAATGATCTTCTGTCAATAGTAAATAATCTTTTTCACCCCTGGGATAGTTAGTCTCAATGAAAATATTAAATGTCTGTCTGTAAGGGATCAAATGCTTGAGCATAAAGTAAGTGGAGTTCCACCTGACATCCAAGTCCAAACCAAACTTTCTAGGACGAACATTCACAGCAAGGCAAAATCTCTTAAATGCAGCAATGCGTTGGTTAGAAGAATTGATGAAAGATATTGCAATTCTAAATGCATCTAGATATGGCTTAATAAGATTCAACGAAGATTTAACTATGAGATTGATGATACGACAAGCACAACGCTGATGTAAGAACAATGATCCAACATAAGTAGCTAATTTGGGACTAAGTTTCTCCATAGCGGTAGAATTAGCAGAGGCATTATCCAAAGTAACAGAAAACACCTTTGAAATCAAACCATACTCCTCTAGCACATTACTCACACGGTCAGAAATGTTCTAGCCAGAGTGAGATTCATCAATGAGCCTTAAACCAATTATCCTCTTCTCTAACTGCCAATCAACATTAACATAATGAGCAACCACACTAAGGTAATTTTCCTTAGCATTGCTAGACCAGATATCAGAAGTGATAGGCACAGATGAAACAACAACTAATGATTCAATAAGCTTAGCATGACAATCAGTAAAGTACTTGCACATATCTCTAGTGGTTGTTTGCCTAGAGATAGCACAGAACCTAGGATTATGAGCAAGCTTAATAAACTCTTCAAAAGCAGCAGAATCACCCAAACATAGAGGAAGATCGAGTCTAGCAATCAAACGACATAGTTGAGTATGAGCTACATCAGCAGAGTAATCCCATTGAAAGACAGAACTGTCAGGATTGAATTGGATCAAAGACTGGGAAGTACGAATCTTAGACCTCCTGGATGGGCATTTCTCCACATGCCTGTTGAGATGGCCAGTGCCAATGGAAGATCTAGTAGCATATATAATGCCACAATGATTGCACTTGGCAGAGATCCTTACCTTCTTTCCATTGATGTCCTTGAAGATCTTTTCAAAGTTCTTCTAGCACTCAGAGGTGGTGGAACGGGTCCTCTTGGTGCTGCTGCTCACCATGTCTGGATCAGGAGCATCAGGTGTTGCTTCAGCATCAGCGATATTGGTTGGATCGACAGCGCTGCTACCGAAGAGCTCATCCCGCTCTGCCTCCATGTCAGTCTCGTCATCACCTCACTGGCCCATCATCGGAAGCTCATCTTTGATGGTGTTCCCCTAGAACTCGTCGTCACCATCCATCGCCAATGCTCTAGTCCCTCAATGGATCTCCCTGCGAACACCAAACATGAACAACTTGTCAAAGAATAGAAGACCTAGTCACCTACGAATCCATAGAAGAACACGAACAGACAACTAGGGATCGGCTTACCAACGAATCCAGAGCACCAGAGCGCACGACAAGGTCAATGAACAACGGATCCGGAGCAACAGAGCCAGGTAGGAGTGAGAGGAGGTGACAGGAGAGAGGAGTGGGAGGAGGTGACGGGAGAGAGGAGTGGGCGAGAGGTGGGGGAAGAAGACAACTAGGCAATGGCTAACCAAAGAATCCAGAGCACCAGAGAGCGCGGCAAGGTCAACGAATAACGGATCCGGAGCACCAGAGCTAGGGAGGAGCGAGAGGAGGCGGGGGTTCATCCAACGGTAGGGAGGTGAGGCCGCGAGGGGGACCAGGGGCGCCAGGAGGCGGCCGATGCCAGCCTCCAGTCGCCGGAGATGGAGGAGACGAGAGGGGCAGAGGGTGAGAGGCGAAGAGCCAGAGGCGCGTGAGAGAGGTGAGAGCGGCGGTCTGGGGAGGGGAATGATTTAGGGTTTGTGGTGGGGGGCGCGGCGGGGGGCCGACTTATATACGCGCCTCCCAACCGCTCCATCCAATGGTCGGGAGGCGAGGGTCCATCCAACGGTCGGCAGGTGAGGGGGCGCGGGGGTGTCGGGCCGGCCAATAACCATGCCGTGCCCGTGCTGGCCCAACATGCCGAGGATGCGGCCAAGACCCGGCACTATAATCGTGCCGGGCCGGCCCAGGCACTATTCACCTCGTGCCGGGCCTATGCTCGTGCCGTGCTTTTTAGTGCCGGGCCTCGGGCCGCACAATGGGCAATCTATAATGATTAATCATTTGTACACACCTACTCCTGTACCCAAATGCTATCTAAAATTTTTGGCAACACAAGAGATGGCATACCAAAGAACCAAAATGGACAACAGCAGACAATTTTACTGCATGCGCATGGAGCGCAAGTAGATAAACGGAAATTTTCTCACAATACAGATAGGTCCCTTGTCTGATTTATGTCCCTTGTATGACTGCATTTATTTATTTATTTATTTCTACTGCATGCATGTCGAGTCATAAATCCATTCAACTTATGGAATTGATTGGTGAGTACATCATCCAAAAATTCTAGCACTATAGTTTGTTATATTGGTATAAAACTGATGTAGCTTAATTCACAAACCCAATGGGCTGCAACGTAACAAAGACAACGATGCAGCCTTGACGAGAGGGAATGGTCAGGTATAGTAATGACCATCAAACTGTCAGTTGCAGGTAACCGCACAGATTCATTCCACCGTGAGTTACTTGTAACAGACACCAGTTACAAACTGCGACCAACTGATCCTCACCTGCCCTTTTGCCGCGCTAGTTTGGTCCCAGCTGGGGATCGACACTAGGGGCTGCAAAGTTTCAGCGATATCTACTGTTCCCCATCCAACAAGACTGCCGTCTGAGCACTTCGACTGCTTTCTCCTCCTAGTCACCTGGCAGCTATGGAAGCACCGCAAGGACATGGTGTTGAACGAAGCGCACCCATACCTTGATCGCCTCTGGACCGACTGCAAGCAAGACACTCGATTGTGGAGCTGCCGATGGCCGGCTGCTGACCGGCCAATTGCCGACGCCTGGTGCCCTGTTTTCTCTAGCATGTAACAAACTCTAAAGTAGTCACTCATCACTCCCCCCTTTTCCTATCAATTATCAAATTAAAAGGATTGTAAAGCTTTTGGCTTGCTTCAAAGCCTACAGAAATGAATTCAGGTAGCAGTGAAACCAGAATCAAACACCATCAGTTACATGTAACAACGTAATAAATTCATTTAATTGCCTTTACTTGTAATTTATTGATTTAAATTTAAATAAAATGGGCCAGACCTAACGAAATCCAACAAAGAGTCCAATTAAATCACCGGGAAGTCCTACACTCTCCCGATGATGCAAAATGCTCTATACCCATATGTCAGCTTCATCATTGTCCGATGTATTTCCCTGAATGGCTCTTTCAATTGTTGAGCAACAATGGGGAGAGGAAAGAAATAAAAAAATTGTGTTTCCTTTTCAACTGTTTGATGCCTTGTCTTGGGTTGGATCCTTGGATCAATTGTTGACTCACGTATGATGGGAGAGGATACGAAATCATACCCACAATGTTAATGGACAGTCATATTTATCTGGTTAATGTAGAAGATTCTAAAAACCTGCTATTAACAGGTAAATTAGTTCAAAACATTGAAAATGTTGATGCCTCTTCAAAAATTTCAGTGTAAGGGAGAGAGTAACATACTGAGCAGTGAAAACTGCTCCATAATGTTTATGTAGTGCTTTTATACCATGATGAAAACGTATTCAGGGATGGGGTGGTGTTCTTTATTTTAGGTTTCTTTGATGAACCAAAGGTGGAGCTTCGGGTACACATTTAAAATAAATACAAACTCCTTTCAGGTGAGAGGCAGGCGCGAGGCTAGGCAAAAAAGAGCTTTCTATGACCTCCAAGACGGAGCGCAAAAGTTTCTAGGTACAATTTAAAACACCATGGCCATCCTACATATGCTTGTTCACTACGCAAAACATTTTGCAAAGGAGGCATACCGTTTGCCACAAAGAACAAAGAATCGATGCAGAAGAACGACACAGTAAAACATACTACTGGATATATATACCTGTACTATACCTATATGGCAGCTTTTATTATTTTTCGATGCATTGCCCTGTATGGCTGTTTCCTTTTAAACTGCTTGATGCCTTGTCTTGGATGCTTGGATTAATCATTTACTCACATATACTGGGAGAGTATAGGAAATCATACCCACTTTTAGCGACAAAAAAAAGAGAGATCTGAAGCATTGTCACATTGGCTAAGTTGATCGATAGTCGTATTTATGTGGTTAATGCAGGAGCTTCTTAAAACCTATTATCATAACAGGTATGTTAGTGCAAACAAATTGAAAATGCTGATTGCCTCTTAAAAAATTTCAGTGCAAGGGGACACATGATGTAACCTACCAAGCAGTAAAATCTGCTCCATATTCTTTATTTTAGCTTCTTTGATGAACCAACGGTGGAGCTGGCACACATTTAAAATAAATACTGTAAGAAGCATCGACGAAGGTACACTTTAAAACACCATGGCCATCGAACATATATATACTTGTTCAGTACGCCAAACATTTTACATTGGACGCACAATTTGCCGGAAAGAGTAAAGAGGCGATGAATAAGACACATTAAAACATACGAATTGCCACGAGCTAAGATCCTTTCCTTGATGAGAATGGAAGGAGTCAGGAAAATCCTCTATGCTGTAAGGGGTTATTTCACACAGTAAACTAGGGGAGCCAATCCTAGGGAACGAGAGTCCCCAGGGGGATTTTAGTGGAAGTTACTTTCCCTGGGGAGCCCTTCTACTTGTACAGCCAGTAGAGTAGCCTGTTGTTATACCCTTGTAGTTGTACAGCTAGCGACCAACACACTCAGAGCAAAATAATTTTTTACCGGGTAGCAGTATAAACAGAAAGTATTATATGGTTTTTGACAAACATTTAATAAGCCATACTTAATCAGATTTACAATATGGTATTTAATTTATTACTGTCTTCTCCCATGCATATGGCGCCTCATTTAGCCACGATCATAGAACAGATTGCAACAACAAAGGGACGACACACAATTTATTACCTAGATTTTCTGCTTACAATGCACACAGTCCACTCCTAGAGAACTAACCTTCCATCCAACGTTTTTAGTCATGAATGATTTTGGATCCAGGATTAAAGTTTCACCAACCGGGACTAAAACTCAGCTACCAATGGGCACTGGCTGAAGGCTCACCAACTGAGACTAAAGAGCCCCTTTAGTCCCGGTTGTAAAGGCCAGTGGTCCTAAGGGGCCTTTTGTCCCGGTTGGAAACACCAACCGGGACTAAAATCCCCTCTAGTCCCGATTGGTAATTTCAACCGGGACGGGGGGCCTTTAATCTCGGTTGGTGTTTCCAACCGGGATAAAAGGGTCCCTACCCTCGTTCCGCGCGCCCTCTCTCTCACGCCTCCTCTCCCTCTCACGCCTTATCTCCTCCTCATGCCACGCGCCCTCTCTCTCACGCCTCTCTCTCTTGTTGGAGTTGTTCCAAATTCACTCCAGAAGATAGGCCGGAGCGTTCCGATCAGGGGTCGGACACTTCCGACCCCAGGACTCAGGGTCGGGCGAGGCGGAGTCCCACCCGACCCCTGGACTCAGGGTCGGATGAGGCGGAGTCCCACCCGACCCTAGGACTCAGGGTCGGGCGAGGCGGAGTTCCACCCTCAAGGGGTCAGGCGCATCCGACCCCGGACTCAGGGTCGGGCGAGGCGGAGTTCCAGGCGCATCCGACCCCAGACCAAGGACTCAAGGGTCGGGCGAGGCAGAGTTTCATCCTCGCCCGGGACCAAGGGATCGGTACAGCAGATACACCCTGTCTAGGGTTTCATCAGATTCTCTTGTAAGCCGCCACAGGCGTGTAACCCTAAACTCTTGAGATAGTGAGATTGTTGCTGGCTGGTGCCCGTGGTTCTTCCCCTTCACATCGAAGGGGTTTTCCACGTTAAATCATGTGTCTCCTCTGTGGTTTGATTCTTTACTTCATATTCCTATACGACGTTCATAACAAGTGGTACCAGAGCTTTGGTTGCTGTTAGGGTTCATGACGACGTCGATGAAGTTCGATCTACTGCTGCTGAACTACAACACGCGGTTCTCGCTATGGCAAGTCAAGATGCGGGGGATTCTGGCGCAAACTCATGACTATGATGAGGCGCTGGATAGCTTCGGGAAGAGGATCGCCGAGTGGACTCCAGAAGAGATCCGCAAGGATCAGAAGGCGCTCACCTTAATACAGTTGCATCTTCATAATGATATTTTGCAGGAGTGTTTGAAAGAGAAAACTGCTGCAGAACTATGGCTGAAACTGGAATCGATCTGTATGTCCAAGGATCTAACCAGTAAGATGCAGATGAAGATGAAGCTGTTCACCTTGAAGATGAAGGAGGAGGATTCAGTGATGAGCCACATCGCTGAATTCAAGAAGATCGTCGCCGACCTAGTGTCAATGGAGGTGAAGTATGATGATGAGGACATAGGTCTTTTACTGCTATGTTCTTTTGCCAACTTCGTATGCAAATTTTTGTGACAGCATACTCTTGAGCCATGATGAACTAACCTTAAAGGAAGTTTATGAGGCTCTCCAGTCTAGGGAGAAGATGAGAGGTATGGTGCAGAATGATAGGATGTCGTCCTCCAAGGGCGATGCTTTGCTTGTGAGAGGCAGAACTGAAAACAGATCCTCCAATGATGATGGAAGAAAAAACTACGAAAGGAGAGGCCGTTCAAAGTCCAAGCCGCATGGTAATAAAAAATTCTGTATTTATTGCAAGCTGACAAATCATACTATTGAGGATTGCAGAAAAGTACAGAATAAGGAGAAGAAGAAAAACAAGTCGGCTGGTAAGGTCTCTGTTGCTGCTGCCGTGTCTGATGAAGAATCTAGAGATTGTCTGGTAGTATTTGTCGGTTGTGTTGCTGGTCATGATGAATGGATTCTTGATTCCGCATGTTCATTTCATATTTGCACTAACAGAAATTGGTTTAGCTCGTATAAGCCTGTGCAGAAAGGGGATGTTGTGCGGATGGGAGATAATAGCCCGTGTGACATTGTGGGGATTGGATCAGTTCAGATCAAGACTGATGATGGCATGACACGCACTCTGAAAAACGTCAGGTATATACCAGGGATGTCCAGAAATCTTATCTCATTGAGCACACTTGATGCAGAAGGTTACAAATATTCCGGTTCAGAAGGTGTTCTGAAGGTATCAAAAGGTTCTCTTGTCTGCTTGAAAGGTGATCTTAATTCTGCAAAGTTATATGTCCTTAGAGGGTGTACTTTACCTGGTTCTGATTCCGCTGTTGTTGCTGTTACTAATGAGGAACCTAGTAAAGCTAACCTTTGGCATATGCGTCTGGGACATATGAGTCACCATGGTATGGCAGAATTGATGAAGAGAAACCTACTGGATGGCTGCACTTCGAGTAAAATGAAGTTTTGTGAGCATTGTATTTTCGGGAAGCATAAAAGGGTACGTTTCAACACTTCTGTTCACACCACTAAAGGTACTCTTGATTATGTTCATGCTGATTTATGGGGTCCTTCCCGTAAGTCCTCACTTGGTGGTGCTCGTTACATGCTTACAATTATTGATGATTACTCTAGAAGGGTTTGGCCTTATTTTCTGAAATAGAAAGATGATACCTTTGCTGCTTTTAAGGACTGGCAAGTAATGATTGAAAGGCAAACTGAAAGGAAGGTGAAATTGCTTCGTACTGATAATGGTGGAGAATTTTGTTCGCGTGAATTTAATGATTATTGCAGATCGGAAGGCATTGTTAGGCATCACACCATACCCCATACTCCACAACAGAATGGTGTGGCTGAACGCATGAACAGAACCATCTTATCCAAGGCCCGTTGCATGTTGTCTAATGCCAGGATGAGCAAGCGTTTTTGGGCTGAAGCTGCTAATACTTCCTGTTACTTGATCAATAGGTCGCCTTCTATTCCACTAAATAAAAGAACTCCCATTGAGGTATGGTCTGGTACGCCTGCTGATTATTCACAGTTGAAAGTTTTTGGATGCACTACTTATGCTCATGTTGATCATGGAAAATTAGAGCCTAGAGCTGTTAAGTGTCTTTTCCTTGGTTATAGTTCGGGTGTCAAAGGCTATAAATTGTAGAACCCGGAAATAGGAAAGACTTTTATGAGCAGGAGTGTTGTTTTCAATGAATCTGTGATGTTTACTGACAGTTTGCCCTCAGATCACGTTCCAGAAAAAAGAACTGCAGCGCATGCGCATGCAGGTGGAGAACGTTCATGATGTTGCTGACACACCCGACCCCTTGGTCCCGGGGTCGGATGCGCCCGACCCCTTGGTTCCGGGGTTGGATGTTGCTGATGCGCCCGACCCCTTGGTCACGGGGTCGGATGCACCTGACCCCTTGAGGTCGGATGATGCTCATGATGATGTCCAGCAAACTCCTTCTATTTTGCAGTCAGAGGAGGACTTACCTATTGCTCACCGCAAGTCAAAAAGGACAATTGCACCTCCTAACTGTCTTATTGAAGAGTGTAATTTGTCTTACCATGCTTTGAGTTGTGCTGAACAGGTGGAGAATGTTCATGAGCCAGCAACCTATAAAGAAGCGATTCATTGTGGTGATACTGAGAATTGGATTTCGGCTATGCATGAGGAGATGCAATCTCTTGAGAAGAACAGTACATGGGAGCTTGTACCTTTGCCTAAGAATAAGAAGGCCATCCGCTGCAAATGGATCTTCAAGAGAAAGGAGGGTTTATCTCCAAGCGAGCCTCCAAAGTATAAGGCAAGGTTAGTTGCTAAAGGCTACAGTCAAATTCCGGGTGTTGACTACAATGATGTTTTCTCTCCAGTGGTAAAACACAGTTCAATTCGCACTTTCCTTAGTATTGTTGCTTCACATGATCTTAAGCTTGAGCAGTTAGATGTGAAGACTGCGTTTCTGCATGGAGAGCTTGAGGAGGACATATACATGGACCAACCAGAAGGTTTCATAGTGCCTGGCAAGGAAAAATATGTGTGCAAGTTGAAGAGATCCTTGTATGGTTTGAAACAGTCCCCTCGACAGTGGAACAAGAGGTTTGATTCATTTATGTTATCACACAGTTTTAAAAGATCTAAGTATGATAGCTGTGTTTATATCAAGCATGTTAATGGATCACCTATATACTTGCTGTTATATGTTGATGATATGCTGATTGCTGCCAAGAGTAAGAATGAAATCAATAAGTTAAAGAAGCTATTGAGTAGCGGTTTTGATATGAAAGATCTTGGTAGTGCTAAGAAAATTCTTGGTATGGAAATTAGTAGAGACCGAAAATCTGGTTTGCTATTTCTTAGTCAACAAAATTACATCAAGAAAGTTCTTCAGCGTTTCAACATGCAAGATGCTAAGGCTGTCAGTACTCCTATTGCACCTCACTTTAAGTTGTCAGCTGCTCAGTGTCCTAGTACAGATGCAGAGATTAAATACATGTCAAAGGTTCCTTATTCTAGTGCTGTTGGGTCTTTGATGTATGCCATGGTTTGCTCTCGCCCAGATTTGTCATATGCTATGAGTCTTGTTAGTAGATATATATATCTAATCCTGGCAAAGAACATTGGAGGGCAGTTCAGTGGATTTTCAGGTACCTCAAAGGCAAAGGCACAGCAGATTCCTGTTTAAAGTTTGGAAGAACTGATGAGGGTCTTACTGGCTATGTGGATTCTGATTATGCTGCTGATCTGGACAGGCGAAGATCACTTACAGGTTATGTGTTTACTGTTGGCAGCTGTGCTGTGAGTTGGAGGGCTACTTTACAGTCGGTTGTTGCTTTGTCTACTACTGAAGCAGAATATATGGCTATTTGTGAAGCGTGCAAAGAATTAATTTGGCTGAAAGGTTTGTACGCTGAGCTTTGTGGAGTTGAATCTTGCATAAGTTTGCACTGTGACAGTCAAAGTGCAATTTACCTCACTAAAGATCAGATGTTCCATGAAAGAACTAAGCACATAGATATCAATTATCATTTTGTGCGTGATGTGATTGAAGAAGGTAAGCTGAAGGTATGCAAGATTAGTACTCATGATAATCCTGCTGATATGATGACAAAGCCTGTTCCTGTTGCTAAGTTTGAGCTGTGCTCAAGCTTAGTTGGTTTAATTGGATAGTCCAAGAGACTATTGTTGGCACCAGTGGTTTTCTATCTTTGTTATGTTCAGGATAAAGGGTCGATTTATGATACAAGATGAATTTGTCTCAAGGTAGAGTTTGTTGGAGTTGTTCCAAATTCACTCCAGAAGATAGGCCGGAGCGTTCCGATCAGGGGTCGGACACTTCCGACCCCAGGACTCAGGGTCGGACGAGGCGGAGTCCCACCCGACCCCAGGACTCAGGGTCGGGCGAGGCGGAGTTCCACCCTCAAGGGGTCAGGCGCATCCGACCCCGGGCTCGGGGTCGGGCGAGGCGGAGTTCCGGGCGCATCCGACCCCAGACCAAGGACTCAAGGGTCGGGCGAGGTGGAGTTTCATCCTCGCCCGGGAATATATATATATATATATATATATATATATATATATACACACACCCTTGCTAGGGTTTTGTGGAGATCATCAGATTCTCTTGTAAGCCGCCACAGGTGTGTAACCCTAAACTCTTGAGATAGTGAGATTGTTGCCGGCTGGTGCCCGTGGTTTTTCCCTTCACATCGAAGGGGTTTTCCATGTTAAATCGTGTGTCTCCTCTGTGGTTTGATTCTTTACTTCATATTCCTATACGACGTTCATAACATTCTCTCACGCCACCCCCTCCCACTCCCTCACTCTCCTAGACCCCTCCCCGGCCCTCTCCCGCCGCCGCCCCCTCCTCCCCCTCCCTCTCCCTCTGCTGCCCCCTCCCCTCCCGGTGCCGCCACCCCCTCCCCTCCCTCTCCTCCCCCCTCTGCTGCCCCTCCCCTTCCCCTTCTGCTTGCCCCTCACTGGCAGTGAGAAGCGATAGCGAGGCGAGGTGTAGGGCAGCGCAATGGCGCGTGGAGGAGCGGCGTCCGGCGGCGGCGGGGCAGCGGACTGCAGCTCCCTCCCTCTCCCTCTTTTTTTTGCACAGGTGGTGGCGGCGGCATCGTGGTGTAGTGGTGGCGGCAGGCGTAGTGGTGGCATGGCGGCGTGCTGGTGGCGGCAGCGGGCGGCGTGGTGGCGGCGGCAGCAGGCGAGGAGCGGCGGTGGGTGGATGCGGGCGAGCGGCGGCGCATGGATGCGGCGGGCAGTTGGGCGGCGCCGCGGCGGGCGGCCGGCGGCCGACACGGGGCGGCCGGGCGGTTGAATGATCCGGGACTAAAAACCTCCCTCTTTCGTCTCAAAATTTTATTCCGAATGGTTTTTGGGTAGATTTGAGACCTTTCGGTAGATTTGAGGCCTACCGGGACAAAATTCAAGTTTTCTACCGGTGGTCATATCGTACCAAACAGAAAAAAGACAGATTGTCGAACTTACAATGCACACAGGTGACATAGCTACAGAGCTACTGCTGGATTTCTCAATGAACCGGCTCGCAGCAGCTTTGCATGTCTCCGGCTATGCCAATGGTGGGAGCAGAAAAGTTTCGTTGCTGGGCGAGGTTGTCCAGCTTCCACATTTCTTTACCAGAAGATAGCACATTGAATTCCGATTGACAGTATTGATCCAAAGCGTCGCGACACTGCTTGTCCCAATACCTCCTACGCCTAACAGAAGGAGAAAAGACATGCACTGCACCTGCAGTCTGCTTTCCGTGGGAAGAATAGGATCGAAGGGCTAGGGTATCTTAAGGAGAGCTTGAGGCGGTACTAATAATTATCCAGCAGTAACAAGGCACAGAGGAGAGGCTTGAATCCGGAGTGGGTAATGATATAAGGTCAGCGGTAACCAATTCTATCTTTACAGTGGTTTAAAAATACCCATAAGTACTTATTGATATTTTAAGGTATTTCCATTATTTCCACCGTCTGTCTGTGTTGGAATATGCTTCGAATTTTTAAGATTTCTGCATGCACCAACCATTGGTGTCTAACTTAGCTTGTCCTAAATTGAGGAGTCATTTTATGGTAGCATGCTTGCATGCATGTTTACAGGTTGCATGCATGAGTTTTTGTTCAGCCATTCGATTGTTTGGATTGCCTGCATACTCCGGTCTATAAACCAGTTGAATGTTGTACAATAGAGAGTAGCACAATTAGCAGAGTCATGCTGTGTTTCTATTCCTCTTGTAATCCGCTTGGTTGAGTTAAGCAGTCATTGTAAATTCCTAGCATTTGTATACCTCCAAATATATTGAATAGTGAAGATCATCTTTGTGTATCTGTGTCTTTCTTCCAAAGGACTTTCCACATAAATCTATAAATCTGTGTCTCTCGTGGTTGTGATCATACTTGTTTCCCCAGTTGATTTCTATCAGTCTGATAGGAAAAAAACAATAAAAAATTTAATTCTAAGGATTATTTTTGATACTTGATCCCACCAATTTTGTACTTCTTGGTACTTCACTTTAAGTACTTCAAGGTAATTTCTTTGTTTCTACTGTTATATTTCTCAAGATGTACGGATCTCATTTTTTCCAATCATTTTAAAATTTCTCTACTAACTATCTATGCAAATCACAGACTCTAAGGAAATACCTACACTAATTACAAATCAGTCCATGTGTCAATATTGTGATGACTCGGATAATGTTATTAGATTTTCTTTTTCATACAAACTGAGAGGAAATTCCCACGGTAATCAGATCCAGAGATATAAGTCCATAAATCTATGTCATGACAGCTCATATATTTTTATATGATTTTTTTCCTTTTTCCCAAGTAAAATTTTGACCAACCAACAAATAAAATTAAGGCAGTAAAATATACGTGATTAGAAACCTAGATGAAACCAATATCCCTCCAGAAGTTCGCCGAGTATAGCTACGATGATGCGACAGCAGTTTGCTGGTCGTTCACCGTATCCTGGCAAGTTAACCATTTGTCGACAACATGGGCGAACTTGTGGCTCGGTTCTATATGTTGACCTTAAACTTGATGGTACCAGCCATCAGGTTCTATCGAGGGAGAGTGGAAGTGCTTTCTAGTAGTTACTAGTGATTTTAATTGATTACTCCTGCGCCACAACTCTACTTGGCTTGTTGCGCGGCTTGACATGCAGCTAGAGAACAGGAAGAAGTGGCACCACCGCACGAGATCCCCTCTTAACCAAAGCCGGTCAACTGTGCATTCGAAATCGATCGATCTCCACCTCTCGTGGTGCTTCAGTCATGGCTACCTTCCGCATCACCCTTCCTCTCCGGGCTCAGACGACCACCTTTGATTCTTTCATGGTGTCTCCTATTCCCATGTGCTGTCTACAATTTTTGGCAACATATATAGAAAATGGCACAGAAAAGTGTGAACTATGATTCTATGAATAACAACATTACTGCTTGCATATATTTCGCAACTATATAAACGACGCAGCTTTCACTGCTCACGGCAGCGTGGTAGGTAGGATACTTCGTATTAATAAGTAATTAAGTATAAGTGAATTCTTGCCGTTCCCCATTAGTTGAAGCTGTTTGTGCTGAATTGATCGGTGCATATATGCAACTTGATGTGTAGTATGTGTTAGTTTTTTGTCATAACCATTACAAAATATCAATGTGTAGTTTATTACATTATTAATCAGAGTATTGCCATTTAGCCTTGCCAACCCAATGACTTCCACGTTACAATCTCCACTAAACCTGTATTGCTGGCATTCAACTCCAAACGTACATGATCATGGGGCCACGTTTTGCTCTCTTCTCGTAGATTTCCAGCGAACCTTGCCCCCGGCGAACTTGATTATTGTAGCAAATATCAGATATCTTTTTTGTTAAACAAAATGCAGTATTCCCTCACTATATCGTACCTAAACAAACTATGCAAGACAGTGCTATTACCTATTCCGATTCGAGCAAGTAGGAACATGGATGCATGTATATAGATTGAAGTATCTCACTGCAGTATCTCACTTCATTGGGGCGCAAAAAAATATGTGCACTACCGCAGATACCTTCATCCGTGCCGGTGCGAAATCCTCATTCATGCCACTAAACTGAAATTAACCATTAGAGTATGAGTTGTAATATACTAGGACTAGGACTAGAACATTGTATTCTGTGTAGGACCAGCTTATGTAACTAGAACTAGGACCAGTGGTTAATGTTCCGCGATGCCCTATGATTATATAAGTACACTATGCTTGGGCTGATTGAACATGAGAACATTCTCCACTGCTCCCTCCGTCCTTGTAATACAAGGCATCCAAGCATTTAAAATTTGTCATCAAATACAAGGCATTGTAGAGATATTTGGATGATTGCTCATTTAATTCTTACTAAAAATAAGTTCCTTGTTATCTGCAACTGCTATTAACTCAAAGATATACATGTGTCTTTTGCTACTCATACTAATACATCCTAAAATCTATAGGATGCCTTACTTTTCAGGATGGAGGGAGTACTTCGTAACAAAGCATATCGCCTGGCCTGCTAGTATCCACCAACCAAGAACTAAACACTGTTAGCTGAATCACCATTTTGTACTGTGTGGTACTTCTCCTTGCTTTCCATCACCACCGGTTCCGGTAAGAACATGGTCAAATATTTTTAACGCCGGTTCGGTCAGAACCCGTGGTGAAAATGATTACAACCGCCGGTCTGTGCCTTGGATCGTCAGTGAAAATGAGAATGTTTATCACTACCGGTTCAAGTTATAGATCGGTAATGAAAATGGTAACCATATAACCTTCCGAGCTTGTTCCAATTTGGGGAAAGCTTCTCGGTGTCTGCAATTTGGTGAAAATGCCCAGCCTGCAGCTACTCGCCGCCAGTCCACGGCAGCACTGCCATTCTAAGACAGTGGGTGGCGGTGATGTAGCCATTATCACCATCGTCTGCCGTCAGACAGTGATAATGACCATTATCACCATCGGCTGCTGTCCGACAGCCG
Organism: Setaria italica; assembly: GCF_000263155.2. Lineage (NCBI taxonomy): Eukaryota > Viridiplantae > Streptophyta > Magnoliopsida > Poales > Poaceae > Setaria > Setaria italica. The sequence goes on from NC_028451.1 coordinate 9,612,810, forward strand.
AACAATTACCGCCGGCGCCTAAACCGGTAGTAATGAGGGGTCTAGGAGTGGTGGTCAAAAGCTTTCTGTAGTAGTGTCAGTGATGGTCTGCCAAATGTTTTGCCATGAAATGGAGAAGTTTTAAGTGGTATGAGCATTTATATACTTTCCCATTTTTATTTCGTTTTCACCTACAAAACATCAATAAATATGCTGCAACGCAAATGTTGATATACTGTAGCTTCCTCTTACTCTCTTCCTTGTATGTATAGTTCTGTTCCCCACAAGCGGGAGCAGGAACACAAGTGTTGGATGGGTTTAGAGGGGTAAGCTGCTGGAGTTTGGTACGGTAAACAAACACAAAATCTTGTTTACCATGGGTTTAGGTATGGGTGGCACCGGGACAAAATCAAGCACTGGATTGTACTGGGGTACTTTATACCCACTAATAAGAGGATAGCCTAACGTTTGAAGCTCCGTTCCTTGTTACCACTAGGCTGACAAGCAACGGGAGATTGGCTAGGACTAGGATTCGCTAATGAGGGAGGCGATGCCGCCGCACGGGGTCGAGCAGCTGCAGCGGGTCGAGGACTGGGTGAGCTTCACAATGCACCGCACAGGGCTCTTCAACAAGAACTTTGAGCTGTCCCTGCTCTGCGACGCTGAGGTCGTGGCTCCTCATCTTGTCTCGATGTATGAGTACGCCTCCTTCAGGATCTGTCTCATTCCGTACAACCCAGTCTTTGTGCCCAGCTGCGGCGACGGGTCTTTACCATGACAGCGAGTCCGCTTGCCATGTGCCGTCGACAGCAGGCAGACCCAAAATTCATGAAGTTGAGAAGGGATCAGTTCTTCATTTTCATGTTGGATCAGTTCTCACAAGTGAAACTGAATCGAAAGCCACTAAGTCCAACCCAGCACTAGTTGAGCTGCAACGCCTCTCGCATTATCCATGTCAACCACAAGTCCTACTCTGCAACGCAACTGTAACATCCGAAATATTCAAAATTAAGGACTATTCAAAAATTTTCAAAACCAAACATAGAAATGCAACTCATTTCTCCAAATACTCAAACCCTATTTGGATATTTAAAAGACATAGGCAAGAGCTGCTCCTTTGTATGTGCTTGAATGTCCAAGAACTATCGATGCAATCCAAAGCTTAAAAACACAACTCAAATTTGAATCCAAATTAATTCCAAAATCTTTCCAAACAATTGCCAAACTACGCCGTTTCTTTTCTTTCTCTTCTCCGGCCCAACCGGCTTCTTTTCCCCCTTCTTTTCTCCACGTGACCTGCTTCTCTCTCCGGCCTAGCGGCTCAGCTGCCTCCCTTCTACCTGCTCCTAGCCTGCTCTCCCCACTCTGGCCCAGCTCTCTCCACCTCTTCCTCCCTTCCCACGCGGCCCAACATACCTCCCCAGCCCAGCTCGTACACAACCCGGCACTACAGCGGCTCAGAACGAATTATGTCACTTTGTCTCATATTACATATGGATTACTAGATTTATAGAACTCCAATCACTAGAAGCAGCTGGTAGCATTATTCTAACCAAAATCCAAATGAAAAATGAATCCTCTTTTACTTATTTGTGATAGCTGTTGTGCAATTAGTGCCTAGCAATTCAACAAGAAATATGGGCTACCGGACTAGCAACACATATAATCGACAAGTTACTATACATGATCATGCCGTCTGAACAAATATTTTATAGTTAATGGTTATGGGGGACTGAACATTTGATCCTTCTCCAATATTTAATTCCTACACCTTTCCTGGCTTTTCTTCCTACCTACCAAGGAGTCAATTAGCTGAACCGCCATCTGATGCAATACTTCTCTCGTCCCCTCCCTTTTCAGCCCTTGTATATTTCTCTTGTCACCACTACCCATCTAGGAGCAGAAGCTTTACATCAGAGACAAGCACGTTGCTGTGGAAAACAGAATAAAAAAAATATATATGTCTAGGAAAAGAAGGTGTCACGAAAGTAGCAGCAAATCCCATCCCTTGACCATGTATATTCTATACCGCTCTGCACACAGCAGACAGCTGAGATTCATGGTGGTCTACATCAGTTTGTGATCAAAGCATGAGATAGCTGAGTAGGTCCACATCTGCCCGCTTTCTCACCTGATCATGCTGATCACCAAATACTCCCTCCATCCGAGTGAGAGATGGAATTAGCGTCCGACTGGGCATCAAAATTTGCAGCGATGGCTACCCCCTCAGATTCAACACATGATGGAGCGGCCGCTACACCGAGCACAGAGCAGCAAGACTACCCACGCCTTTCCCATGCAAATTGAAAAAATGATGCTATCCTAATACAGGAAAAAGTTCATAATTACTAACGCAATCATCTAAATTAAATTTCTATTGAAATATTGTGTTTTTAGGAGAAGATCTTTCGAACAATCTCACACTGTGTAGGTTTGGATGATATTTTCTCAATAACATTTTGTATGAAGGTTGTACATTAATTTTCTTATGAGTACTAATTTTCTAGGTTAAAATAAAATTGTTCCTGCTAGAGTATTAATTGTTCCTGAAGGAAAATGCTAGAGGGGGAAAAAAGACATACCGAGAATGAATTTGTATACATGGATCAATCGAGATACGATCTACATGTGTATTCTCTATTATTCCACTCTACGTCAGGGATCTGCCTCGTTGTTTGATATTTCTTCATACCAAAACAAAGTGCAGGTCAGTAGGTCCACCACAGCTGTTCTTGCTCCAGGTCCCATTTTGTCACCACATTCCACTTCTGCTAACACTACTGCAGAGCCCTTATCCGTGCCGGCGTGAAACCCTCATTCGTGCCGGTGATGGGCCTGGCACAACAGAGCCGATGCGAATCAGGGTATGCTATTTGTGCCGATGCTAAAGCCGGCAAGAATAACTTACTAAATGTGTCGGTGCAAATTGCCACCTATTAAATATGTTCTTATTCTAATCGGTATTTGTTAGGTGCTGGTACGTTTGAGTAGTTACTCCTACCTTGTTAAGCGCCGTTACGTCTGAAGGTCCTACTCGTATTGTTCAAGAAGGGCTGCGAACTGCTCTCCGGGATGCTGAGGTCGTGGCTCCTCGTCTTCTCCCCTGCCAGCAAGTTGTACAAGTATACCACCACCAGGTTATATTACGTCTCCCTCTGTATGACCCGGTCTTAAAGCTGTGAGGTGGCTGGTCTTTTTTAGCTACATGACCATGACGGAGAGCGGGCTTGCCATGTGCTGTCGACAGCAGGCACACCGAAAAATTCTTGAACCTGAGCAAGAATCAGTTCTTTCTTCTCATGTTAGATCAGCTTACACAAGTGCTGTTGAATCGAAAGCCACGAAGTACAGTCCAGCAATAGTTGATCTGTGAATGCCTCACGCATTCCCCAAGCCAACCACAAGTCCTCTCCAACGCAACATCAGGAACTCTAATGCCATAGAGCATTTGGCCATGAGCGGTGGCCACAGGCAGAGGAGCACATCTTCCTCAGCTCGGGGTGGGCCTTGGGCATGCTGGAACCAGTGATCCAGGCGGCTGCAGGAGCTGCTCGAGCTGTTTTGGACGGTGGCATCATGCTCCCCATGAGCAGGGCAACGGCGGTGGAGGGCGCCCAACCAGACGCGCAGGGATCAGGCGTGGGCTAGTGGTTTACCGAGAGGAGCCACACTCCACACTCCCGATTCCATGCACGTTAAAGAGAATGATATTATCCTAATACAGGGAAAAAAATTATTTGCTACCGCAATCGTCCAAATTAAATTTGGGTTGTACTACTGTGTTTTTTAGACAACATGTTCAAAACAGTATCTCACTGGATAGGTTTCGATGATATTTTCTCCAGAACATTTTTGTGGATATTGAACATTAATCTTCTTCTGAGTATGGAACAAATGTTCCGAGGTCATGAGAAAATGTTCTAGGTTTAAAATGAAAATGTTCATTCTAAAGTACGTGTTAATTGTTCACCAGCAATAATTAGTATAAGAACTCGTAGAACAAAAAATATGCATATGAAATAAATCATGAACAATCATGGAACAAAGATTTATACACAAGGAATAATAATAACAATACGAACTAGTGCAACAAAAAAATATACACATTGAACAAATCATAAGCACTCGTGTCATAAAAATAAATTGATAAAATAGGAAAAATATATAATCTAGGAACAAGTGTACATCATAAGGAACAAGCAGTGCAAAAATTCGTAGAATAAAAGTTTGGGCTAAAGATTGAATGTGCTGAACTTTGTTCAACCGGGCGAAGTAAATGTAGGATAAATGGAAAGAAAAAATAGAAAAAAGCTAATCATTTATTTCTCTGTATCTTAGGTTTATGATAAATAGGAGGGAGAGGAGTGGTCAGACGGGTTATTGATGTGAACTATGCCGAACATAGCATTTCCCCTCTGTCCATCGTTGTAGTATATTTTATATCTGTTTTCAGTTTTGTTACTATTGTAACCTTAGCATGGTAGACACGTTTGTTATATTATATTGTTGCCCTCCGAAGAATCTTGTAAACATCCTTTTCCCAGGTTGATATTATGCTATATAAAGCACAAGGGAACTGCTAGCGCCCGGACGTCTGACGTCCGGATCTAGCATTGGATGCACCATCCACCATCCGTTCGGACTAAACAAACCGTCGGATCAAAAATCAGAAAAATTACCGCGGTAACATGTATCTCATGTTGCATGCAACATCCACCGCCGGGGAGTGCGGATGTCGCATCTACGATCTGCCCCAAAACTTCGATCCGCCCCAAAACACGAATTGCAACATTTGAAAACAAGATCTATGACACTCAGAAAATAATACTACAACAACCAAGATGCACCAACAACATGAAAATTGCAACATCTATAATCACCTGTTGCAACATTTAGAATAATCAATTGCAACATGAATAACTATTAGAGCTTAGCAGATGGGGAACTTCAACATTCCTCTGACGAGGAGTACCCGGATTGTCTCGGTGGGGAACATCTCATGCAACATCAAGAAAAAGCTAACGCAACAAGAAAAATCAGTTATTGCAACATCAGAGTCTCGGTGGGGAACATCTCATGCAACATCAAGAAAATGCTAACGCAACAAGAAAAATCACTTATTGCAACATCAGCAAAAAAAATCATGTTGCAACATCAAGAGAAAAAAATCTATTGCAACATCTACAACATAAAGCTTCAACATTTTTAAATATCTTTTGCAACATCTTCAAATCTTTTCTGCAACATGGATCCATACCTCATTCCGCTCCTATGGCACGCCAACTCCTCCTCATCTTGCAGCTCAGGGGAGGAGCACGGCGCACCCAGCGACGTCGTGGGCCAGCGGTGGCTCGCCGTATTCGCCTCCAGGCCATCCTCTCGACAGTTGCCTCGGCGCTCCACCTCGCAGTGTCCACGCGCGGCCACCGCCTCGGCGCTCTACCTCGCAGCGTCCACGTGCGGCCGCCGCTAGCCGCTCCTCAGCGTCCCCGCCGGCCTTCTCCTCGCGCTTCACTTGCTCCTAGCCTGTGTAGCCGCCGGTCTTCACGCGCTAGAGCTCCTCCTCACCACGTAAGGGAGCGGCGGTGCCGCATGGCGCACCCCTAGCCACAGGGAGCAGCGGCCCCTGTGCGACTCACCCCCTGGCCTCGAGGGAGCGGTGGCTTGGGACGCTTGCACTTGGCCGCTGGCCGCGGGGGAGCGACGAGCTCCAGGAGAGGCGCAGCCCAGAGAGGAGAAAGAGATGAACGAGTGGTAGAGGAGAGAAGGCAGCGTGAGAGAGGATAAGGCTTACCTACCACGTGATCGCCACATGATCGTCCGGAAGGGGGACACGCGTCCGGACGCCCGCGTCCAAACATTACCGAAAACACAACTGTGAGACTCTGACATTTCAACCACCCAATCAACTAGGCCGGTTCAGAGGCAAACCCCACTGACTCAGAGTAACCCACAAGATTGAGGATGGCTTGCAGCCAATCCCTTGACTCGACCTTGACAGAACCCTAGCAGCGCAACATGCATGGAGAGTGACACCTTGTCATCTCCACCACCACAATTATCTTCTCCACTTTTATTTGAGAGAATAAATCAATTGTTAATTTAGTTTTAAAAATTCTAAAAATAGGGGTGGCACGTGTCAGCACCGGGGTGTTCCACGTGCTGGCCTATGATTGTTCCACGCGTGCTACCGACATCACCATGGCATCCTGGTGGTGGACATCAGCACTGGGCCCTAATGACATCAGGAGTCAACTCGGGTTGATGGTCATGGCAAAGCATCCCGATGCGCTGGGTGTGCGTCCCAGGTGTTCGTGCTGTGCATTTGCATGGCTAAGGTAGAGTTGTAAAATATGATAGAACGTGGTTGCCTAACCTCGACATTGCATGGCATCCTTGTTCAGTTTGTTGTACAACTTGAAGAAGAAGTAAACTTCTAAATCTATTCTATCTCTATTCTATCTCTAACAACCAAACCATTGTCAACATCTATTGTGTTACACAATATCTCCTAAATCTATACAAGTCCAACAACTCTAGTACTCAATTACATGGCAAACATTCTAACAGCCTCCCTCAATCTAAACTTCTCTTCCTTTTGAGATTTAGATTGATCTTGAACTCTTCAAGCTTCTTAACCGACAAGGCTTTTGTGAACCCATCAGCCAATTGATCTCGTGAAGGAATTAATCTAACTTGCAACTGCTTGTTAACAACTCATTCTCGAACAAAATGAAAGTTTATTTCAATGTTCTTAGCTCTTGCATGGAATACTAGATTTGCAGACAAATAGGCAGCACCCAAGTTATCACACCACAAGCAGGACCGTTCAACCTTGACACCAAGTTTTGCCAGCAGCGATTCCAACCAGATTACTTCTGCGGTTGCATTAGCCATTGATTTACACTCTACCTCGATACTAGACCTAGAGACAGTGGCTTTTTTCTAGCACTCCAAGATATTAGATTGGGTCCAAAATATACTGCAAAACCCCCTATGGACCTCCTATCATCCACACTGCCTGCCTAATCAGCATCAGAAAAAGGCGTTGATCAATGTAGATGTAGAGGGCTGAAAGCTCAATCCAATTTATGTTGTAAATTTGACATACCGAAGTATCCTTTTAACTGTTGACCAATGCACTGTTGTAGGAGCATGCAAAAATTGACATACTTTGTTGACACAGAAAGCTAAATCTGGTCTTGTTAGAGTAAGGTATTGCAAAACTCCTACAATACTTCTATAACGAGTGCTATCATCTTATCCAACCACTACACCTTCATGTTGTGAGAGATTTTCACTAGCAGAAAGGGGAGTAGGCGATGGCTTACAATTTGACATACCTACTTGCGCCAATATATCATTTGCATATTCTTCTTGTGATAGGAGAAGTCCTTCTTCCTTCTTTTGTACTTCTATTCCCAAGAAATAATGAAGATCTCCCAAGCCTTTCAGAGCAAAATCCTTCTTGAGATCAATCAATAATGCTGATACGACTTCACTAGAAGAGCTTGTCACAATGATGTCATCAACGTATATGAGCATGTATACTAAAACATGTGACTTTTGGCAAATAAATAGAGAATTATCAGATTTGGAAGCTCTAAACCCAAGATCTAAAAGTTTAGAACTTAACCTTGAATACCAAGCTCGAGGGGCCTGTTTTAATCCATAGATAGCCTTGTCCAATCTGTAAACAAGATGTGGAGTTTATGCACTCTCAAAGCTTGGAGGTTGTCTCATATAAACCTCTTCTTCCAGAACACCATGAAGAAACGTGTTCTGCACATCTAGCTGTTTAAGACACCACCTTCTAGAAACTGCAATAGAGAGGACCAGTCTTACTGTAGCAATCTTGACCACGGGGTTGAAAGTATCTTCGTAGTCAATACCATATCTTTGTCTAAACCCTTCGCAAGTAGGCGAGCTTTGTATCTATCAATTATCCCATCTGATTTCTTCTTTACTTTGTAGACACATTTACAATCAATCACATTCTTGCCTTTCTTTCCTGGAACAGATGCCAAATTCAATTCTTTATTAATGTTGTATATTTTTCTTGCATTGCCTTCCTCCATCTATGATCATCAAGAGCCTCTTGTAAATTATGTGGTTCTCCTGTATCCCACAGAAAACCATACCATACTGTCCCATCTAGGAACTTCTTTGGCTTGACAATTCCATGTTGTAATCTTGTTTGTCTTCGTGGTTGTACTTCTGGTGAAGAAGCAGCTGCAGCTGCAGGCACATCCGGTGAAGAAGCAGCAGCCGTAGATGATCCCGGGTGCTCCATAGAAGATCCGCCACTAACAGGATCAGCTGGCGCAACAACAGAAGGGGATGTGCGCGGGGGAGTGCTTCCTGCCCCCTTCCGCGCCCGCGCCCGCAGACCCCCCCCCCCCACGCGTCGACTGCAGAGAGGCTTGTGGCGGCAACAACCTGACAATGGAGGGCGCAGGCGCGGCAGGCGTAGCAAGTTCGGGAGCCCAGATCTTCTGCGCGCGGGTGTGAAGCCACAGAGGCCCAGGAACTAGCACCGTTTGTTGCTAATTGTCCTACACATCCAAACTTTCCAACGCATCTTCTGAAACAACTTGAACAGTAGCATTAGGAACATGGCCAAAACAACTTACATCCCCAAGATTTCAAAGAAAGTCAGGAAGAAGAAGGATTTCTTTCCTAAGAAGGGCACCAGCATTAGCATGAAGATGTGCAAAGGGAAAATATGTTTCATCAAACACCACATCCTGAGAAATATAGATGCGTCCAGTAGATACATCAAGGCACTTAAACCCCTTATGCATGGAACTGTATCCTAGGAAGGCACATCTGACAGATCTATAAGCAAGCTTTCGAGAGTTATAGGGTCTTAGGTTGGGCCAACATGCACAACCAAAGATGCAAAGAGAGCTATAGTCATGTTTTTCATGAAGTAATCTTTCAACAGGATTATCATAATCAGTGACCTAGCTTGGGAGGAGATTAATAAGATATGTGGTCATCAGAAAAGCTTGGCCCCAAAATTTGAGTGGCATGGATGCCATGGCTAGAAGCGAAAGACCAACTTCAACTATGTGGCAATGTTTTCTTTTAGCTACACCATTTTGTTGATGAGGATGGGGGCAAGAGACTCGATGTGCTATGCCAATTTACTGGAAAAAAGAATTGAACTTCTCATACTCCCTTCCCCAATCAGTTTGCATGATACAATTTTCTTGTTCAACTTGCGCTCTACTAGATTTTGGAAGTTCTGAAAAACCTGAAAGATGTCAGATTTCTTCTTGAGGAGATAAAGCCACGTGTATTTTCTATAATCATCAATGAAACTAACATAGTAGATGTGATGATCAACGGATACGGGAGTAGGTCCCCACACATCTGAATGTATCAACTCACGAGAAGAACTAGATGTATTCATAGAATTGGAATAAGGTAACTGATGGCTCTTGGCCATTTAGCAAGAGTCACACACCGACTCAGATTGTTTATCACTAACACAAGGTAAATTATTTTTGCTAAGAACACACTCAACAATAGGGAGTGCAGGATGACTTAATCAACTATGCTACTTGAAAGTGGAGGGTTATTGACTCCATAAACTTGATTGCTAACTTCTCCTCTTAACATCTGCGACTTTAGTGGGTACAATCCACCTTGGCATCTACCTTAATGCAGAACTGTCTTCATTTCCTTATCCTTGATGAGAAAATATTTGGGGTGAAATTCAAGGAAGACATCATTATCAGAGGCTAAGCAATGAACGGAAACAAGATTTTTGTGTGTGCTAGGAACATGAAGAATATTCTTTAGATGCAAATTTTGACTACGGGTATGTAAAGTTGAATGGTCAATGTTGCTAATGCACATACCTGATCCATTAGCCGTCTGAACTTGTTCACACCCATTGTATTTGTCTCTGACGGTCATCTTGTCAAGCTCACTGGTAATATGATATGTAGCACTACTATCTGCATACCAGTTAGTATCATACCCATAGCCAGATGTTGTTGCGCCTGCCATCTTGTTGTTGTTCTGTTGCTCCTCATCATCATACCTATACCAGCACCTTGGCGCCTCATGTCCTACCTTCTTGTAAATCTAACAAACCGGCTTGGTGCTCTGCTGTCCTCCTTGCCTTGGCTGATTATTCCTGCTGCTATTGCGGTTCTGACCACCACGGCCACTGCCGCCACAACCTTTGCGACTGCCACCACGACCTCTATAATTTCCTTGTCCGCGGCCTGCCATGTTAGCCGAGGATTGGTACTGGCCTCCTGTTGGACTAGAAATCGGTCAACCGAATCCCAACAACCGACACACGACCCGGGAGAATCTGCTTAGCTCCTGTTCGGGTGAATGCCCTGGTGCGATTCGCGCGGCGTGCCAGCCAATCTGACCTGTTGATTGGCAAGGAAGAACACGTGTCAGGTTTAGAAATTACGATCGGCTAAGTTTCCGATCGAGAGAGCTTATCGGCGAATCGGCCGATTTACTTATGATAATGAAATCGGCTATAAGACAGCCTGATTTCTATAGCCTTGTAGACAGGAAATTGTTAAAGTGTTCGATGCAGAGCTTATGATAACAACACTAGGAACAGATCTAATCGGCAACAAATGAATCTAACGATAGAAAACAGAGAAAGCCGACACTACCGATTCCTAGCTGGATAACTGGTGATAAGAACTAGAAAAACAGGTAGAAACCTATGAATCTAGCAAATATCGATAACTAGTGAATAAATCTAAACGAAACAACAGCGATACGCCCGGAGTTAAAGCTTAGATATTACTCGATAAACGGAACTTACAGAATCGGCCGGAGATCAAGATGATGCAGCCCTGCCAACCCGCACGAACTCGTGGAAGAGAAAAGCAATAGCGAAGTCGCTTGAAAGTAAGTACTAGGAAAAAAGTAGCTTGTTGTATTGATTGGTTGATGATTACAGATTTACAAAGGTAGCTATTTATAGCCCCGTACAGATAATTCCTTAACCGACTAGAATCCTATCTCTAATTCAAACAGAAAACGAATATTTACAAGCACAATTCGTGCTAGGTTAGTTACTCCACGCTTCGTGGGCTGACCTCCACCTTATCCTTCCATCCCTTTCTAAGCCCATACAGGCCCAATTAGTCCTCCCTCCTAATCGGCCGATTCCTTATCGGCAAAAGACTACCGATTGGGACTCTGGCGCATTCGTCCTAAAGCGAGACAAAAGTCACCGACCGATTCCGCACCACTTGGCCGATTCCCGACTGTGCTTCACCGAATTCCTCTGTTCTTGGCGCCGATTTTACTAGTGATGAAATCTGGCGTCAACACATGCCCCCCAGTTTCGGAGTAAAACACAGTCTTTTACTTCGAAATTCTTTATAACCTCCCCTCCGAAACGGCCGCAGTGAAAATCTCCTTCCATTTCGCGGTCTCCCAGCTGATCATTGCAATTTTTTGAAACGGGCGCCCACGACAGCCACTACCCTCGAAAAACTCGAAACGCCGACGCGGTGAAAATTCCATTTTTACCCCCCCCCCTTCAGGCATCCTTTAAATAGCGCTTCACCGCACCTCATCTTCAAGCTCACGTCTCTTTTTCCAACGCGCGCGCATCCTTCTTCTTTCAACACTTTCCCTTGCCACCGAAGCTTTCTAGCTCCACCTCTCGTTACTTCTTCCCTCTTTCCTTCCAATGGCGGCTCCCTCCGGCAGCTCTCCCGCACGCGATGCCCCAGAGATAGCGCCTCCGGTGGTGGCGGCGACGACCGTCACTCCCTCCACAGATGAAGGAGTTTCATCAGAAATCCCAATGGCGATCCCCATCGCGGCCCCATCACCCGCATCCATATCGGCGACCACACCGATTACTCAGAACTTCATCCCAGAGGTAAATACCGAATCCTTCTCCTATCGGCAATGTATTTACCTTAGATCTGTTTCTTACATTTCCATACTTCTTTTCTTTTTTAGGCGGTTAGGCATAGAATTACTATTCACCTTACGGGAAGTCCTGGCCTTGTTTGTCTTGGTCCTATGGGAGACCCAGATCCAACAGATCTTATAAATTTGGAAACCGACCGATTACCTTTCAAACGATCTGATATGAACTTAGATCATTGGGTGGGTACTTTTAGATCCTGGCCGAATGAAACCCCAGGTTGGAGGGAATGGTACCAACGGGTGGCTGCGTCCAGGAGCGTCTCATGGGACGAGCTCAAAATCGGCCAGTGCATCAACCTTTCCCTGTCTCAAATGGAGAGAAATGAGCCGTTAGTAATGGCGGCCTCTTATTTTTGGTCTGATGCACTTAATGCATTCTTATTTGGGCACGGTCCTATGACCCCCACACTGGCCGATGTAGTCCTGTTGACCGGCCTGGACATATCCTCTCCTGACACACCCTTCCGCCTTTTGACCACAACGTCACATCGGCTGGACACGAGGGGAATCGGCGGTTGGAAAGGCTTTATCAAAAGTAATAAGAAGACCGGGACCGTTGAGAACAGGGAGCACACAGCTTTCCTGATGATGTGGCTAGAAAAACACTTCTTTTGCGGAAGAGCCGCCGGCCCAACAACCAACACCCAGTCCTTAGCTGAAGCGCTATCCAAAGGGGATCATATCCCTCTCGGGAAACATCTACTGGGGGCCGTGTACCACATGCTCCATCAAATCGGCATAAGACTTTCCAAGGGAGAGCCGATCGGCAATCAAGGCGGGCCTTGGTGGTTTGTCAATCTATGGTTGAACCTTTACATGAGCAGAATCACCCGGCAGCCGGTGGACCACATGACGTTCCCCAATATCGAATCGGCGGAGGACCCCACCGAACGTCGCCGATGCATGTCCTTTGGTGAAGCAGCGTCAGCTTTTCCAGGTTGTGCGTATTCCGCTACGAAGGTAGCCGAGTACTTTCGGTGTTTTTACAATGGATTTAATGAAGACGCAACTATTTGGTTTCCGTACCAGCGAGACAACCCAGTCTTTGAGCTCCCCACGTGCTTCGATTCGACTTCTGGCCGATTTGATGAAGATCTTTATGAAGGGCTGATCAAACCAGGACTCCTACCGGCCAACTTCTTTTCAGGGAAGGATGCCCCTACGTACGAATTCTACAACCCGTCTGCTGCAGCACGACAATTCGGCATGGGTCAACTACCGATTCAAGTGTATTTTGCTGGCTGAATCAAGTTCAGAGATGTGCTCACATCTGGCCTGGATTACGGTCGGTTGCGAGACCGAATTCCGGACTCCAGTACAATTAACTTGAATGACTGGCTATTATTTCCATTTGCCGTCCAGCCGTTCAAACTTTGGTGGGCCGAATGGAAGCAATTTCTATTCTGTAACTCAGCATCGGCATACTGCAATCTTCTGGATCCGGCCAACATTGATCCAAACGCCGAGGTACTTCTCATAGCTGATTTTTATTCTTCTCAACATGATTGAACACTAATGTTTTTATTGTTTCTTAAGGCCGGGAATCGGACCCCTCCAACGCACAGCCGCAGCGGATGGTTAATAGAGAGCCATCCATACACCACCTATCCTCTTATCGGCTACAACGCCCCGTCAGTTGACATGATCGCTGGCCGATCGAAGCAGGTTCATAAGAGGACCACCAAGAAAACCAGTCGCCGAGTCCGGGCTCGTACGGAATCGGCGGACCCTCCTGTGCTTGAATCGGCAGAAACTTCGACCGTACCAACTTCTCAAGTCATTCAAAGTGCCGATAGTCAAGTCATTACGCAAGCTAGGGCGGCCGTCGCGTCGTTGCTATTGGAAGCTATACAGGTAAACCTGAGCTTTACTGTTCCCGATTGTAATTCTGTTATTAACCTTTCTTAACCTTAGTCTACACAGAGCACTCCTATGGAAGCGCAACAATCGGCAGTAGGTCAGCCAACCATCGTCGCGCCCTCTCTCCCACCTTTTGAGGTATAGCGCTCATCTTACCGATTCCCCGTGGGTATTTGTGTTGTGTACTCATTCGATCCTCCGACACAGGCCATCGGCACACCGAGCGCTTCTCGACCACCGATTTCTTCTCAGGGGGCTGGTCCGAGCACCGCGCCGATTGTCGTGGAATCCTCTTCATCCGATGAACCGATGGCGCAGGCCACTGAACAAGACACGACAGCTTTACAAGAGCAGCATGAGGAAATTCGCTTCAAAATGGTAAGCTCCTAAACCAGCTTTCAACCAGCCGATTTGCTCTGATTCCCCGCCGATTCATCCTTTTTCTTTATTTTCTTAGGAACAAGACTCCCCCGACAACAGCCTCTTCTCCTTCGCGGTTGCTCTTTCTGACGACGAGGAAGTCGCTTCCCGCCAAGTCGCTCTAAGCTCCGTTCCTGATGACGTCCGAGCTAAACTCACCAACATCTGATCCCTCCTTCAAGGGGACATCGGCCGATTAGTAGAAGATGCTTCGCCGATTCGGCAGCTCTTCAGTGACGTCAGCGGACGAGTACCAGAGGAAGCGGAAGAGGCCTTGGCGCCGGCGGCCTTCATCGAGTCCATGAGGATCCCAGTCTTTAGAGCTCTTCGTCACATGGCCGATCGCGCAAAACTGGCCAAGACTCGTGAAGATGAAAACGCTTTCAAGCGTCAGGCTCAAGAAGCGCATCGGCGTATCCATATTCTAGAAGACTCCCGCCCGGCGATCATCGGTGAAATAGACCGCCTCAAACGGCGGAGGGCGGAACTTGCCAAAGAGATGGAGCAAGTGACTAAAGCAATCAGTGCCGAAGAGAACAAACTCCAAGAGCTGCCCTCTGCTATTGCCGATTTGACACGGGAGAGGCAGCGCCTTGCTCATGAAGCCCTGAGACTCCACCGCAGCGCATCGGAGGTCCCTGGATTGGCAGAAGAAGACCAACGGGTTCTTGACTCTGCCGATCAGATCCGGCGCCGGGCCATCACGGCTATCGATACCCTTTTGGGTAATCTGTAAAACACTGACCGTTTTGTACGAACATTTACTATCTTCTTTGACCGTCCCTCATGACGCCCTTTCTATTTACTGCCTTCCTTATTACCGATGGGACGTGGCCTTCACCAGATTTCCATGCATTTTTCCCCATAAATATCGACCTCGGCACCTACTCCCGATAGTATCAACTCGGCTCTCATTTCACTTTTCTTCTTCTTCTCATCGGCGCGACTGTTTCGTCATGGCTTCATCGTCCTCTTCTTCTGTTAATCAGGTGAAGCCCTGACTTTTTCTCTTAGATCTTAGGAAACGAATGTTTCGCTTTATTCCTTCTTTGTTTCAACCCCAACGCCTCAGTCCGGAGCTCGTGCGCGCCATCGAGTGCATCCACTCTGAAGATCCATTGACCCCGGAGGACAAGGCGCTGATTCTGGCTCACCGAGAGGAGCTTCAAGACCATATTACTACAGAGGCTCGTGCGGTCTTGGATTCCGTGGTGAGTGAAGGCCATCGCCGATCTCCAACCGTGAGGGGTCGTCGTCGTGACGCACCTGGAGATGACATCACTTCGGCAGCCCGCACAATCCTGGACTTCATGGAGAGGAACGGCGGCCAGCGGCCTCCCACCGATAGGACCCGTCTGCTTCCTTGGCCAGTCATCCTTGCGGCGGCAGAGGCCTCGCGCCACCGTGTTGTGAATGAGTTGGAGCGGAATGGGAAGGTATCCCAGAAGAAGAACAATTAGTTTGTTTTTTGTATTTTTTGTTCTAAGGGCGACTAATGTTTTGTCGACCATGTAATCCGTCGCCCGTACCGAATGAATGTAATCGGCCGATCCGGTCGACTCTGTGTGTTTTTTAAACCGACTTGTATTGGCTACGTGTGATTGTGTTATGGTTGATTTCTTACGCTCCGACCCATATGCTAGGGTAGTATCTTTTTAAGTACCTTCCATTCAGAGCTCTAGTGAATTCTTCTCCTTCTATTGTTTCCAAAATGTAAGCGTTCCCTGGAGCGCATCTGCCGATTTTATACGGCCCTTCCCAGGTAGGAGACCATTTTCCGAATTTAGGATCTTTCGACCCGATCGACAACACTAACTTCCATACCAAGTCTCCGGGGGAGAACTGTTTGACTTTGACCTTCTTATCGTACCACCTGGCTACTCTCTTTTTATTCTCTTCAATATTTATCAGAGCCCTCAGTCGTTGGCTAGCCAAATCGTCGAGTTCCCCTTTCATCAGTGATGAGTAATCGTCAGCCGATAACTGATCCTGAAGCGAAATGCGCCTTGATCCTGCCCTTGATTCCCATGGTAGCACTGCATCGTGACCGTACACCAACTGATAGGGAGACAACTTGGTCGCCCCGTGACAAGCCATCCTGTACGCCCATAGGGCCTCAGTCAAACATAGGTGCCACTTCTTTGGATGTTCTTCGATTTTCCTTTTGATCAGTTTGATTATTCCTTTGTTGGAGGATTCTGCTTGACCATTGGCTTGGGCGTAATACGAAGAAGAATTTAATAATTTGATTCCCATATCGGTCGTGAACTCCTCAAACTCCCCCGATGTGAACATTGTTCCTTGATCGGTTGTTATAGTCTGAGGGATACCGAATCGATAGACGATGTGGTCCCTTACGAAGTCGGCCATGATAGCCGATGTCACGGCTCTCAACGGGATTGCCTCCACCCATTTGGTGAAGTAATCAGTAGCCACCAGAATAAACTTGTGCCCTTTGCTTGACGGTGGGTAAATTTGGCCGATAAGGTCTATTCCCCATCCCCTGAACGGCCATGGTTTGATGATGGGATTCATGGCTGATGCGGGTGCGCGTTGGACGTTTCCAAACTTTTGACACTCCTGACAACCTTTGTAATATTTGAAACAGTCTTCAAGGATCGTAGGCCAATAGTACCCGTTGTTCCTAATCATCCACTTCATCTTATGTGCCGATTGGTGTGCTCCACATACCCCTTCATGGATCTCTCCCATTAGAGTCTTGGCTTCTTCTGTCCCAAGGCATTTAAGAAGAACCCCGTCAATCGTTCGGTAGAACAGATCGTCTTTAAGCAGTACGTATTTGGTGGCATGAAAGCGTACTCGTCGCTCTACCTTCTTAGACGGATCCTTTAGGTAATCGGCAATTTCTTTACGCCAGTCGTCGGCTGCGAGCTCTAAAGCCATAGCGCCCAGAATCGGCCGATATCCAGATGCATGCTGGGCGAGTTTGTTTGCCTCTTCGTTGCGGTCCCTCGGAACATGCTCGATTACTGCCGATCTGAACTCTTTTAAGAGCTGTAAGCAATCTTCGTGATAGATTCTCAATACATCATCTTTGCACTCAGCCTTTCCGGTCAGTTGATCCACAATGAGCATAGAGTCTCCGAAGATCTCAACCGAATCGGCCTTGACTTCCCTCAATAGTTGTAAGCCTTTTAATACAGCTCTATACTCCGCTTGATTGTTAGTAGCGGCGGTTTCTATCGGCAGAGAAAAATCATAGCTTGCCCCCCGAGGCGATATGAGGACGATGCCGATTCCTGATCCGACTCCGCATGACGATCCGTCAAAAAATAATTGCCAGGGTGCCAGCTCCACGAGGGCGGTCTCCGGTCCACAGTGCTGGGCGACGAAATCGGCCATGACTTGACCCTTGACGGCTTTTGCCGATTCGTACTGCAGGTCAAATTCCGATAAAGCTAAAATCCATTTACCGATTCGTCCTTTCAGTATCGGCAGTGATAGCATGTATTTTACTACGTCATCTTTGCATACGACTACACATTCTGCCGACAGTAGATAGTGCCTGAGTTTGGTGCATGAGAAGTAAAGACACAAGCACAAACGCTCTACCGGGGAATATCTTGTTTCAGCGTCCAGGAGTCTTCTACTGACGTAATAAATTACCCGCTCTTTGCCTTCAAACTCTTGGACCAGAGCCGACCCGATAGCTTTTTCATCGGCTGATAAATACAGTTTAAACGGCTTACCAGTTTGAGGGGGAACCAAGACTGGCGGTGAGACCAAGTATCGCTTGATATCTTCCAACGCCTTGCGCTGTTCTTCCCCCCATATAAATTCCTGGTCTGGCTTCAACTTCAGAAGTGGCGTAAACGCTTGAATCCGTCCAGATAGATTAGATATAAATCTTCTGATGAAGTTTACCTTGCCAATTAGAGACTGTAGCTCAGTTTTGTTCTGTGGGGCCACGACTTTGTTGATGGCCGCTATGGTCTTCTGATTGATTTCTATTCCTCGTTCGTGCACCATGAATCCTAAGAACTGTCCGGCGGATACGCCGAAAGCGCATTTGTTGGGATTCATCTTAAGACCGTGCTTTTTGGTACACTCTAGCACCCTTCGCAAATCGGCTAGATGTTCCTCGTGGCTTTTGGACTTGACCACAACATCATCGATGTAGATTTCTACCAGGAGGCCAATGAGTTTGTGAAAAATGTAATTCATAGCTCTCTGATATGTAGCGCCAGCGTTCTTCAAGCCGAAAGTCATCACCACCCATTCGAATAAACCAAGATGGCCTGGGCATCTGAAGGCCGTTTTGGATATATCTTCTTCGGCCATAAGTATTTGATTGTATCCGGCATTTCCATCCATGAAGCTAATGATTTTATGTCCCGCGGCGGCGTCGATCAGTACATCGGCCATAGGCATGGGGTAACCATCCATCGGTGTGGCCTGATTAAGATTCCTGAAATCAACGCAAACGCGTAACTTCCCGTTTTTCTTATATACTGGCATGATATTAGAAATCCACTCGGCATAACGACATTGCCGAATAAATTTTGCTTCGATTAGCCGAGTTATTTCAGCTTTTATGTCTGGTAAAATTTTAGGATTGCAACGCCGTGCGGGTTGTTGGTACGGCCGATACCCCGGCTTTATGGGTAGCCGATGTTCAACAATAGATCGGTCTAGACCAGGCATTTCGTGATACTCCCAAGCAAAACAATCCTTGAACTCTCTTAACAAATTTGTCAATTTACACTTGTATTCTGGATCTAAATTTGCACTAATAAAAGTTGGCCTTGGTTTGGTTCCATCACCTAAGTCTATCATCTCTAATGAATCGGCCGACGTGAATCCATGCCCCAGCTTCCCATCTTCTCGGGCGAACTGATCCATCTATTCTGAGTTTTCGGAGCCGACTGCTCGGATCGGCTGTAGGCCAAAATCGGTGACCTTCAGGAAGTCGGTTTCCCACACCCTACCTGATATGCACCTGACGGTCTCGCAGCTCCACTGCTGCGTGTCGGCTGCTGCAATGCTGTACGCGGAGTCGGCTTTGACTACCTCGATGTTATCATCGACCCATTGTACGAGGCACTGATGCATAGTCGACGGGATGCAGCAGTTTGCGTGTATCCAGTCTCGGCCAAGAAGCATATTGTAGGATCCCTTGCCATTAATAACGAAAAGCATGGTAGGAAGGATCTTACTGCCGATGGTGAGGTCGACGCAGAGAGCGCCACGAGCGTTTGACACCTTGCCTTCGAAATCCTTGAGCATCATGTCCATCCTGGTCAGGTCGTCATCGCTTTTCCCCAGCTTCCGGAGTACGGCGTACGGCATGATATTGACAGCAGTTCCTCCGTCGACCATCAATCTAGTGAGGGGGCGACCGTCAACATGCCCTTTAAGGAACAATGCCTTCATATGTTGTCATTCGTCATCTTCGGGCTTTTCGAACGTGGCCATCATTGGCTCTAAAGCCAACCGTGCTGTCTGTTCCTCTATCGCCGATACGTCCTGTTGATCGGCGGGGGTCATGAACTCCATCGGCAGAATGAAAACCATGCCGATCTCGGCTGCCGATTCATCACCCGCCGATTCGTTGTTTCCCTTATCGTTTCTTTTGGGGCGCCACACCCGAGGCCTTCCTTCCTTCTTGTCCGTCGCGCTTTCTTCTTCTTGCTGTTCCCATTGGCGGAGACGTTGAATTCTCCGTTTTTGTGACTTGGTCAAACCGTCGGGGCACCATCTGGGGTTTATTGGCCTCCCTTCTGTCCTGGCGCGTTCCCACTCCGGTTCGCGTCCTAACGGGTTTTCATCTATCACCCGAGCATCAGCCATTTCTTCGAGCTGGCTGTGAACGCTGGCCTTACTATCTGACTGATCTCGCCGATCAGTCTTGCCCCTCTGCCTATCATGGTGTTTATCTTCCGACCGATTATATCGGTCACTTCTGCCCCCCAGCCGATCACGCACGGGAGGGCGCTGATCATCTTGGTTGCGCCAATTCCTGCTGATCGGTTCTGGTCTTCCGTCCCTGGAGCGGGACCTGTTGAACGGCCGATTGCCTCGATAGGGACCGTTGCACTCTGGGCAAGTATCGGCCGAAGGTAGCCTGAGATTATTTTCCCAACAATGGATGAAGAACGGGCACCTCCAGTGCTCCTCGTGCCGACGCATCGCTTCTTCTCGGGACCTTGAGCGTTCATGTTGTCGTTGGTATTTTTGAAGCAGGAACTGGGAAGTAATGCGTGGCCCTTCTGACTCACCATCATCGTCCTCCATCCGCCGCTTTCCGTTGACATCTTCAGGCGTAGCTTGATTTCTGGGATCAACAGCGTCACTCTTTTTGGCCAATTCGGACGTCAGCACTTTTGTTTGAAGAGAATTCTTCCCCGTATCAACCATGTTGGTAGGAAAGGGGTGTTGATCGATCTTCATTGGTTTAGCCGATTTTGCTGGCACTTCAAATTTGAGCCTGCCTTGCTCAATGGCCGACTGTATTTGTTGCCTGAAGATCTTGCATTCGTTGGTATCATGTGACGTGGCATTGTGCCACTTGCAATATTTCATCTTTTTTAATTGTTCGGCGGAAGGTATTGTATGGTACGGCGAGAGTTTATTCTGTCCTTCCTGGAGGAGGAGATCGAAGATTTTATCGGCCTTAGTTGTATCAAAACCGAAAGCTTCTGGCTCCTTTTTGCCGAATGGGCATGATATCGGCTTTTTCCCTTTGATCCACTCTGCAAGTCCAATTTCAACATCTTCCTCATCCTCTAATTCTTCCAGGAATGCCACTTTCTTCTGGAAATTCCTCCGTGGATCGAATGGACGTACCTCCTGTCCGGACAATCGATGAACAATCTGGCTCAGGCTCTCGAACTCCTGTGAAGCATATTTCTCTTTAATGTGTGGCAGAAGGCCTTGGAAAGCTATATCGGCCAACTGTGCATCGGTTAGAGCCAGGGAGTAGCACTTGTTTCTGATTTCCCGAAACCTCTGTATATACGAGGGTATTGGCTCATCACTTCTTTGCCGGAGGCTAGTCAAATCGGACAGTTTCATCTCGTGGACCCCAGCATAGAAGTACTTGTGGAACTGTCTTTCTAGATCGGCCCATGTGATTATTGAGTTTGGCGGCAAAGTCGTGAACCACTGGAAGGCCGAACCAGACAAGGATGACGAGAACAACCGTACCCGTAGGGCATCTTGCGTAGCTGCCTCCCCGCATTGGATGATGAATCTGTTCACATGCTCCACGGTTGAAGTATCATCCATTCCTGAAAACTTAGTAAAATCCGGAACTTTATACCGATGGGGGAACGGCAATAGGTCATATGTAGGTGGGTATGGTGTTCTGTAGGTATAAGTTTGCATTTTCGGCTTCAAGCCGAATTGTTCTTGCATGACCTCCGCAATTCGTGCCGACCAATCTGGTTGTTGCTGGTGAACTGTTGGCTGAGGTATCGGCACGTGCTGGTAAATCGGAGGCTGAATAAAAGGAGGTTGATGAAAGGGTGGCACCTGAGTGTAATCTGGCTGTGTAGTAAAGGACGGCTGTTTGAAGGAACCACCCGTTTCATCACATAGCATGAGTGCTGCTGTCCTGTTAACCTCCAGAGCTACAGGCTGGTATGGTGGTATGATCGGCCGAATGGCCGCCTGGGAGGATGCCTGGAACGGAGGGTTTCCTTGACTGGCCGATTGATTCAGACCGGCCGTGGCTGAAGGTGCCCCCCAGGGTGATGGGTTGACTGGAGGGAACGGTGCAGAGGACATCTGGATGGAGCCATATCCCAGCGGAGTTGATGATGCAGATGCGCCTGAACTCCCAGCAGAAAATTGAATCGGCTGTGAAGCCGAATACGAATAAGTTTGATTTGGTGGGATCGGCTGAAAATATGTAGGTCCTCTGTACCCTTGAGGTATGCCCCCGGCGAAGGAGTTAACAACGGCATTGTGCACCATGTTTGAGAGTACCGGGGACTGATCGATGAAGGCGTGATGAATAGATTGTTGAATCATATCGGACATTTTATCCGAATCCTCAGAAATTGTGATGTGACGGGGAACAGGGAAAGGAGTCTTCTTAATGGTCTCCCCGCTCCTGGAGCGACTGAAAGATTTCAGACAAGCTTTCCGGCATTGTTCCATATACTTGTCCAGATCTTCTTTCTGGTCGTCCTTCAGATCAGCTTCCGTTACCTCGATGACGTTATCTTCAGAGACTTCAGCAGCTTTCGACATGACAGCGGTTGTATTGGTCCCACCGGGCGTGCCAAAAGTGTGTTGGTGCTAGAAATCGGTCAACCGAATCCCAACAACCGACACATGACCCGGGAGAATCTGCTTAGCTCCTGTTCGGGTGAATGCCCTGGTGCGATTCGCGCGGCGTGCCAGCCAATCTGACCTGTTGATTGGCAAGGAAGAACACGTGTCAGGTTTAGAAATTACGATCGGCTAAGTTTCCGATCGAGAGAGCTTATCGGCGAATCGGCCGATTTACTTATGATAATGAAATCGGCTATAAGACAGCCTGATTTCTATAGCCTTGTAGACAGGAAATTGTTAAAGTGTTCGATGCAGAGCTTATGATAACAACACTAGGAACAGATCTAATCGGCAACAAATGAATCTAACGATAGAAAACAGAGAAAGCCGACACTACCGATTCCTAGCTGGATAACTGGTGATAAGAACTAGAAAAACAGGTAGAAACCTATGAATCTAGCAAATATCGATAACTAGTGAATAAATCTAAACGAAACAACAGCGATACGCCCGGAGTTAAAGCTTAGATATTACTCGATAAACGGAACTTACAGAATCGGCCGGAGATCAAGATGATGCAGCCCTGCCAACCCGCACGAACTCGTGGAAGAGAAAAGCAATAGCGAAGTCGCTTGAAAGTAAGTACTAGGAAAAAAGTAGCTTGTTGTATTGATTGGTTGATGATTACAGATTTACAAAGGTAGCTATTTATAGCCCCGTACAGATAATTCCTTAACCGACTAGAATCCTATCTCTAATTCAAACAGAAAACGAATATTTACAAGCACAATTCGTGCTAGGTTAGTTACTCCACGCTTCGTGGGCTGACCTCCACCTTATCCTTCCATCCCTTTCTAAGCCCATACAGGCCCAATTAGTCCTCCCTCCTAATCGGCCGATTCCTTATCGGCAAAAGACTACCGATTGGGACTCTGGCGCATTCGTCCTAAAGCGAGACAAAAGTCACCGACCGATTCCGCACCACTTGGCCGATTCCCGACTGTGCTTCACCGAATTCCTCTCTTCTTGGCGCCGATTTTACTAGTGACGAAATCTGGCGTCAACACCTCCCTCTTGATACATCTCAAGGCAAAGTTCATAGGACACTAGCTGAGAGTATAATTCAGGGAGAGAGAGGGCTTCGGATTGGCCAAGTATAGCAGATACAAACGGGTTGTACTCAAAGTCAAGACCATTGAGAATATGCGAAGCCATCTCACCATCATCGATGATAGTGCCTGCAGCTGCAAGCTCATCCTTGATGGCGCACATCTTGGTGTAGTAGGTCGACGATGTCATGCTACCCTTCTTGAGAGTAGCGAGCCGCATGCATAAGTTTGTTACGTGCGCTCTGGAATTCGCCGCAAACATGATCTGCAGCATGCTTCTGTTGAGGTCTTCACTATCACCACCGGCGCCAGCACGTCCTTGGTGATGGAGTTGAGCAGGTAGCTCAGTAGCTTTTGGTCCTTGGCAACACACGAGTCGTACTCAAGGTTGTGGACTTGCACCTTCTTGTCCGCCTTAGCCACCTCGATGATCTTGGGTGGCTCGACATAAGTCCCCTCAAGGATCCCCATGGGCGCCGCGGACGGTGGGAAGGAACTAGGCTTTCCACAAGAGAAAGTTCTCTTTGGTGAGCTTCTCCGGTATAGGTGGTCCAAGCTAAGCCAGCGCTGATGAAGAGGAGGACGCCATGGCTTAGATGGAAGGTTTGTAGATGTGTATGGAAGAAGATGCTTTGATACCATGTAAAATATGGTAGAACGTGGTTGCCTAACCTCGGCATTGCCAAGGTACATGTTTATACAGGGGTAAAACACCCAAAGAGATTACAAGAGATAGATGTGATCCTGGTTGGTGTACACTGCTGGAATACCCTGAATTGACTTATATGGTTACAAGAAATACAGCAGCCAGCGGGGTGAAAGGAATTAACGATCAATTCACCAATTCGGAGTACCAGTTCCAAAACCAAGATTTTAGGGGTTTTTGGAACTTGTACCAAATGGATTGTACCAAAATTTTCAAAGAAAATATATTTAAGAAATATAAATAACCAAAATGTATTTGAATTTCATTATATAACTTCATGAGCAAACTATTCAAGCCTTCTTTGCTTCTTGCCTTTTTTTAAATCCCGCAATCATACTTTCTTACTCTAGAAGACACGACAAAGAAATGGATCTCCATGTTTCAAGATTCGCTTATAACAAAAGCTAAATTGTGAAAGATGGCGAAGTTCATGGTAACCAATAAAAATGAGAAATTCGATTGTGATTAAACCTTGGTGTGAAATGCAATGACTTGGGAATACTAATAGAACCAAAGGTCAAGCATACATGCATGGATCTACTTATGCACCGTTACGCAACGCAATTGAGAAATAAGAAATTTGATGAGAGATTGGGAGTGCAAGCATGGCCTCAGGACAGGACTGATACTTCCTACTCGGCAATACACGATTACGCAGACATGACCATGGCAGCTGTCGTCAACTCGCAGTCACGAGACGCGGCCTCAGCGCCTGGCGTCGATCGCAGAGCGTCCAGCTTGGCTGTGTCGAAGGCAAGGCGTCTCCGCATCTCGGGCTCTCGGCGTCTGGCGTCCATTCCATCCGTCCTCCGAGTGACCGTGTCTGTTTTCAATGCCTGGGCTCCTGACCTTTCATGTGAGCTTGGAAACTTGGAAGCACATAGGCTAATTAACTCGTGGTTAGGTGCCCCTTAAATTTTGAGGGCCTGGTGTGGTAGCTCCACTTGCATGGCGGCTACTAAAGCTGCATTTTCCAGCAGTGAGCAGAAAACACAACACATCAGCAATATGAACACCGGTAAAAAAATTTCTCCATAAAGCTTGGTTATAACAGCCAAGACGGTAGAATAGCACAAACCTTCTCCTATAGTAGGAACGGAAGGCATGAGGAACAATTCACGGGTATTGCAGAGAAGTACACGGGTATTGCAGCAGTGGAAGTACATGACACGGGGATCACAACTCACCTTGCCTCTTTGAGCATCTGAGAAAGCCAGTTAGCTTACATGATAGTGTGGTGTACACTGGAGCTTGGCCAAACAGAGTATGACCTATCATGCTCCAGCTCCTGCAGCATTCAGCGCCGGGGAGATGATGCGTAGGAATGGTTCGTGGGCTGTGTCGGATTGGCCAATCGATGTAGTGTCCTTCGCTCTTCTCTTCTTCCAGCTTTGATTTCCCTAGCTCTTCGGTCAACAAGCAGACGCAGTTTTCCATTTGCAGGAATATTCTCAGGTGCCATGTCCATGTTTTACTGCTCTCAAACTCTCCAACAAGCAGCTATGATGCGCCACGTGAAACAGAGGAGTTCGATTCACGAGTCTGTATTGACTGTTTACCATTACTTGCTAGGATGATCAATAACAACGCCCTCTACTGCGCTTGTAATAATGCTCAATTAACACTGCCTGGACAACCATTTTCCGCCAAGACAGCATCTTCCGTAAGTCCCTCTGTTGGCTTTTCTATAACACGCAAGAGAGCTGCGCATCTTTACATTAAAAGAGAAAAATAAGGCTCAAATTACAAAACAACGTCACCCCACTTTGAGCTAGGGTAGGGGATGTTGGGGTTAAAAAAAAGACTCTTACAGGAAAACAGCACTAAGGACATGACCTCGAGGAACCCCTGCACACTCTAATCAGACACCCTACCCATGTCATAGTATCAGTTATTATAGTCCAAGCGAGCGTAAAAACGGTACTGCTTGATTACTAAAAAAAATACGCGTGCAACCAGAGTGTGAACAATTAAGTAGATCAACAACCTTAATGCCTACAACCACACTTGTCTACTTTACCAAAACAAAATATAGGAGCGTCGAGAACAGGAGACGGAGAATAACCAATGCAAAGAAAAGAAAAGGAAGAGTTTTTTTACGGTACACAATATTATTACTTAGTGGTATCTAACTGTTAATAATATAATTTAGTAATTGTTACATTGTGAAATTTGATGTTTCAAATGAAATGGTCTTTTAAACTTTATGCTAGTGTCAAAAATAAAATTATAGTGATATCATTTGTGTTCTTTTACCATGATATTTTTATACTACATATATACTGCTAATGTATACTACCTATACCATGCATATGTGAAGGTTTTAGTAGTATACAATTAATCTTGACCGTCAGATGTTTTTATACTAATCCTTTTAGAATACTAGTATAGCCTAGTATTATGTACCGTAAAAGAGGTCGCGGAAGCACAAGCACAAGGAGTGGGAGACATCTGGATAGACAGAGGTGACCCTCGGCATAAATAGCATCCATCAGGTCTTGTATCATCAGTAATTAAATCAACCATAAAAAATGCCTGCATATCATTACCATGAATCCTTCTGATGCTTGAACAAACGAATCATTGGTTTTGAGTAAAATATGGGGGGTGCCGGCACATCATGGAACCAACTTTCCTCTCGTAGTGTTAGCAACGGGAAGGACGACGCTGCCACTACGGACAACACCGGCGCATGTGAACCGCAACATCTATGCCAAGTCTACACCAAGCAGGCGCAGATCTTGGCCATGTGCCCATGTCGTCATCAAGCACCTCCACTTTTGTCCCCTGTGATGCATCTGCTCTAATCCTTAGTCTAGGTGTTCTAGTGTGTAAATTGGTGATCTAGTGATGTCATTGTTCCTATAAATTCTTACAGTAAGATCAACTGATTATGCAGTTGCTGTGCTTCTGTGACAAATCAGAATCAGCCGCGGCAATTTTAGCCCATTGCATTGTAGTAAAACAGTAGCTTAACAGGAGTGACCTCAGGAGAAGAAAATAGTGCATTGTGCTAGGATCAAGGTACAAGTCCTCTACGGTTGCCTTTACTAAATTCATGCAGCTGAGATATAGGTGACAAAACTCAAAGCACTCAATGAGTACACTAACATATATTGTAGTCAAGATGAAGTGAGATATTGACATATTGAATGCCAT
Source organism: Setaria italica (assembly GCF_000263155.2). Lineage (NCBI taxonomy): Eukaryota > Viridiplantae > Streptophyta > Magnoliopsida > Poales > Poaceae > Setaria > Setaria italica. Next base: position 9,640,221 of record NC_028451.1, read on the forward strand.
GTTGTTAAAAGTTTTTATCACAAAAAATGCTGCAATAGTTTAATGTTCCATCAACCTTCACCTACATAAATGCGAAGGGGATGCATATATATGTCTTCACCTCGAGCCCCCATGTTCCAGTTAAAATGATATACTACATCATCAACATTTTGACACAGCACTGTTCCTTTTACTGAATACGTTAGCATCCACAAGAACAAATTAGACTATTTGACAAACCCTTTAAATATGTGAGGAATATGTGGGAATAGAAGGCATCAAGGAAGAATCAAATACCAAGCGTGAGAATTCCAATTTTCTTGGAGCCATGCCAAGAGTTATCTGGCGCTCCTTCTAGACGAAATGATAGCTGCTGAAACGTGCAGGCAAGTTCCACGGGCTGGCCTGACCAGTGTTTAATTCACTGATACAGCCTCCAAAAAGCCACTTGCGCCTAAGGACATGCTACTCCTAGTCACATCCTGCATTCCTGTGACTACTATGTGGCATCCGCCTTTCTGATAGCCCCTAGGTGTTTACATTGAGAGAAGGGATTGCTGACCACTTGCAGCGGCGATAGCACCGGTGCTATCTGAGTCTTTGGTTCCTATACAGCTATGGAGTGAATTGAACTGAAAATAGAAAGAAATTAATAAATTGGGATTCCTCTGTATTACATTGTCGAAAGTGACCACCATGCTTCATTTATGTTACAAATCTAATTCCCAACAATTCTGGGTAAAACATCATCAAGGTGGAAGCTTGCTTGAATGGTGAAACACCACACAGATTGTCCAGATACTTTGCTCATGGCAAAACCAAGTTCGAAGATTCTTGGAATAGGCTTAGCAACAATACATAGTTTCAAATTCTAGATTGAAAAATCTACTGAGACAAGAGTTCATAATTGAACAGCGGATCTTTTTGCAAAGGATCATCTGATTATTTTTCGAAAAAAAAAGAAACATTGGAAATCCTTCACAAAACTAATTAACTCCACAGGCGCAATTGATGGCAATTGAAATGCATATTTTCACCAACAAATCAGTAAGGACAGCTGGCACAAAAATTAAAAGTACTGTGTTTTGATGAACTGTTGATACTTCTCCATTGGATCATTGATGATCATTTGCTGCTGGAGCCAGCACTAGTGGCACTAGTAGGACCATTGAACCACGGTGAAAGAGATAGAGCAATGCATAAAGATAACAAGTGACTTGAAAAGATGAGGAATGAGAATGAGAACGCAACGGGCAGTAGACAAAAGAGACGGCAGAAGAACACTTCCATCTCCAACTAGTAGAGAGTGAGAAAAGGGGGTTTGGGCCCTTGTCCCTTGAGCATCACACGTGCCTTGTGCCACCACTGCATGAGTGTTGTTGCTAGCTCCGGTACCTCCAACTTAATTGGCAACCACATCCGTGCGCCACCACAGGTCCCTTTGCCGCATCGAAGAGCACTTGAAATCACCTATCAAGATATGAAAGACTGGAAATATTTGGTTGTATCTGGTAGAGGTACGGTATTGGTAGTTACATTGCAACTTGCAAGCAATATATTTCTGCAAAAAAGAGGCTCTAGTATTGCGAATGTGCTTGCTATATGCAATAGTATTTGTACTGTTCAAAGAAATATTATCCTTTTTTACAAATTGAAATGCGACTGAACTCATCTTGAAATGATTTGTAGTTAGAACATTATGCATCTGTCTACAATTGTTTTGGATTTTTTTAGGAACCACAATGAAATATTGTTTGTGTCATGGTTTTTCAGTCATCAAAGATTACTGTAAGTTTAACTTGTGACATGCTATGCAGGAACCTGGCTTTTCAATTACTGTATGGATATCCATACTTCGGACTACACTACATTTCACGTGAGAAACATCATGTACCCTTGGCTCATTGAACATCTTTGATTTCCTTAATTTCAAATTATGATAATACAAAAGGAAAGCACTCTGAAGAGAAGAATTACATGATCAGGAGTACAGAGGAAGAATATTTATGACAAATAGTGGATATATAACGCAACCTAACTGGAGATATTATAAGATGAAATGATCACTTGAATAGCATTGTACACATGCAGGGAAATATTTCTTGTTTATTTCTCCACTTCAGAAAAAATATTTTCATCATTTCTAGTCCTGCAAAAATCATATATAAAAAATTTACACCAGAGTAAGAAGAAAACTTCGCATAAGGGATTCGTATTTCCAGAAAGAATGGAACGTCACATAGTCGTAAGACAAGAAGGCTTTACGTTACAGTGAACCAAGAAAGTATCAAGCTAGAGATGAGATGATAAAGCCATTTTTCTATAGTCTTGGTCACCAAACCATATTAATTCACATTAACTTATGGAGTTATGGTAAAAGATGATACTTCAAACAGATGTGCAACTGTTTCTTAAATCAAATTAATATGAAGAAAATGAAATAATTAATTTAAATCGATGGAACCATGGTAAGCTTTGCAATGTAACTGTTATAATTGAATTAAATTGTTCAATACTATGTTGTCTTATATCCCTCAATGAAACATGTTCTTAAATTTTGAGAAAATTTCCTCATTACCATGTCTTATTGTTTACACTACTGCAATTGTCTTATTGTGCCATTACCATCCAGTCAATGGACATGGACCAATGTTTGTCTGCTTGTCTGCTAATTTTCTTGAAATACCATATTGCCCTTTTTGACTAACCATAGCAGCTATTCTTTTGCACATGCGACTGGAGATTGTCTTGCAGCCTATAGTTGAATTGACTTTTTTTAGTAGTACTAAAAGTGTAAGGGTAGTATCATTTTCCCAAGATGTGCTGACTTGATTGTAATGACAAAAGAGAACTATGAACTGTTATGAAACACTACGAAGAGATGGGCAATTTTTTTGTGGCAGATGGGAGAATAGCACTGAGCTTAGTGGGAAAAGGAAATGTGCAGTTCTACTCATCGTACTCTCCCAATCGGTGATAAGCTTACCCAAAAGAAAAGGTAAAAGCCCCTGAGATAAGATTATAGCTACATGGATTCACTTTACAGCTCTGTGGAGAGTGCTGGTATTTTGTTACAGTTAATTCAAAAGTAAAAAAGTGATGAAAACCATTTAAATAAAATAAAATGCAAGAATTTGGAGCTTATGGAATCCTTCTGAATCTATAGTTATATTTGTGAAATATTTATATACAAAAATGACAAAGTTTCAGTCTAGCGTAGTAAGTGATCAGCATGCTAATGATGAGCGATAATTAGCTGGAATACCAAAATGTGAGATAACAGATACCTTGTCATCGTCGTCATCGTCATCTCCCTTCTTAAGACGAGTTGTTCCTCCCTCTTTGCTTATTGGTATTTTCATGTGTCCAAAAGGAGTATTGACATCAATGTGTCCCTTTATGGTGTAACCGGTGCCCTTTCCCCTAATCATATCCCACATAGCTGATCCGAAATCCTTAGGCCTGAAGCTGATTGGTAAGTTCATAGTTGTTATTTCCTGTTTCTTAATATTTGTAGATTCTTTGAGCTCAGCAGAAGCAATGCTCACGTCAGCGAGCCACACTTCATAATCCATTGCATTCAGACCCAAGTCAAAATCGTTTTTGTTGTCCAGATTCAAATGGAGGGTTGCAGTTGATTCTTCAAAAGAGAACTGTTCAAACTTGATCTTATCAATGTTAACATCTGGCTTGTATGGCACTGGAATCTCGCCATTTTTATCTAATGGTATAGAAATCCTTCCAATAACAGGGATATCTATGTGAAGAACTACTTTGACTTTGTAAGGAATGATGCTTCCAGGCTTGATTTCCTTGTATGTGCTCCTGATGTCATCATAAATGAGTAAAAAGGGAATTTTAACAGTCTCTGAACCATGAGCATGTATGGTCCCAGCATCAGGAATTGTTCCAGACACGAGCTTTCTTTCTTCACTTTCAATCAAGTATTCAATGTCGACAAGAGGGATGGGGACAGGGTTCGGGTTCGCAATTAAAACATCAACAATAAGCTCTATCTTTTCCAGGCTGACGTGGGGTATGTGAATTCCAGTAACATCAGCAGTAGGCTTTCCGAAGCCTACCACTTCTTCGATCTTTTCACCAACATCTTGGATGAAATCCTTAACCTTGTCAAAGAAACCTCCCTTTTCGTCATCATTGTCTCCATCATGGTCTTTGTCGACTTTCCTTTCTGTCACTTTTGGACTGTCCGAGGATGACATCCTTCGATACAGATAAAAAAAAAAGTTGACGTATCAGATTCCATCATCAAATTTCACACTAAACAATGTCATTAAATTTAAAATAGGAAAAAACATATATTTTGTGCCCAAGATGTGTGCATACTAGCCATATAATATGTTTCCGTCTTAATAATGTACAATAAAGACATCAAACAAAAAGGCACAAACTTAAATGAAAGCGTTCTACTATACGTGAGGGAAATGAAAATGGCTACCATCAAAATATACCAGTTTAAAAGTAATAGACTGAAAAAAAAAACTGACTATCTATCACACCAAAGAACCATCATGTGCTAAAATCCGGTATGAATATAGAGGAAGAATTTCTGTCCGCAGGTCACTTAGACAATTGCGATTTAGCATATAGTGCTTAAAATAAGTAGAAAAAACAAAACCTTCTTGCACAAATACTGACAAATCAAACAACATGATGGTACACAAAACGTAGTTTTTGCTGCTCTTCTCTACACTTATTAGATCAACTAAAGCCATTTGATATTAAGAATGCATTTTATAGATAAATATACACATGTTATTTCAACACTTCCCAACTAAAATATTACCAAAAATCCACTATTATCAAACTTTTCAAAATTGTTTCGGAAACCTTGTCCAAAATGCCAGGTATTATCTTTGATATCCAAAATGGAATGATAACCATGATTCACATTGATCCACAGTTTCAAAACACAGCCACAGTAGCTCTGTACCCATTTACCAAGTCTCTAGCCCTTCCCATTTTTGTTGTAAACCACTTTTAAAAAATTAAAAGCATGTTTAAGACAGAGAGTCCAGATTATGTGAGACTGAAATAAATATAACAAGAAAAAAAACAAATGCAATGGCAAACAAGTAAAATAGGTATAAAGTCCTTGTTTTTTCAAACAAAAACTAAATAATGGTGACCAAATCGCCAGGTGCCGTGGTTTGCTCTGACAGGAAATTAATCTTCAGAGATAGCAGAATTTATCAAATGCATGCACGATGCCTATCTGAACCAGCGATCTAATATTGACCCCCACAACCAGCGATCACCATTGGCGAGGTGACGACCAAATTATTGGATGCAAACGGAGGAGGCAGGGTGGATCACACAAAGATGGCCAGTCACCAAACACAGCCAGCCGGACTCAGCATCGAGATCATCAAGCAAGCAGCAGCAGTTAATTACCTGACAGATCAACAGAAAAGCGCACCTAGGATAGAGGTGTCCTAGGGGAGATGAAGGTGATAGCAAGGCAAGCAAGCAGAGGAGGTAATGGAGAACAATGTTTTTGGGAGGAAAAGGAGCCAGTCAATGCAAACACAAATGAGGAAATAGAGGCTATGTTTAGCACCTAGGATGGAGGACAAAGTTTGGGAGAGGAGCGGGGAACCCGGGCCGCCATGTGGGAGTTGAATCCATGGCTACCAATAATAATTACCTGCTTCAACAACGGTTGCCTACCAAGGCCCAAGCTTGGGTCATCTAAATTTGATTATGGTAATCCACTCATTTACAAACGAAGTTAACTGCATGCATGTGATTGGAGAAGAAAGCTTTTCCAGACAACATGCATGAGATAGAAGAAGACAACATATATAGTTGATATCATCCTTTTGCATCAACTTTTTTAAACTTAAAAAGGCCACAACTTTAAATTGACCGTCCAAATTAGAGTCCGATCACACAACATGTTTCTTTTGACAATCTTACTATTACTAATTGGAGGCTCCTTTTGAAGCCTCCAAGTGAAGCCACCTAGGATTCCTAGGTGGATACTCTGGAAAAAGAGAGAAATTCTACAAATTCTCACAAAAAAGCAAAATATCCGACCATCAATCGATAGATTCAAATCATCATAGCCATTGGATCTATTATGTTTTCTAAAAAATTACACACCTATGCCATTATGAAAATAGCCTAAAGTAACCCCCTAAATCTATATATAAATTACCCACCTCTGCCATTATATAAAATAAACTAAAGTAACCCCCTAATCTTCATCAAAATTACCCACTTATGCCATTAAAAACAATATTTAAAATAACCCCTTAATTTGCAACTGAATTGCCTACCACTATTACTTAAAAAATTTAAACCCCTTAAAATTTGCATCTATATTACCCACACATGCCATTATTAAAAATAACATGAGGTAACTCTACGTTTGAATCAAATAACCTTAATTAAAAATATACAGTAATATATGATTCTAAATCGTCTATATCTTGCACTATTGGTATACGATATAATAATTAAGGTCTATACGCATGATGTGTGTCACCATTTATAAGGATATAAAGTGATGAGAATATAGATTTCTATGCTAAAATTGTATCTCAAACTTAAGGTTCATTAAACAAATTCAAGCGCATACCTGCGATGCAAAGTGAAAAGTTAAAGATTATAAATGCGGATAAAAATATTATAGAGTAGTTGCTGACTAAAATCTATCACAATTGGATGAAGATATTAAGTATATATCTACATAAGCATTGTGTGTTCGAATATTTAACAAACGAGAGCTAGCTTATGGTAATAGTTTTTTAGCATTATAGTCTTATTTTTTTCATTGGAGGTTTCGCATTAGTTCCCACGAGACAAGCCAGAAAAAAGAGACAAATTCTCATAAAAATTAAAAATGTCAAACATCAATCCTGTAAACTCTAATAATCACAGCCATTGATCTATTATATTTTCTAAAAAGTTACCCACCACTATTATTATGAAAATATTCAAAAATGAGCTCTAAACCTATATTTCAATTACCGAGCTCAGCTATTATAAAAAATAATCTAAAGTAACCCCATAACCTTCATCCAATTTACTAATACACATCATTATAAAGCATAACTTAAAATGTCATTCTAAAATTTTATCTATGTTATCCACATATGTCGTTATTAAAAATAACCTAAAGTAAACATTTAAATCTTAATCTAATTATCGTCATGTGCATCATACAAAAATGTTAAAAGGTAAATTAATATATGATTTTAAATTACGTATTTATGTCATTGTTAATATAAAAATACTAAGTTAAAGTATATACACATGATGACTGCCACCATTTAGACTATTTATACATGTATGTGAGGAATCGATGAAAAATATTGATTTGTATGCTAAACATAATGTATGGAGGATTGGAGGTGTGATACAAAATGGAAAAATATGAATATGGATGAAAAAGTGCATTGAGTAATTATTAATTAAAAATCAATCACAACTGGACAAAGATAGATACATATCTCTATAAGTATTATGTTGAAGTATTGAAAAATAAGAGAGTAGTAGGTGAACAATTTTGATTATTAGCTAGAAGTTTAATTTCTAAATAATTTTTAAATACAATAGCTTCTAAAAAAAATATTAGCCCGTGTGGGAGCACGGGTTGATGGACTAGTTGCTTCAAATAAGAACACACTTGAGCATATTTGGATGATATTTTCTTGAAAGCAACTTAATTTTGTGGCACAAAAATGATTCAGAATGTATATACGGCCTGTTCGCTTCAGCTTATTCAGCCGGCTTATCAGCCACCAAACAGTGTTTTCCTCTCACAACAAATCAGCCGTTTCAGCTTTTCAGCCGGCTTATAAACTTTGATACGGAATGATTCAGAATGTATATAGCTTCCTTACTAAATTTGATAAACTCACTTACAACTTTATGAACACTTTGATACGGATTGAGTTGGTAAGTTGACTATTTGATGTCTACAATATGACCAGAATACAGACAGTTTTGAGTTAGAATGTGTGCAAAGGTGGGTAAAAAGCCGAGTTGAAGTTAGTGTGGCGGGAAAATCGTAAGCACTTCAATTAATTCGTCAAGCACTTTCTAATTCCAATGTAAAATTTGTTTCGGTATAAAAATTACTCCAAATACTGATAATATGGATTCAATTTGGGAAAGCATTGTGGCATGTATACTTTCTGTACCGTCTAATATTAATGGCATCAAAGCTATATATCTGTATGCACCTAGCTCCTTTCCAAAAGCAAAACTTTCTTTACGTCTCTCCCTCAGTCCCTCTAGCTCCAAGCAAGCATGTGAATACACAAAAACAAAAACTGATGATGTCATTGTGCTGACAAATTAATTTAAAACTTAACAGGTTATGGAGAAATTCAAAACAGAGCATCCAGATTATAATCTGATTATACCATTTTTGTTCTTTTTTAGGAGCAATTTTTTTTAAAAAAAAGCCTCACATGTATATGCTTTGATTGTATTTTTCGTTAAGCAACTTCACGGTGAAAAATGTTTTAGACAGTATTATAAGTCTCTTACAACCTTTGAAAAAAAATTAGTACTACCTATTATAATTGTGTCTCAATAGATGTAGAATCTTTCTGAATACTTTTTAGGTGAAATCTAGCAAAGCGAATTTGACCTAACTATTATAGTTTTCCTTTCTTTGCATAAGGTGTGATAAGTGATAACTAAACGTCCATACATACCACTATACTAAGTAGGTGCTCGAAGCTGTAGCACCACTTTTTGTTTTTGCACCGCAGTTTTCACCTTTCATATCAACTCCAGTTTAAGATATTTCTCAAAACAATTTTCAAGTGAAAAAGATCTCTATCATTTTTTTCTTAGTCAATGGCCATTCTTCAGATATTTTTTTTAAGACATGCAAGCACGTTTTTCATTAAGAAGAAGAGAAGTTTGATTATATACAACAAGGACAGACGACCACACAAAAACAAAAACATTATCCGAGGATGCAAACAACAACCCTCAAAAGCAAACACCACAACCTAAGGTATTCTAAGGCGCATCAAAGTCCTATGAAGCCAAACTGACCTAAAGTCCTCGCTTCCTCCAATATTACCGGTGCCAGGCCATAGGTTGCAGCACCCCCTGCTCGTGCACCCGTCTGTTCTATTCCTTCCGTCTGTTCTATTCCTTCCAGAGCAGCCAAACCAAGGAATCAAAGCCTTTCTGTTGAGTTTTAGCAACCCTCCTTACTTGAATCCACCATTCGGCGAAAGGAGCCTCGACCTGTGGCATGAGCCACTGAAGACCAAAGAACCTGAGGACATGAAACCATGTCTCATGGCTGTGTACATAACCCGTGAGTAGGTGGTCCATCATTTTGACCTCTTGGGCACACAGCACACATTCATCTCTATCACTCAAACCATAATGACGTAGCTGGTTAGAAGTCCAACAACAACCATGGAGCACAAGCCAACCAAAGAAATGACATTTCCCAGCTCCCATCATAGGCGTCTGTCCCAGAAAGAGAGCACGATAAGCCGAAGCAAAGGAGAAGAGACCTGATGGCGACCACTTCCAAATGAACTTGTCCGAAACTTGACGAAGGCTTTGATTCCTTAGTAGGTCCCAAATTTGTAGATATTGGACAACGACCTAAACCTTCGGGCCTGAGAAACAACAAGAACCCAACGTCAACCTTGAATAGCATCCCTGACAGTACGGGTGTTTCTTACTCATGTCGGGACCGCCGCACAGAGATCTGGGACCAACATTTTGATGGAGCAACCATTGATCCATCTATCCATCCAGAATAGAGCGCTAGCGCCATCACCCACTTGAACAGTCCTTGAAGAATGCCTTGGTAGTCATTTTCTCCTTAAAGGTGAAGCCCGATCAAGTCTTATCACCATCTGTACGTGCCAACCACAACCAGCGCATCCGGAGGGCTAATCCCATGAGCTACAGATTGGGAATCCCCCCTACTCCTTGGAGCAGCAAACATTGATATAAGCGACCGCGCACTTGCTGCCCGAGGTTACCTCTATCTCGCACCAGAGAAAACCTCTGATAAGAGTGTCAATAGCCTTGATGGCCCAAGGCGCGATCTCAATAGCCATAGAGATGGGGATGGGGATGGCACTGAGCATCGTTTTGGTGAGGATTAAGCGACCACTTCTGTTAAGCATCCTACCCTTCCAGGCTGGTAGGTGCTTGGCGACCTTATCCACGAGTGGTTGCATGGCTACCTTTGGTAGATGATGGATGGAGAGGGGGACCCCCAGGTATGTGCAGGGGAAATCCGCGACCTGACACGTTAGCATCTCAGTGAGGAGAACCTGCTCCTCCAAACAATTAATGGATTGGAAAGGCTTGACTCTTGGAGTAATTAGCCGCCAACCCGGAGGCCCTATCAAACAAAGATAGGATCTCTAATGAGAATGAGATCTTGAGCGACCGGAGATATGAAAATGACCACATCATCAACGTAAAGAGAAGCTCGCTGCTTGATAGCTGCCGGACGGCTCGAGTACCCCCTTCCATCCGCCAACTTAAGCATGGCATTAAAACACTCCATGACGAGCACGAATAGCATAGGCGAGAGGGGATCACCCTGCCTAAGCCCGCGACCATGGCAGCATTCAAAAACTGATGAGATCTAAAAAATATTTTGCAAAAAGTAACCTAATTTTCTTGAGCTTCTTATTTGGCCCACAAATTATGACATATATCAATCTACATTATTTTATCCTACATTTCGAGTGTGGGTTTTTTAGCTGCAGCCATTTTTTGCAAATAACAAACATAAAATTGATTAAAAATTTTGGATGCATTGAATTTTTTTAATTTCAACTCAGAATAAAAAAAATGGTCAAGTGGTTTTCCTTGGAATTGCATTAAACAACAAAAAAAAGATATTGACCCTTCAACAATAGGTGAAGAAAAGAACATTTATCTAGCTCAATTCAATTTGAGGATTTTACCTAAAAACCGTTACTGCTAAAACATGACGATAATCCTAATTTACTAGCATGGTGATATGGGTTCAGCGTGTTTCCAAACTTTTAAATCGCAATGTTATTTATGGTTAATGCAACACAATATCCAACATAAAAATATTAAAACAAAATACCCAGAAAAGTCATAAAACATAAGCTAAACATTAGGCCCAAGAAACAATTTCTCAAAAAAAAAAAGCCAAGGCCCAAGAAACAAGCCTGCTAAGTAAAAGCTCACAATTCATCAGGACCATTTTAAAGCATTGATGCCACCAAACCATCATGAAGAGCTTTTAAAATTTGACTGAAATCGACTACATCTCAGGGGTGGGCCCACTTAGATTCAATGGTATTCAATTGAATACCCATTATTTTTGCCAAAAAAATTCATATATATAGTGTATTTTAGGTATATGTATGAAAAAAACAAAAATATAGAAGTATCACACGTATTTCTCTCAAAAAAGCCCACCGGAAGCCAATTTCCGTCTCTGGCCCAACTGGCCAACCGGCCCATCCGGCCCACGCCCCACTCGAGTGCTCCCCCCAGCCCCCCATTGCTGAGCACGCAACACAATAGGCCAGGCAGCCGTCGCCCGCCGCTAGGGATTCCTGATTCACGGCTCGCGCCTCGCGAACGGCGGACGGCGGTGGCGGCCAGGCGGCGGCGCGGCGCACGGCGGCTGGGGGGGGCGGAGGCGCGTCGGCGGCAGCCGGCAGGCCGCGGGCGGCCGGCGCGGCGCACCTGGCCTGCACGCGCACGGAGCCAGAGGCTCAGAGCGGCGCTGCGGCGGGCCGGCGCCTCCACGGCGGCCGGCGAGGCGGCGAGCAGGCGGCGGCTGGGGGGCGGAGGGCGGCGGACTGCGGAAGTGCGGAGGCACGTCGGCGGGCGCGGGGCTGCGGGCGGCCGCCCGGCCGCCGGCCGGCGCGGTGCGCGCGGCGCGCCCGACGCGACAGCCGGCAGGTGGCGCGGCTGGCGCCTGCGGCGGTGCGGCCTGCAGGCCCTGGCGCCCTGCACGCGCGCGGCGCGCCCGCCACTGGTGACTAGTCCCCGGAGTCAAGTGATTCTATGAACTGCCCCCAAATTTGTGAATCTGTGATTCTATGAACTGCTGATTATTCTGATTGTTTGTGAAATTGAGGTAAGCATTTTCAATTGTATGTCAAATTGGAATAGCACATCAACTTGTAAAATGTGGATGCTCATGAATTTAATTCAATGTGAAATTGTAAATATCTGATAACTTGAAATTGTGTAACTTTTAGGTTTGAACCATGAAGAGGAAGGGTAGTGCCGCTACTGATTTGAGGATTTTCATGGCAAGGGCTGCTGCAAAGAAGAGACAACCTGAACCGGAGAATGTTAATCAATCTTGCAATGAAAGTCAAATGCAAGTAGTGTTATTCCAAGGACAAAGTGATAGTGAAACAAGCACGGTACCACCTGAACCTGTGACATCTAATCAGCCACCAAAGCACGGTACAACAGAAATTGGTGAATCCATACCCGTGGAAGAAAATGATTCTAGTGATGAAGACAAGAATGATTATGGCATTGAGCATGATCCTGGATTGAGGGCTCCGATCTCAAGCTATGATGTCAATGACCAAGATTCAGTTAGAAGGGCATACATTGCATTGGGGCCATGTCAACCAAAGATGAAGAGGGATGCTTTTCCGCAACATGATTGTGGAGGTATGCGCCGCTTCCAACATAAGTGGTTTGCTGAATTTAAGTGGATTGAGTAAAGTGTGGATAAAGATGCTGCATTTTGCTTTGTTTGCTATTTGTTCAAAGATAGCTGCAAATTTCCTGGTGGAGATGCTTTTGTTGTTGAAGGGTTTAGAAATTGGAATATGAAAAGGAGAATTCATAGGCATGTTGGTGCTATCGATAGTGCTCATAGTGAAGCTGAAGAGAAATATAGATTGTTCACGAGACCTAAGGCATCAATCCGTGAATCTGTTGCATCAAACACTTCACAATTCAAGGCTAAGTATCTGGCTCGCTTGACATGGTCACTTAAGTGCATAAGATTTCTGTTGCGTCAAGGGTTGGCTTTTAGGGGTCATGATGAAACAAAGGATTCACTCAACAAGGGAAATTTTCGGGAACTTTTAGCATGGCTAGCAGGAAACTTTGAAGAGGTTAATCTGGTGGTACTAGAGAATGCACCACAAAACTGTCAGATGATAGATCACAAGATCCAGAAACAACTCATTGATGCTTGTGCTCATGAAACAACCAAATTTATCATAGACGAACTTGGTGATGAGTGTTTTGCAATTCTTGCTGATGAGTCAAGTGATGCATACCTACTGGAACAATTGGCTCTTTGTTTACGTTTTGTCAATAAAAAAGGAGAACCAGTTGAGCGGTTTCTAGGTCTTGTCCAAGTTGAAGATACTACATCATTGACTCTTAAAGAAGCAATTCAGTCCTTGCTTATGAAATATCAATTGCCCCTATCCAAGGTACGTGGTCAAGGGTATGATGGAGCTAGTAATATGAAGGGTCATGTTAATGGTTTGAAGAAACTAATTATGGATGAGTCCCCTTCTGCTTATTATGTTCATTGCTTCGCCCATCAACTTCAACTAACACTTGTAGCGGTTGCTAAGGAGAATACTGATTGTGATTGGTTCTTTGGGCAACTTGCTTATTTGTTGAATGTTCTAGGGATGTCTTGTAAAAAGATCCGTATGCTTCGCATTGCTCAAGCTGAATACATGATTGAAGCATTGAAATTGGGTGAAATTGAAACCGGGCAAGGATTGAATCAAGAGATGGGCTTAGCAAGGCCAGGTGATACACGATGGGGATCTCACTACAGAACAGTAATGCATGTTATGTTCTTGTATCCTTCAATCAAGAAAGTTCTCTTTAGGATTGGGAATGAAAGTAAAGGGGCTGAGGCTAATGGGGCTCAAACTATGCTCACAGTATTTAAGTCCTTTGAGTTTGTTTTCCTGCTACACTTGATGAATGAAATATTTGGATACACCAATGACTTGTGCAATGCTTTGCAAAAGAGGGAGCAAGATATTGTAAATGCAATGGATCTTCTGGAGTTCACAAAGGTAGAACTGGATGTTTTGAGACAAGATTCTGGATGGCAAGAATTTCTTACCAAGGTCACTTCTTTTTGTGAGAAGCACAATGTTAAAGTTGTTGACATGAATGGGAAGTATATTCCTATGCAAAGATCAAGGCAGTTCTACAGAGGTGCCATTAATTATCACCGGTTTCATGCTGATATGTTTTTGGGTGTCATTGATAGACAAGTTCAAGAGCTCAATAATAGGTTTGATGAGGTAAATACAGAGCTACTTAGATGCATGGCATCATTCAGTCCAGCTAATTCCTTTTCTGCTTTTAATGTTGAGAACTTGGTTAAGCTTGCTGGGTTCTATCCACATGACTTTGAATTTCAAGAAATAAACCAGCTTCATTTTCAGTTGCACCACTATATCAATGATGTTAGAAATGATGAAAACTTCAAAAATTTGAGAAGTCTAGCAGAGTTGTCTATGATGCTAGTTAAAGAAGGAAAGGTTTCTCGGTATGACATTGTTTATAAACTTCTCAAATTGGTGCTTGTTCTCCCTGTTGCAAGTGCTGGTGTTGAGAGGGTCTTTTCTATAATGAATTTGATAAAGAACAAGAGAAGAAGTAAGATGGGGTAGAAATATTTGAATGGTTGCTTGGTCACATTGATTGAAAGGGAATTCTTCATGCAAGCTAAAGATAAAGACATCATCGCTCATTTTCAAAGCATTGCAGAACGGAAAGTTGTCCTATAGCTTGTAAGTTGTAATCTTTGTTACCATTTTATTGTTTTAGCCTCTATTTATTTCACATGTTGCCACTTTGATATGTTGATCATTCGTAGCTGGACAATTTCAATTTCTGATAAATTTTATTAATCAATGATGCTGCTACCACTTAATTATTATGTGTTATAAAACTATAATTTAGTCTGTCATTTTTTTTCTTGCCATCTTCAATTTTGAATACCCATAGTTCAAATCCTGCGCCCGCCTCTGCTACATCTCCCTAGTGTTGTTTGGCAATTTCGAAACTTTATATGAAAATAAAATGTATTTGGATGATGTTAAAAGAATCGCTCCAACTGTTTAGTCCTTCATAAAAGACAAACTATAAACTACGTGCAACATCTATCAAGCTTTCACGATCGAATTTGAGCTAACTAACCATACTACCACAGCATGGACTCTAGACAAATTTTCATGTACTAGTTCTTTCTAGGTTGAAAATACTCAGAATACGTGACGGAACAATATTCTCAAAAGCCCAAAACGACGTGCTACGAAAGTAATTGTCTAGCAGGAGAGCACGCAACGCCGGCCTCCGTGGGCCGGGCTGGACCCGCGCAGCGAAAACGAGCCGCCGGCCGGGTAAAGAAACCAACAACAACTTCTGTTATCGTGTCCTCTGCCGCCGCCGTGTTACTCCAACCTCTGCTTCCTCCGCGGATTTCGTGGTCTCTCCCGCGCCGCCGACGGCGCGAGCCGACAAGCCAGGCTTTTTCCTCCCGCCGTCCGTCCCTGCCCTCCGCCGGCACCAGGCAGGGCGGAGAGCCGCCCGGACTCGGATTGACTGGTTTGTTCTCTTTCCTTCTCTTATACTCTTGTTCGTACGTAACCCTAGCATCCGATCCGACTAAATTGAAACCTTTGCGTTCTCCCCGTTCGGTTAGTCGGGGAATTTGTTTGTTGCGTCGCGCGCTGCGAATTTGATCATGTATTCGTTCCCAATTCGATCGCCGTCTACTTCCCCCAACAGAAATTTGGGGATTCAGTAACCCCTAACGCAACACGTTAAGTCCGCCCCCCTGAAATTAGGTGACAGATTTTGTTTCTTGCATGGCGTTTCCGCGAGTGAAAGCACGTTTTGGTGCAAAAGGTATAGGGGGAGGATGGATTTTAGATGAGGAAGGCCCTCTAAGCTCTGCCCCTGCAGAAAGTGCAGAGTTTCAGATAACAAGGATCATCCCTGCGGACTCCTCTCACCCAAGCCTTAAAGTTCTGGAATGTTAAAATTTACAGTTTTGTCTATCCTGAATCCCTCATGGTCAATCTGGTACATTTAGCCGTTGGCATGTGCTTGTTTTTCTTCATCGAATCAGTCACATTTTTTTGCAGATGTTTGTACATCTGCAGGTATATTAACCATTTCCTCGTTGTAGGTTTTGTTATTTCACAGGGAATTATGTGCTAGACATCGATTGCCATGTCAGCACGTAGGGAGGTTGTCTCGTACCACCCGCTGCCTGCACCAGGAGCAGTGAACAGCTTCAAGGATGAGATCCAGTCAAAAGTTATGGAAACGGTTGGCAATGCAATCAACTCATTTGATCCAAAGTCGTTGCCTCAGCATATAGAAAGGGGATTGGGAACAGCTGGAAACATTATTAATTCATTTGAGCCAAAGTGGTCTGGGCAAAAGGAGTTTGATTTTGGTGGGGAAGCTGATCCTCTTGATGGATATCAGTGCCCTGATGAGTATTGGGGATCTGCACCAGCAAAGGCGCAAAAGCCAGTAAACCTTAAGAACCTGCTGGGGGGTGCGATTGCAATCATTGGTCGTAGTTTGAAAAATACTGAAGTTGAACAGCCAAAGGAGACTAAGACCAGCGTCTCTTTCTTGGGTTCAAGTGATGATGGGAATACGTTCTTGCATTCCTCTGTCTACATGCCAAGTGCTCCACCAGTGCTTGATGAAGAAGCCCTGAATTACAACATTTATAGGGCTGTATTGGAAGCAGAGCCACCAGAATGGCTTCCTGACAGTTATGCTAGATCCTGCATGCAGTGTGCTGCTCCTTTCACTGCTGTCACCCGAGGAAGGCATCATTGTCGATTCTGTGGAGGGATATTTTGCACGGTGTGCTCAAAAGGACGATGTCTTTTGCCTGTCAAGTTCCGTGAGCGCAATCCACAAAGAGTCTGTGATGCTTGTTATGATAGGCTTGATCCATTGCAGAACCTATTGATTAATTCTGTAAGTAATGCCTCACAAACTGCAAAGCATGATGTGATGGATTGGACTTGTGCAAGAGGGTGGTTAAATTTGCCAATCGGGTTAACAATGGAGCATGAGATTTACAAGGCAGCGAATACCTTGAAGAGTTACAGCCAGGTTATTGAATTTCATTTTATTCTGTATCTGCATGTTAGTCCTTTGAAATATTTAGAATCTGAATCTAATACTCATTAAAAAATCTCAATGCAGGTTGCAAGAATAAACCCTGAGAAGTCTATTCCCCATGCAGTCCTTAATGGAGCAAGTGGGCTTGCCATATTGACAGTTGTGAAAGTTGGTGCTATTCTTACTTACAAACTTGGGACTGGCCTAGTAGTTGCTCGGAGATCTGATGGGTCCTGGTCTGCACCATCTGCTATACTTTCTGGTGGTTTTGGATGGGGAGCACAGGTAATAAGTTTGTTGCTACATTTTTCTTTGTGTAGCCAACTTTTAATTGTCACTACATAAGTCATAAATGCCACTGCCTTTTGTTGCTAGGCTACACATTCAGCACACCTGTTTATTTCTGTTGCACGCTATATTGTGTTTTCTTAGGAACGACAGGCATCATATATTTGCTTACGAGAGGCACATCGTGTTAGATTTAACAGTGTTTCTGTCTTCACTATCAGAAAACAAAGTAGTTGCTACTATTTTTTGAATAAAGAAACTGTATCTTGCCATGGGTCTCTGGCTCATCTCATTTTTCAAGGCAGATCATGGAATGATTGAAGAAAGGAGAATTGAGATCATAAGAATTGTGCAGCCAAAGATTACTCACTCTATCTTCTTTCTAAAGTGTTCTGTTTAGCAACTACACCAATGATATGTTGTTTTCTAATTCATTATGTATATATTTTTCCTATGCCCTTCAAATTTAGGGGCAGAAATGAACATACATTTACGTTTAGGTAGAAACAGCAACAAATCGTGTTGCCTGGGGTTCTGCAAATCTTCATTCAGAGATAAACATGTGCAAAACTTGCTGCTTTTTTTCGAAAATGGTGCACTGTGATTCCATAGGTTGCCAGCCGCAATAGTTATGCAACAATACATATTTGTGCTGGTTGTATTTATCTAATGATGATTTATGTTTTGGGTCATAGTAGTCCTTGTCTTTTCGGATAATTTCTGGTTGCATCTTTACATGCTTGCACCTTTGCATAGGTTGGTGGTGAGCTAATGGATTTCATCATAGTGCTTCGGGGTCCAGAAGCTGTCCAAACATTCTGCAGTCGAATGCATTTTTCGCTAGGGGCAGGTGTAAGTGCTGCAGCAGGACCTGTGGGCAGAGTACTAGAAGCAGACATGAGAGCTGGTGATAAAGGATCAGGAGTTTGTTATACATATAGCTGCAGCAAAGGTAACACTGTTGTCTTTCCTTGTAGCCTTCAAACCTCTTCATGTCATTTGATGTTTGCCAATGCTTATGGACTCTGGGAAAAATTAAATTGCAGTGACCATACAATTTATTGCAAGACAGAAAAATTAGCTTACAATGCCTTTATGCTTATTTATCTGAATTTGGTATATATATCAAGGTTTGCGGAGTCAGAAGTTCAGGGTATAATCAAAATTG
The DNA here is from genome assembly GCF_000263155.2 of Setaria italica. NCBI lineage: Eukaryota > Viridiplantae > Streptophyta > Magnoliopsida > Poales > Poaceae > Setaria > Setaria italica. The sequence goes on from NC_028451.1 coordinate 9,658,783, forward strand.
AATATTTAGTTGTCTGGATCTTGGCACATTTGTTAATATCTTTCCAGAGTGAATGATAACTAAGATATTCTTTTGAGTTAATTTCCCATCTCTTCAATATTAGCCATAGGGAACATATGCTTGGGCGTTCATGTGCTTAAAATTTTTACCATACTTATGGGCGGACCTGTGGCTTTCATCCGCTACAACTAATTTCACATGTCCTTTTTTTTGTGACCTGACAGGTGCATTCATTGGTGTTTCATTAGAAGGGAATCTAGTTGCCACGCGGATAGATGCTAATCTGCGTTTTTACGGCGACCCATATCTAACAACCAGCGACATTCTTATGGGGCATGTGGAAAGGCCAAATGCTGCCAAGTTTCTTTACACTGCGTTGGATGATCTGTACTCAGGGCTGGAATGCTAGATCGACATGAAACCGAACTGTACATATGTGCTTTGATTATTTCGACTGTAACAAGCTGTATATATCCACGAAATGGTCCTCGTTTGGTGGGCGAAATTGGTATAAATGAAATGCCCAATAGTCTGGTACGGTCTTAAGATGAAGTTCTGTGAGTTAATTGCTTTAGCTGTGCAAGTCAGCAAATGGAAAATCATTGGGAAATATCTTGGGCCTCGGCCAAATCAGATGGGTAGTTGTTGGCTTCCACTTAGTCAGGGGAGGTTTGATGAGGATTGGAATATAAATGACAACAGTTCAACTGCAGGCAGGTGTATGCTATATGTCGCATATGCGACAAATTCGCATCCTATCGCTGCCGCTGCCGGTAGGGTCAGGGGCTTGCTGCCGCTAGGGTTAGGGTTCGGGGTGGGGGGGTATTGGGGTTCGGGTTTGCTAGGGTGGGGTCTCCAGTGAGCTCTGGTCGTAGAGGGAGGGTCTTGGGCGGCAGCGGTGATGGGTTGTGGGTGGGGTGGCGCCGCGGCGGGTGCTGCCAGCCATGGGTGGCGGAGGATAATTGGTGGGTGGTGGAAGAGGCGGTGGCGTGACGGCGAGCTCCTCGGTGGGTGGTGGAAGAGGCGGTGGCGTGACAGCGAGCTCCTTGGTGGAGCCAGGTTAGGGCAGCGGGAGCCGCTGAAGATGGTGCAGGAGGGTGGGGTGGAGCCAACCGAGAGGAGACAGGTGGGGACAGGAGGTGAGGGCGGTAGGCGGCGGCAGCGGATCCGGCGGCTCCTGTCGCCGGAGACGGAGGTGGATGGCGGCGCGGGGAGAATGGGGCCGAGCGGAGGTATTGGGCCTGAAGGCGACAACGTGAATTTTGTCACCTTCAGCGACGTATAGAAGCGCCCTGGTTTGAGCGCTGCAGTCGATGATGTGTCCTCAGGGTTGAATTTGAAATGCACCAGAATAACTTGGGTGTCCGCCGTGGAATTTGAAATGCACTCTTCATCGTTGTGTTGGTGGATTAAGTAACATAGTATCATTGTTCTTTGGGCCGGCCTTTTCCTTTTGTGTAAGGCCCAAATGACGATTTTTTTGCTCATAATAGACTGTTATGGTCAAAGCATTTTTTTTTTGCGAAAGAAAGGTTCAAAGCATTTTGGGAGTGACATACTATTTTGTCTCTCCCCGTCTTTCCCAAAAAAAAACAATACATAAAAAAACAGACGTCGCTGATGTCCACGCACATCAAAGTCGGAACACATGCGTTTAGACGTTTAGTTCACTCGGTGAAGCTAGCTGTGCCGCTGCAAGCACTCCACGAGCTCGTCGACGTACCGCTCCTGCCGGCCGCCGTCGTCGCCGACGACCAGCTCCCGCAGCCTCTTCGCGTTGAGCGCGAGCTCCTTCCCCTCCTCCTCCACCATGACGCGCGTAACCGCGGCAGCAACGTCGTCCCTGCTGAACCCGCCGTCGTCGTCACGCCGCGCCACCTCCACGCCGACGCCGCGCTCGGACATCATCCGCGCGATGAGCCCCTGGTCGACGACGAACGGGAGCATCACCAGCGGGTGCCCGAAACGGAGGCTCTCGGCGACGGAGCCCCACCCGCAGTGCGTGAGGAAGGCGCCCACCGCCGCGTGCGCCAGCACGCGCACCTGCGGCACCCAGCCCATGCACGCCGCGCCGCGACCGCGCGTCCGCTCCTCGAACCCTTCCGGCAGCAATGGCTGCTCGCCGGTGCCGGTGCCGCCGCCGCCGCTCGGCGGCCGGAGCGCCCACAGGAAGCGCACCCCGGAGAGCTCGAGCCCCAAGGCGAGCTCATGCACGCTCGCCGCCGTCACCGGCGCCTCGCTGCCGAGCGCGACGTACAGGACGCTCCGCGGCGGCTGCCCGTCGAGCCACTGCAGCGCACCAGGCCGCGCCACGGCATTGCTATGGCCACCGCCGTCGCGCGCGTCCTCCTCCGGCTCCGGCAGCAGGAGGCCGGCACCCCACGGCGGGCTTGCCGAACAGCTCGGCGAGCAGGGGGAACACCGTTCGGGGCTCGGCCTCCGGGCAGCTCCGGAACACGAGGAGGCGGCAGCGCTCCTCGGTCCTCCAGGTGCGCTCGATGTCGGAGACGCCGGACGCGTTGGGCCGGAACGCGGCGGCCATCCACGCGGCCTCCTGGCGGCGGAAGGCCAGGGACGGTGGGGAGGGGAACCACCTCGGCATCGGCATGAAGTCGTCGACGGTGACCCGGGGATGGCTGGCGTTCTCCCGGCGTGAGCCGTTGTACGCGAGCATGGTGCCCGTGACGATAAGGAACATCGCGCAGGGAACCTGAAAACTGGTACCAGTTTAGAAGTGGAAATGCAGAACAGTGTAACATTGTTTTGAGTTTTCAAGGTTGATAAACATTGCTATGCATCTAAACATTCTTTGTATCTAGGTGTATATAGAAAATATATACTTAGCAATGATAAAATGACCTATAATTTTGGACATCGTTCAGACACATTCATGGATAAAGAAGAACATTTAATTTGCATCGAGATTGTACGGATAATGCTGAGAATCGACCGCTTCATTTTGTCAGGGATGCTTTAATTAATTTCCGGCAACACGCAGGTGAATATGCAATGTTTTATGAGGCAGCAGTGGAATTTCGTTATTGCAAATGATTGTTCCATGGCTTGTCGAGTGGTGAGGCAACTGCAGCAGCTTAAGGGGGTGTTTGGGAACACCCTGTTAAAGTTTAACACCTATCACATCGGATGTTTGGATGCTAATTAGGAGTATTAAACATAGGTTAATTACAAAACTAATTGCACAGATGGAGTATAATTCGCGAGACGAATCTATTAAGCCTAATTAGTCCATGATTTGACAATGTGGTGCTACAGTAACCATTTGCTAATGATGGATTAATTAGGCTTAATAGATTCGTCTCGCAAATTAGCACAGGGTTCTGCAATTAGTTTTATAATTAGCTCATGTTTAGTGCACCTAATTAGTATCCGAACATCCGATGTGACACTGTTAAAGTTTAACACCTCGTATCCAAACACCCCCTAAATAATACAAAGGCATATCAACAAACGAATACCAACAGTTACAACTCAATGACAACCGCCGCCTCATCTTACAAATTTTATATTTTCGCCTCCCCACGTTACCTTTTTAGCTTTGCAACCAGCCATCGTTGAAGATAATAACCTTTATGCTAAAGTTTAGCCCCCCAACTTTAGCCTCCATTTTAGCCCTTTGGAAGCCAAACGGGTGGGCTAAAACATGGACATGGTGCTAAACTTTAGTCCCCTTCTTTCCTTTAGCCCCTCCAAGGCGTGCTAAAAGTGGTCCTCCCGCACTACTTGCCCTCCCGCACCCGTACTGCCCTCCTGCTCCTCCGCGCCGCACCCGCGTCCTCCACTCGTGCCACAACCGCACTCCCTCGTGCTCCTCCATCCCGTATCCGCATCCTTGCCCATCCGCGCCGCCGCCACGCCGAAACGCCACCATCCATCGCCCCCAGCTTATGCCGTCGTCGTGCAGACCCACCGTCGTGCCGCGCCTCTGCTTTTCGTCCCATCCCATGCCGAGCGCCTCCCTCGCTGCCGCCAGGCCTGCGCCGCCATCCTCCCCAAGCTACCCGCGGTGCAGATGGAGGGCCACGGCGACGACGACTTGAGGGATTTGTTCTCCAAGTCGGATCCGGTTTTCCCCGCCACCAGCTATGGTTTCTTCTTGCAGGCGGAGTCTTCCCAAGCTCCCCGAGCGGGCATGCAGGCACTGAACCTCAACTCACAGGCGGAAGATTTCCCAAATCTCACCTCTTTATTCAGAGATGCTTCGGGGAGATGGACTTGCCAGGGGCCGCGCCAGTCGAACCCTCGGCTTACGCGCGCCTCGCAATGGCAGACGAGGCGGCGGCAGGGTTGTCCGTGGTGGAGGGCATGCAAGATCCTTGTTCGGTGGAAGGCATGGCGGATCCTTGGCCGAGGGTGCTACCAGCGGCGGAGGCCGTGGCGAATCCAGGATGACCGACGGAGGGCACCGAGTTCGTCGAACGATGAGTGCCGGTGATGCGGAAGCCGTGGGAGAAGACAACTTCATTGATGTTGATGAAGAAAATGGTGAGGATGATGTCGAAGAGCAAGGAATTTTCCCAAACTCTGGTAACCATTTAGAGACCTCAATCTTGATGTGGAAATTGTTGCAATTGTGTTCTAGATTGAGGTCAGAGATATATTTGCTAGATGACATGAATTGTTATTGCAATTGCTAGATGATATTTTATCTATCATTGTTGTTCATACATATGTATTGTCTTTTGCATTGATCTCAATCTATGAATTCTTGCAATTGTTTGCTATTATAATCTAGCAATTCTTGCAATTCTTGCAATTGTTCTGTAATTGTTTGCCTATTCTTGTGTTATGCACTAGATAAAATGTGATAAGGCACAATGGTCAGAACAAAATACATATTTATTATGTGATTTGTGTGTTGAGCAAATTAGAGTAGGAAATTATCACAAATGTACCATGTCAGGACGAGGGTACAAGGTAATTGCTGAAAAGTATTTCATTAAAACTAGACTGAAGCATGACAGGAGGTAGCTAAGGAACAGGATTCACCAACTGAAGACTCTTTACACCTTCTGGGGGGTCCTGCAAAAACAAAGTGGCTTGGGCTGACACCTCAATGTTACTGTTTCTGCACCTAATTGGTGGTGGGAGCAAAACACAAAGGTACATATTCTTTGTTTTGCATCCAGTCATTTTGTTGCCAACTCAGTTGTCTAATCTCAACATTCACGTTCTTTGCAGGGCAAATTAGAATGTAAGAAACTAAAAGATGGTCCTCCAGAGTATCTTGATCAGCTTGAGGAAATGTTCCATGATGTTGTTGTGGATGGGTCCACCTCCTACATGGCTGGACAAGAAGAGGAGGAGGAAGGAGCTGAAGAAGGAGATAAAGAAGATGCTGAACAAGATGGGAACCCTGATGATTTGGATCATAACCCAATGAGCACTAGTAGCAGGAAGAGGTCAAGTAGTACTAGCACCAGGTCCACTGCAACAAGTCCTGGAAAGAGGTCCAAGAGCCCAATGGTTAGAATGATGAGGGAGCTAATTACTAAATGGTCTGCATCTGAAGATGCAACTCAAAAGGTCTTGAAGAAAGCTGCCACTGAGAAAGGTCAGAAGAGGAACAAGTTGGCAGATTCTGTTAAGAGGTGCCATGATTTGGCTTTAGAATATGGGGCAAGTCCTGACAGTGTTCATGTGCTACAATTTTTGAAAAAGAATTTAACAGAGAATTTTTCTGCAACATACCAACTCCTAAAGCAAGGCTGGTATTCTTGAAGAGATGGTACTAGAACAATAATATGTATTAGTTATGAGTTAACAATATGTTGTTATCTTGTTGTTATTGTATTAGCAACAATATGAATTTTATGTGGCTATTTCTATAAATTTTATGTGGCTGTTTCTATGAAAGAACTATTTTGTTGTTTCTAATTTCTTACTGACCTGTTATCTTGCTGTTGCTGTTGCTATCTTGTTGTTTCTATGTTGCTATCTTGTTGTATCTTACTGACCTGTTTCTTTCTTGATCAATTAGGATGGTAATTCTTCAAGTGATTCAGATGGTAATTCTTCCAGTGATCCTGATGGTAATTCTTCAAGTAAGGATGAAATTGAGAAGATGGTACTCATTTGTCGTAAGAGGAATCGGCAATTCCTGAGTGTGGCCCTCATGTTTGGTATGTACTATGAAACTTTCATGCATAAAGCTCCAAGGAGGGTAGCCAGTGTACTGGGCATAAAATGGGTACAGAAAACACTATCAAATAGAACCTCTTGCTACAACATGTTTAGGATGTGTACACCATTATTTCATCAACTTCATGATTTGTTGGTCGAGTCCTATGGCTTGAGGGCAACAAGAAGAATGTCAATGTTGGAGGCTTTAGGGATGTTCCTATGGATAGTTGGTTCACCTCAGTCACTTAGACAAGCTAAGGATCGGTTTGTGAGATCATTGGATACAATAAGCAGTACATTCGATAAAGTTTTGTCTAGTGTTCTTAAGCTAGCAGTAGATATTATTAGGCCATTGGACCCTGAATTTAGGACGGTCCACCAAAGATTACAAAATCCTCGGTTTGCTCTGTACTTCAACAATTATATAGGAGCAATAGATGGGATGCATGTACCAATTGTGGTACCAAGTGATAAGGTGGTTCAATATACGGGGAGACATGGATATACCACACAGAATGTGCTGGCTATTTGTGACTTCGACATGAAGTTTACATTTGTTGTTAGTAGATGGCCTGGATCGGTACATGATATGAGAGTGTTCAATGATGCCATAACCAAATATGGTAACAAGTTTCCACATCCACCTCCAGGTACACTACTCTATACACGATCATTACTACCTCTTACATGAACTACTTCATTTACCTGACAATAATATATTTATTTGTAGGGAGTTTTACCTAGTTGACTCGAGGTACCCTAACTGTCCGGTTTACTTTGCACCGTACAAGGGTACAACCATCTCCCGGAGTTTCGAAGTGGCCCAATGCCAAAAGGTATGAAAGAGACCTTTAATTTCACACATTCGTCCCTTAGAAATGTCATCGAGAGGTCCTTTGGTGTTTTAAAGATGAAGTTGAGGATTTTGTTGGATATGCCAAGTTTTCCAATGTCGAAGCAAAGCAAAATAATTGTAGCATGTATGGCAATTCACAATTTCATTTGATATTGCAGATAGGGCCTTTGATTTGTGCGATTGTGATGAAAACTATGTTCCAATGGCCGAACCATCTACCTCTCAAGAACATGCACATAATACCCATGCAGGGGACGAAGACCGTAACATGAATGCATTCCGTGATGAAATAGCTAATGGTTTGTACAATTAAATCATAGCTAATGTGTATGGCTGTCTTCTAAGGACAATGACAATGGAATTGATTCTTTCTGTGATTTTATGGTTGTTTGGACAATGAAAATAAAATTGAATGTTTATGTATTGCTTCAATATTTGAGGGAGAGAGGGGCGCACAAGCACCCTAAACCGGCCGTGCAGGAGAGAGTTGACACGGGAGAGCGCACACGGGAGCGGGCGCGGGAGACCTGGCGAGGGAAAGGAGGAAAGGAGGGGTAAATGAGTCTTTTGTACACTCATGTGCTAAAGTTTAGCCCATGTATCCAAACAGCAAAAGAGGACTAAAGGGCTAAACTTTAGCCTAGGAAAACAAACAGGGTCTAATTGGACAAATTTTTGTTTGCATCATATCTTTCTTTTTCTTTTTGTTGATGTTAGGTGAGACAACCTCTATCTTAGTTCACTAAATTGTCGTGAAACGTGATATTGTAATACAAACCCTATACAATATATGACGTGGTAGTCTAATAAGGAAAGTTATGGTGGCGGCTGGCGATCTGGATGTGATCTCAAACCAATAATGAAGGAATATTAGGTGTAGCGGCATACGTGCTTGCCGAGCTTATGCCATATCGCAATCGTGTCCCCCAACTACTGCACCCATATGTGACATCTTTTGGAATCACTTATATGTGCTCCTTGTAATCACTTGTCTCGCATTTTAGATCATTTGGTTTGTTGCGGTTGTAAAGCATACTATGAGTAGCCAACCACACAGCTGGAAGGCCGTTTTACAAAAAATAAAATAAAAATAAAATCAGATCACAACTTAGCTGAAGATAAATAAATGCATCCTTTCCACACCGTTTAGACCCATGCCCATGATTTAGTGATATACATGCCTGCAGTTTGGGATCGATCATATATATGTAGGACTATTTGAAAACTTGTAAAAAAGCTTCTTTCGACAGAATAAAAGAATAAACTAATTAAAATCTCCCGTGTATATCTTTTGTTGATATACGATGTTCTTATTGAGACATTTAGTTGTCTTCAACTGCAGATTGCACTTTAAAACAAAACAAAATGGTCTTTTGAGATGTATGCAGAAGCTGATTATTGCAGAAAAAACAAAAAAGCTAAGATGATGCGATTAATACAAAATCATATGGGAAAGAAATAAAAATTTCGTGTGTATAATCTCTTGTGAGTTGAAATTACAAGAAAACGATGCCGAGAGCACGTACGGCTCACCTGGTGTTGGTCGGCGATGGGGCACAGCCAGTGGTGCGCGAAGTCGAGCACGACCCAGTCCGGCCTCCTCTCGAGCTCCCCGCTACGGCCACCGGCGGAGCAGGCGGCGGCGAGGAAGTCCGCGAAGGGCGCGGCGAGGCCGTCGAAGGCGGCCTTGAGGAGCTCGACCTTCTCCGGCGGCAGGTCGGCGGTCGACTCGGCGCCCTCCGGCAGCCCGTCCACCGCCGGCAGCGGCAGGGCAACCATCCGGACTTGACCGGACAGGCCGGCGGCGGGCACCGGCGGGAGCCTGGCGACGTTCCTCGGCGTGGAGACGAAGGTGACGGCGTGGCCCCGCGCCGCCAGCCGCTTGGAGAGCTCGAGGAAGGGGATGAGGTGGCCGAACGCCAGCCATGGGAAAACCACGACGTGGAGGGGAGCCTGCTGCTGCTGCTCGTCTCCCGCCATTGTTGGGGCTTGTGTGCTTGCTCTGGCGATGGGGTGGTGGCGGCACATCGGCTATAAAAGCCATGGCACTGTGTGCCAATGACAAGTGGGGCCTAAGCACTAACATCGACGCCAAGACCACGAGGAACCCGTGAGGTGTAATTTAACTCGTAATGTCGTTGTCGTAGCGATTTGTTACTTACCCGCTCATTTCAGATCTTTTTGTTTCCTCCACCTTTATCCGTACCAATAAGCAAGTGAATATCCAACTGAATTATTATTCACGGCAACTTTATATGCACGTCACGCTTCCGTAATAAAGCAGAAGAACATCAGTTGCAAAATGCCTTTTTTTTAGGGTCACCAAGTTACTTTAAGTGATAATAAGGGTATTAATTAGAAACGTCTTCCGTCGGATTGGTGAACCACGGACATCGACCTACGACGTTATCATACAGCGCATCGCCAAGTAGGATGAAAATGAAAATGGATATCCGAATTATCTGACATTCGTATCCGCTAAAATGACAATATGAATATCCGTATTCGTATTCGAATTTAATGTGGTACTAAAATGAATACATCCGAATTCATTTTTCTTAATTTTCTCTATCAAAATCCGCATTCGTATTCGACAATATCCGACACTATCCATATGAAACTATTAGTTATCTCTATAACTATGATAAATGATGTTAATTTGAATATGACTAATAGTATATCATTGAATCTTTATAACTAATAAAACTATTTAAAATTATCAATAATTTGAATGACCAATGTCATTAAATTTAATAATAAATATATATGAATATTAAATTTAATTTTAAATACTCTATTTTATCTATTTATTAATAAAAAATTTATATAGTTTTATTATTCATAGATAAATGTTTATATATTTATTGAAATATAAATTTATCCATAGATTATTTTTTTCATAAAGTGCACTATTTTAAATAATTATTAATTAATGTAATATTTTCGATCTTTGTATACACTTGTTACATAATCATATTCAGTCTCCACTTGTGTAATGATTTTGTTATTCAAAAACCATCAATAAACAAAATAAGTAAATGTTATCTTCAGTAAATATTCGATGGATATCCGAATCCATCCGAGACATTCATTTTGTATTCATATTCGAGAACATCCAAATCCGTGTTTGTATCCAATTTAAAATATGGCAAAAAAATGCTATCTAGATCCGATCCGAATTCCGTCCCTATTGCAAATGGCATGTGAACTCCTTAGTTCATGGACTGCTCGGAGCTGGTTGAAGACCGTGCGGCCCTTGCTTTGACCTTCTGGACAATGAGATCGTACGGTCCCATTGCTTCTCCACGGATGTTTCTTACCGCATTGGCGCAATAACTTGCCACTAGTATATCACTTTTTTTCCCGTTAACCCATAAAACAATAGTGCTTATGATTTCCTAATAAAGTGACGTGGAATCAAAACTATGGTACACTGTACTCCCTCCGTTTATCTATAATCGTACGCGCATATCAAGATTCAAATTTTGTTATCTTTGATCAATAATTTAATTAATAATTTTTTATTTTTATGACGTAAACTTGAATTGGTTGGATTTGTAATCAAATGTACTCTTCAATGATTATAAATTTATAACCATAAGCAATATAATATAAGATAAATTAATGGTCAAAGTGTAATTTGGGAGATCGTGCCATATCATATCACATTTATAAACAGAGGGAGCAGTAAACAAGCTAAGATAAATAGATTCTTTTTGGCAAAATTGGATATCAACCATCAAAAGAACCAATGTGTGGCTATTTACCATAAAAAGAACTACCCTTAGATTTTTACCATCAAAAGGTTACACGTTAGAGGTATATACCACTCCGTTAACTTTCGTCGTTCGTTCGCTCGTTTTTCGTTTTTTTTTTTTTTTTTGGCTGATCACAATTGCTGGCTTCCAATGTTGCCCCTCGGGCCAATTCCTCAAGTGCGCTTGTTTTGGGCCCAGAATCCCCGACGCCCCACACGCGGAAGCCTCGTCCGCACGAAACGAGCAGGAGCAGGCGACCGGCGGCGCGGCTCGCCCGTGCATCTCCCACTCCCAGGCGACGGCGGCGGCCTCCTCCACCCTCCCCTCCACAGTATGTGCCTCCTTCCTCCTCTTCTTCCTCCATTGCTGTTCTGAACCCTAGGGTTTTCTCCTCTCTTGTAGTGCCTAGAAATCGACCCGGAATCGAGGCATATGGATCCTGCAGACGTTCCTGAAGGGTAATAACCTTTCTCCTCTCTATCAAATCGCTGCAATTTCTTGTCATTTTAACCTAGTTTGCTGGTTTGGGATGGGGAGGAGGCGAACAGATGGCTTTGTGAAGGGTACAATGGTCACAGTTAACTTGGAGATAACAGAAAATGGTAAACATCCAAGAAGTGTTATCTTTTAATGGTATATTTCAATAGTTCAATCTTTTGATTTAATGGTAGATATCCAATTTTGCCATTCTTTTTTATGTAATAGGAGGGGTGTGACCCTACAATGGTCACAGTTAACTTGGAGATAACAGAAAATGGTAAACATCCAAGAAGTGTTATCTTTTAATGGTATATTTCAATAGTTCAATCTTTTGATTTAATGGTAGATATCCAATTTTGCCATTCTTTTTTATGTAATAGGAGGGGTGTGACCCTACTGGTTATATATTAAAACATTAAATAAAGTATTTACA
>NC_028451.1:9670550-9699830 GCF_000263155.2 Setaria italica
AGGTGCAGTGTCATGCAAGAGCGTAGCTTCGGAGGCCTGCTCTTCCAGCGTGTTCTGTGCACACAGGTCGTCAGAATGCATGGGGACAACAAAACGCAATGCAACTATGGAGACAGCTCTGGTGGGTGGTGTCACTAAACAGTCTTTGTTGAATCACAGTAAAGATAAAAAAAACCAACACGAATGAGAGACCAAGTTCAAGTGTACTTAGTCTATTTGTGATGAGTGATAGATTGGATGATTTGAGACTTTTCCGGTTGAGTTCCATATTTCATATGTGCATGATTATGCTAGCGGCTAATGTGCTTCTTTGGCTCAAGTTTCATCTCAATTCGTTGTGATTTGAGGGAGTACTTTTTGTTTGAAGTTGGACCTGTTCTTCATCGACTAGTACGGCGTGCGGCTCCTGTACGTTTCGATTCAATCGGTGTAGCATGCTGCGACAAGGAGTCGCGCAGAGCAGGCCGGCACGCGCGAGACTCACTGCGGACCCGGGGGGGTGGCTTTAAAGCCCATTAAAGATCTGGATTCAAAAGATAAGATTTCAACATTTTGCCTGGATTCAACCTTTCAAAAGATAAGATTTCAACGTTTTCTCAATTATAGGATTCCACAATTTTGAAAAGCTAGATCAACATTTAAAAAATAATATCTTCAATATTTTTTCAAATCTATTTCAACACTTTTAGCAGATTGATTCAAAATTTGTAAAATACTGGATCGACATTTTGGAAAAAAAAAAAGATCGCCATCTTTTCTCTAGCGACGGTGGCGGCGTGCGGCTCCAGCTCCTGTGACGGTGACGACGCATAGCAGCAGGAGCACCCGCGCCATCCAGCAGCAGTGACGACGCAGGACGGCCGGCCTGGTGGCACCCTCTCGCAGACGGTGGCATGCGCGGAGGCAGCCCTGCCGAAAGCGGCGCCCGCGGGGGTGCCGGCGCGCGGACCGTGGCAGGGTGTAAGTGAGGGTGGCTTTGGACGTCGACGTGCGTGTGGGTGACAGCTAGGGATGGATTCGGATGGAATACGCATGGAATCGAATTCGGATAGCATTATTTACCACATTTTAATTCGAATTTAAATACGAGTATGAATATTAGCAAATATGAATACAAAATGAATATTTTGAATTTGAATTCGTATTTGGATACTTGCTCAACTTATAACATAGTGTCATAACGAGTATCAATTTTCCTTTTATCGATGGTTTTATAATTGATCAAAAATCATGTTACAAGTAGGGAGTAAATTATGAGCATAGTACATAATAGATATCTTAATGAATAACATATTTATTACTAAATAATTGAATATATCAAAATAAATATAAATTAATTATTTTTATAAATATATATCATTTAATAATAAAAATAGTTCATTAATACATTTAAATATGATTTATTTATTTAATAAATAATATAATGTATTTAAAATTAATATGATTAGTCATATAAAAATAATTAAACTTTATCATTATGTATCACTAGTAATATTAGGTAACATAATTAGTCATTTGTCATATAGATAATTTTTTTAATAGTTTAAATGGTGTAAAGAATTGTTTTATTAGCAATATTAAAATTAATACCATTTGTAATTAGTATTTAGTAATATAAATAAGTTTTAGATGGCTTCATTGGGTACTTTATTCCTTGTGGATACGGATAATGTCGGATATTTCACATTTTTGTTGAATACGAATCTGGAACTGGATAGAGAAAAACACTGAAAATCGAATCCGGATACATCCATTTGACATCCACATAAAAAACGAATACGAATACCGATATCTGGTAGTTTTAGCGGATACAAATTTGGATAATTCGAATTTCCAGACATCAATATCCATCCTATTAACAGCTGTGCGTGCGAGCACAGGAAGGAAGCGGCGGACTGAAACCTGGTGCCGACTGACGAGGAAGCGCATCTGACGGATGAGAATCACCACACCGATCTTAAACACTGGAAGCCCAATAGTTAACGGGCTTCGGAAACTATATAGGAATCCCGGAACCAGGCAGGTTAGCAGCGTCGCGGGGACCTGCTATCCGAGAATATTCGCTATCCGACGCAGGCCAGCTCAGGCTGGTGGCCAAGCAGCCCAGCGGAGGAGGCCGCAGGCGGCCGCCGAGGCTGGAGACGAGCCAGGCCGGCAAGGCCTGCCTGAGCGGGTGGCCAGCGGCCCACCCAGGCGCAGGAGACGGCGGCCTGGCTGGCTCGCACCTTGCAGCCCAGGCTGCTTGACCAGCCCAGCAAGGCGACCAGGCTCGCTCCAAGCAACGCAGCCCAGCTGCAACTCAAGCAGGAGCCCATCAAGGTGAGTTTTTTAAGCCCTTTAACCTATGCAATTATTAGTTAATCACTACATCTTTGCTTAGCTACTTAATCAGTACTTCCACTTGCTAATCTTTGCATGCTTAGCCAAGTACTTTTTGACTAATCTTTGCCTGATTAGTCAAGTTGCGATTTAGCAGTGGGTTTAGCTTTTCAGAATCTCATTTTGCTTTGCTTCCGCTTCGTTGTGAGCGTCTATCATCATTCCTAAGATGATAACGTGACTTATGTCATCTCAGTGATTTGACGCGAATTATGTTTGGATTAGTAATCAGGATATAAACTTTATTGTTGGAGAGAATTTCAAAGGCTATCATTTACCCATCCTCTAATATAATCGCCCACTCGGTCCTTCAACAAATGTCCATGCGATCGTATACGTACGTATTTTACATAAAAGTCGTCGAACCCATACATAGCCTCAATTCCTCAAAGCACCTCGGTGAAGCTGTGCCGCTGCATGCAGTCCACGAGCTCGTCGACGTACCGCTCCTGCCGGCCGCCGTCGTCGCCGACGACAACCTCCCGCAGCCTCCTCGCGTTGACCGCGAGCTCCTTCCCTTCCTCCTCCACCATCACGCGCCTCACCGCCGCGGCGACGTCCTCCCGGACGAACGCCTCGCCGTCGTCGTCGCGCCGCGCCACCTCCACGCCGACGCCCCTCTCCACCATCATCCGCGCGATGAGCCCCTGGTCGGTGACGAACGGGAGCATCACCAGCGGGTGCCCGAACCGGAAGCTCTCGGTGACGGAGCCCCACCCGCAGTGCGTCAGGAAGGCGCCGACGGCGGCGTGAGCCAGCACCCGCACCTGCGGCACCCACCCGGCGATCACCAACCCGCGCCCGGCCACTCGCTGCTCGAACCCCTCCGGCAGCAATGGCTGCTCGCCGGCGGCGCTCGGCGGCTGGCGGAGCGCCCACAGGAAGCGCGCGCCGGAGAGCTCGAGCCCCAGGGCGAGCTCATGCACGCTCGCCGCCGTCACCGGCGCCTCGCTGCCGAGCGCGACGTACAGGACGCTCCGCGGCGGCTGCCCGTCGAGCCACTGCAGCGCACTAGGCCGCGCCACCTCAGGGCCGTCATCACCATGGCCACCGCCGTCGCGCGCGTCCTCCGGTAGCAGGAGGCCAGCGGGGACGACGGGCTTGCCGAAGAGCTCGGCGAGTAGGGGGAACACGCGGAGCTGAGGGGGCTCGACCTCCGGGCAGCTGCGGAGGACGAGAATGCGGCAGCGCTCCTCGGTCCTCCAGATGCGCTCGAAGTCGGAGACGCCGGACGCGTTGGGCCGGAACGCAGCGGCCATCCACGCGGCCTCATGGCGGCGGAAGGCCAGGGACGGTGGGGAGGGGAACCACCGCGGCATCGGCATGAAGTCGTCGACGGTGACGCGGGGGTGGCTGGCGTTCTGTCGGCGTGAGCCGGCGTACGCGATGCTGGTGGCCGTGAAGATGAAGAATATCGCGCAGGGAACCTGAAATTAATTCGTAATATTATATGAATGGAACATGGATGTGCGAAATATTATGGCATCAGTAAAATATAAGCTAAATGACACATGGTCTAAACATTTTTTTTGCATAATATTTCCTCCGTCTCAAATTACTATTCGTTTTGTCTTTTTAGATACATATATTTTGCTATGAACTTATATGTATGTATATCTAGATATGTAGTAGAAGTTATGTACGTGAAAAATTCAAAATAAATAGTAATTTGGGACGAAGGGAGCAGTAATGAAACATAGGGAAAATGTATTCGTATGCTACAATTCAATATGAATCTACTCGTGTCATTTCCAAATACGCAAACTAAAAAAAAGTATTTTTTGTAACTAAAGTTTGAATAATTGAATTAAATTAATTAAACAGCTACAAAACATTGCTTATTTGTGACGTAAGGGACTAGGGTTTTTCAATCACAGCTGAAATAAAAAAAGCATGTAATATTTATTGTTGAAATCATAATGAGAAGTTTCAACTAGGGTGCTTCATTTTCTCAAGGTTGGATTTTCTTTCAAAACATGCTATGATGGGAAATTATTTTGATATTTATACCGATAGAGTTTTGGTACACCCCAAAGTCCGAAGCCAAATCCCGCGGTACAAAGATCATTTGCGGCCATCTTTTTTATTTGAGAAATATATTAAGGGTCTATTTGCCTAAAGATTAGGACTCCACTTTTAGAACACTTTTAGAATTTGTGCATCCAAACATAAATCCTAAAAGTGCACTCATAAACTTTAGGAGGGTTATTTTCATTAGGAGGGTCAAGGCATCCTAATGGGTCCTTTTTCTCCTAAAAGTGGTCCCCAAACCCCTCATTTACCCCTGTTGCCCTCCCCAAGTATTTAATGATGTGAACAGTGCAGGGGTATTTAGAGGAGTAATTGGGGGTAAAAAAGTCATTTTCCCTCTTAACATCCTAAAGATCAGGATTCCATCCAAACAGCCCTCTCTAATTTAGGACTACCAATTTCTGGATCCTTTAGAAATTTGTATCCAAACGGCCCTAACCTACCACAAATTGCTTTTCAGTTTTTTTGCAATTATTTTTAATAGTGTGCGCGCTATTATTACGTATGACACCGTGCTTACTTGTCTCCCATCATTAGTGGCGGTAACAAAACCGGATCCAGTTCCTGACTCCCGGCCGGTACCACCAACGCCAACCATTGTACCAGCTGGTCCCTTTTTGTCGCTCCCAATGTCCCCATGAACCACCAGCCATATCCTCTGCAAATTGCCTCACATTCCTAAAGCATTTGCATTCCAAGCCTGGACCTCCCAACCACCACTGTAAACATTGCTAGCAAAAGCTACTCTCTCCGTTTCAAAATGCAGGTCTAGATATAACCATATATTTAAATGCATAATAAATCTATATATCTAGAAAAATCAAAACAATCGAAACGGAGGGATGTAACGGAGGGAGTACAATGCAGTTTTTCAGTTCTCGTACCACTGTCCTATAGGAGGTGTTCCCAAATATGGTCAATATACTATCTAAATTAAACGGATTGCATTAGTACTTTTGATGACTATTTATACACTTACAGCAGCCACTGTATATGGTACTCCAACTAAATGGATTGTACAAGTATTTTTGACGAATCTTCTTCAAGCTGTTGTCATTTGGATCTGGGTGGATTCTGAACAATGTTTCGCCAAAAAAACAAAAACAAAATTCACGCTGATTCTTTTAACATTGATGCAAATACGTACACACTTGCGGCTCAGTCTCACCTGATGTTTCTCGGCGATGGGGCAGAGCCAGTAGTGCGCGAAGTCGAGCACGATCCAGTCCGGCCTCCTCCCGAACCCCTCCGCCGCCTGCTCCCGACCGCCGGCGCAGCAGGCGGCGGCGAGCAGGTCGTCGAAGGGCGCGGCGAGGCCGTCGAAGGCGGCCTTGAGGAGCTCGACTTTCTCCGGCGGCAGGTCGGCCGTCGACTCTGCGCCCTCCGGCAGCCCGTCCACGCGCGGCAGCGCCAGCTCCACGATGCGGACGCGGGCGTCGGACAGGCCGGTCGGCAGCCTGGCGGCGTTCGCCGGCGTGGTGACGAAGGTTATGAAGTGGCCCCGCGCCGCCAGCCGCTTGGAGAGCTCCAGGAACGGGATGAGGTGGCCGAACGCCAGCCATGGGAACACCACGACGTGGAGGGGATGGGCTGAGGCTGAGGCTTCCTGCTGCGGCTGCTGCTGCTTGTCTCCCGCCATTATTGCGTGCCTTTGCTGCCTGCTCTGGCGTTGGGTGGGTGGGCACTGGGCACATTGGCCGCCTAAAATGCCGTGGAGGTACGCCAATGACAGGTGGGGCGTCAACACCAATAGTGACGCCAATGGCGCGAGGAACACGTGTCATACGATTGGCCTCCTAGCGACACTTGAATATGGTTAACCAGGAACCAGTTGTCCTCTTAAAAAAATTATATTGAGAGTGAAACACCAGGAACCAGTTTGGATTCACATGGGTGTGGTACAGAGCAAACCATTACTGAGAGAAATCCCAGACTGCTTCAGTAACACAACACAGGTTAGAGCACCTACTTGCTAGTATATGGAGATTCTGTACACTGAACCTACATATCTAGATATACTTTGTATGACCTAACAAGCAAATATACATGCGCGGTGCTACACCGAGTCTTGCTTACGGCCCGAACCTCAATTATCAAGGATCAAGATGTGGCGCGCAGGGACCTCAATTATCAGTTATTGGATACCCCTTCGGCACCGATTTGTTGTTTGCTCACTTCTGATTTCAGGGCGGAACAGGGAGAAGATTCCCCTGACTTGCCCGGCTCATCGGGCGGCAGGCAGTGTTGGGAGGAGTGTGGCGCTGCACATTTCGGGCTTGCAACTTTATCTGTAACAGAAATCATGGCATAATTGTATCACTGCAGAGAACACGGCATGTGACAGTGCTGGGTAAAACAAGAGCTAATTTTGGCGGCAAGAGTTAAACACTTTTATCGATTAACAGATGTGATTCGTATCACTCGTGTCAAAGCTTGATTTAAACACCACAACATCTACCATACTTGGGCGGGAGGTTGATAGATGAGATATCTAAATTGTTTCATAGCAACACTATATCACGTTTCTAAGGCAGAAAAAGTATCACTCGCAAAATCTAGTATCAAACGTAAAGCATAACTTGAGTACCTGGAGAAAGACATACACTGTACATATCCAAGATATCCTTCTTAACCTGTTCAAAATGGTACTCTTATCTCACATGAAGAAAATATAGCTACAAAGGTTCAGGGAATATTAGTGTAAAAAAGCAAAATACCTGCCAGCGGTTATGGGTAAAGTCAGCTATCTCCCGAACTTTGTTCTTCAGTTGCAACTTAGAGACACATGGAAATCTCTCATGTAATAAGTCCACCAATTTGCCCATCCCATGAGAGCATGATGTAACTAGTTTGGCCTGCATAACAACATGATTTAACAGGAAATCTTACTTTACTGCAGAGAATAGTGCCATCTAAATGTCTTCCAGAAACTTACAAATTCAGGCATGTCTGACTCTGAAATGGATTTGGATGGTACAGGTGTTCTAGGGCTCTTTTTGTTTGATTGGCGAAATTCTTGATCTTCTATTGTCACTTTAGCAACCACAGGCACATCAATGATAGGGCCGCTGGGGTATTTCTTCATACAAAGAGCTTGCAAACAGACTTTCTCTGCAGTGATACCTTCAGCTTTCTTCAGGTCAAGTTTCCTATGATCTAGGTTGGATATGACTAAAGGCATGTCTATCTTGAGAGCATCTTCTGTGGCTCTATGAAGAAATCTCTGCTCATCTGTAACCCCAGGGTTGCTCAGCATGCTGCAGGATTCATCATATTTGACAGATACAGGCTCATATTGCATTCCCTACATAAAAGAAACGAAGGCTCTGAAGAAGTAATCATGCAATGAAGGAATAAAGAACAACAGGTTTTTCACATTACTACAATTTCTGCTCAAATAATGACCCAGGTTTTCAATCATATTTTTATTTTCTATAACTACGGGGCCCTATTAGCAATACATATATCCCTAGAATGTTGCCCATCTATCAAAACATGTAAAAATGCAGCATGCAACAGAAAGATGAAATTGACACGTTCAGAAGGTTAGAGAGGTGGTTTTAAGAAAGCTATACCTCATCCCCTGAAAGATCACCATCAGGCACTACAAAACTGTTCTCAGTTTCCTCTTCCACATTAATCACGTAATCACGTTCATTCATAGTCTCATCATCTTCCTCAAAATCAGATAGTCTTTCACCAGAATCCTCCTGTATCACGACTATATATACTGAGAATTCTTCTCCACAGCAGACAAAAAGGGAAAAGAGAGAATACCTCTTCCCATTCTTCATCACTCTCAACATCGTAATTGAGTTCTGGGTCCCTCTGAAAGGGTTGCCTTCCACTAACTGTAGAACTGTAGAAAAAACGATTTTATATGAAATGCTGTCTTTATGCATGACATGAATGAAAAACCACCAGTTGAATTCGACTATGCTATTCTCTAAACAGATTTTGTTAATTAAAATAAAAAGACGAAAAATCGATATAGAGAAATCTGTGTAATCATACATAATATCTGGAGCATACCTCTTCTTTCTCCAGGTACCGTAATATGCTGGCCTAAAGCTTCTATCAAACTGCAAAAGCTTCTTGACCAAAAAAGCTGAAGATGATATGCTATTCTGAACAGTTCTAGAATGGATATTCTTCCCATGAGATGATATTTTCAGTTCATCAAGAAGTTTGCTGAAATCAATGCTTCCTGTGCTCTCCTGAGATGACTGTTCTTTTATTGGAATTGGCATATTATCAGAAGGTGCAGTTGCAGAGGACTTCTGTAGCTTTAGCTCAAGAAACAACTGAACCTTAGGACTTCTCCTAACACACCAATGGTGCAATCTGTTATGTTGAGAGAGTTTTCTCCATCTAGAAACATGTTCCCTGCATTGTAAAGTCACAATAAACTTGGCAATCTATAATGATCATCAGGTGATCTGTCTGCTTTCCCAATTAATGCATTAATACTTCATTCCAATCATGACTGGCATTTTAACCTTTTTTTAACTAGAATATAATGAAAATGTTGGGGAAAAAATGTTCATATTGATTGAGCATACAGGCTTGCAACCTGATTGTATGGTATCCTTTGTGGTTAACATTAAAAAATGTTTCATAGGATTCACTGCCAAATAGAAATCTGATTGTATGTTATTCTAGCATATATTATTAACTGAAAACTTGAAATAGATGCAGACGCAATAAATTATAACTTACACCCAGAATTCCCCCACTCTCAAATGATTTGCTTGAGACAATGTACAGTCCATTGCTAATGTAGCTGCAACAGGAAGTTCTTCAATAGTTCCTGATGATTTTGAATTTATAGTTTTCTCCAAATAATGATTACCAGAACTTTCCATGTTATTATTCCGCTTTCTTATAAATAGACCCTCCATGAAGTTTGCTTGCTTTTTAGTGGAAGCCTTCCTTTTCAACTCAGCCTCTTCCTTCTCTTTCCTCTTCTTTGCCCTCTCTACTTCTTCCTGATGCTTCTTTAGCCGCTTATTTTCTCTCTCGACACTTTTTGCTTCCCTCTCAGCTTTTTCTTTCATATGCTTAAGTTCCATATCCTGTAATATCATAGAAGTTATTTAGAATATCAGACAAAGCATGATTACGCAGCACAAGTTAATTTATTACAGCCTTCCCCAATAGGAAAAGAATCTAACCTGGGTCGTATTACTACAGTTATTAAGGAAGTTATTACTATCTATCACATCACAGCAGTGTCATTGAAGGGATTGCTTTACAACAGTATTCTTTATGGCAGCGGCCCATCCTAGCTCAGCATTTGGATCTTGATTGGACAACAGTACTTAAATGCACAATGCTCTAGGCATCATAATTGTGATTGGAAAGTTCCCACTTGCCAAAATTGCAGTTTTTGGGTAAAAAACTAGCAACAAAGCAATGGTTAATCAATGTTACAGCTATTATCCACGGTTTTAACTTGTAATGTACAAGTTGAAATCTTTCAGAAGTTCACTTTATCATTTCATTGCTTCTAATATTTTATTTTAGACGCTATGAAACTGTTTAGATATAGTTCCACTACTAGATCGCTGAAGATGCAACATATGATGAGGCCAAGACTCACATACGAAAGGACGAAGAAATAGAAACAAAAGTTCTGACGTCTAATGAGATATGAAAAAAAAAGAAGCATGTTTTTGCTGGATAAGTCTTTGCTGGTTGTCTTGCTGCTGGTCTTCAAGGACCAGCTGCTGTACTGGTCCTGCTGGTCCTCAAGGATCAGCTGTTGTACCAGGCCTTGTGCTGCTGGTCCTGCCTAGGATTGCAGCTGTTGTTGACTGGAGGACGGTGGGGCTGCAGCATATGCTTGCTGCAGCACCACCTTTGTTGACTACTTTTAGGGTAGGACAGTCCTAGGCATCTTAGACTAAATAGGACAGCATCAAAAAGGCATCTTAGACTAGCATATGCCTTGATGCTTGGCTGGTTGGCTGCTTGGCCAGCTATAAATATGTATCCCCAACCCTTGGTTGGACATGGTATTGTGGAAAGAAAAAACCAGAAAATTGCCCCAACTCTTCCTAGTGCCATCCTCTCGATGAGAGTTACAGTTCAGATCCTAACAGTTTTAATCGACTTTCAGTAAGACCCAACAAGTTTCCAGTCAAGTCTCAACTTCAAAATAACCTCCATCAATTTTGAAACCATCTTCACTCACCATGTAATGAATAAAGATCAGCAGATACAAATATCTGGAAGATCACAGAGCATTAGATATCCAATTTTCAACAAGCTATTTTAGGCAAAGAACTATTTCAATGGAAGCGAACATGGTACCATCGGATATATGGGCAATATAGATTTTATTTATCATTTTTCCAGAGAATTTATCATTAATTGCAACGTTAGATACAACACTGTTTTTTTAGTCAAGAAAAGAACTTACTTTCTTCTTTTGCTCATTTTCGATCTGCCTCGCCATCATTTGCTGTTCCTTCACGGCTTTCCTGGTAGCTTGTTCCTCTTGTGCTTTTGTTTTGCTTTGCATTTTAGTTCTACAGGTAAAAGCAAGATCCAGTAAGTAGTTAAACAATTTAAAAATATGTTGATGAAGTAAGATAAGTACATGTCAGCATCAGTCTTCTCTTTTGACTTCTCAACATAAGAGCAAATCTCATCCAGATTTTGCACTTCCACAGCATTTACTGAACAACTGTTCTGGTTGGTATGAGTATTAGGAGCGTCTTTGGCAGCCAGCTTGCCTATAAGATAAAATATGGAGAAAACATTCAGCGTCCGTGATTCATAACATCATATTCTACATGTTCAAAACTCATGTTGTACTATTGTAGGGCAAGAACAATAACTATAAATGTCCAGGAGTAATTTCAATGATAAAATTCTGTCAAAATTAAATCACAAATTCGTGACAGAGTGTTAAACTAGCACTAAGTCATCGAACTACAGTCAAAGACAGATACTTGGACAATTATGAATTGAATGTGGAATGTTAGGAAGTAGAAAAGATGGCAACAACCAATTAGTAGCTTCCGAAACTCTTCTTATATAAAACCTAGTTTCGCACAAATCCAAACTTGTTTTCTTCCCTGTAGTTGGTACACTTAGGATGCAAAATACAAATATGCAAAACAAGGATGCTCCAAATGCCTTCCAAAGATTCACTAAAGTGCCAAAGCTGGAGTGCTGAGAGTACACTGCTACACTTACTGCAACAACATAACTACAATTGAACAAACACCAATTGAGGATATGGATATAAATGAAATTTATGTGTTAGAAAGTGGGCAAAAGGGTACTACCATGCAAAGAAAATAGTAACATGATGATGCCTTTTTTGAAAAAAAAAGAACTGCTATAACTATAAGCTAGGTTTAAAAAGTAATAAACTTCAAAAAGGACAAACAAGCATGATAAGGTACATGTCAGCTCAATGATCAAAATTGGAATAAATGAACTGACCATTTGACCAAAGTCCCTGTCAAGTAATGGAAACCAGTAAAACTGATCAAGCAGCTGGTTGTTCATGAATTTGAAGCAATTATTCCAAGTTAATAAAAATCGAAACTGTAGCCCCTCTGCTATGTACAGACATTTTCCCATTAGACGAATAATATAGTGTGCAGACTTGATGCATATCCACCACTGGATACACTACACATTTGGTTTTCCCTGTCAGAGATTTTCTTCTTTTTTTGGAAGTAATTATGTCCAGTGTGTTATATAAAATCTCCTGTATTACAGTGCCCAATAAAACATTAGCATATCCAACCATCAACTTAAGTGGTCCTTGTTCATATATCCTAAAAGAATGGACATTCATTTCATCTACGACAACTTCTTCCATCTTAGGTTGGAGTAATTTGTAAAGCTGCTAATATATATGACTGCAAGCAGCGCATCAAAATAATGGAAAGCAAGCTTAAATGGCTTTTTTTGCAAGACAATTATGGTTCCTCCTCCAATTTGCTGGTCTGTCTGCTCTTGCCACACAGCCTGATGAACCCTCTTTTGAGGAATGGTGGAAGAAGGTCGAATGCTCGGTGGGCAGCGATTTGAAGAAAGACTAGAAAAACAGAGAAAACTAGAAAAACAGAGAGAAGTGCAGAGGGAGGTGTTTGTTCATTCAATCAAATTCAGATAACCATGGCAAAACTATAATAATGAGCACAGATTAATAGCAGTAATGTAACTAAGATCATGCAGGAGAACCAAGCACTAAACTAGAATCAAATGCTTCAGATGTCATTTATTTATTTTATAGATGCATCCACATTAACAGCATATATTTTTATACTTTAAGGACAAAATTGGGGGAACAGAAAAATTACCAAACCTGAAAGAGACAGAATCCTTTCATGGATTAGCTTTCGAGCTGTCCGTCGAATGCTCAAACTACTATGCAGATGCGAGGGTAACAATGCTAAATCCAGTGTCTGTCCCATAGTCATATAATAGATAAGAAAGCTTAAGGATGGCCATTCAATGAAGTTGCACTAGACAGGAAAAAGAATAGTATTATTACCTCCCAACACCAAAGGCATGAATCAGACTCATCCTCCAGCTCATCAACATCCATAGCACAAATCCCATACGAAGATCTCCTACCAATGTTGAGCACCGAGTTTCGCACTGAAGACTCTGTGACACCATCTTGCAACTTCATTCTCTTGTAGATTTTATCTGTTAACTTTGCACAAGGGAGACTGCTCTCCTCCAGCAAGCATGCTATATTCGAGTCACCTGTCAAGCACGCAAGCTCCTCTGGATTCAGATGATGACCAGAAACCTCCTTGTAATATTCATACAATGCATCAATTTCTTGTTGCCATTCAGCAGAAGCAGATTCTTTATCCACTATATCCAATTCAGAGGAGGCCCTCTTCCTCTTCTGCTGCTTCCTTGCTGGCTGTGTTGATTCATGCTCACAAGAGACATCAAGACACATAGCACTGACTGCTACGGATGCAAAATCCGGAGCTGATTCTTTTGCTTCATCGCCATCCATCTGAAACCCTTTGAAAATGTAGATTAGGCGTTATGCATTAATGCAAAATTGCAGACTAGCTAAATGTAAGAAAATTATGTCATCCGAACAGTTATTGTCCAGCAAATGTTTGGCACCAAACAAGAAAAGACCAAAACAGAAAAAAAGCATCAAAACAGATTCATACAAGCTGCCTGATCAATTCACTTCACAACAATTACGCTAGAAAATTAACCACTGTCAGTTCAGTTCCCACCAACCAAAAGAAAAAACCCCCAATAAATGATTCTTTTGCAGAAAGGAACAGGCAATTAACCACATTTCTGTCAGAAACAATTCAAGAAAAAGCCCATGATCCGGCTAAATTTTCTGAACGGGATTTAAACAAAATCAATTAAAATGCTGACGATACAGTTCCCATCAACAGAGCAACCAAGAAATCGATTCTTATCCACAATTCAGATTAGCAAAGATCAGAGCATCGTAAGAAAACCAACAACTATTACTTTCTCCTGCTCATATAATCAAGCAATCACCCACGATTTTCCGGCTAAATTTTCTGAGATTTCAACAGAATCGCTTAAACTAACCACTTAAGCAAGACAAACCACCGGCCAAGAAAGTAGCGGGGAAACCCCCAAGAACCTCCATTCCGCTGCGTTCCTCAATCCAAGCACCCAGAAATGAAAGGAAAATCTCCTAGTCAAGAAAGAACCTTGAATCCAAGCATTTCCACGCACCAAACGAAAAGCCCCCAAAATTTCCCCAAGAACCCGCGGCAATCAGCCCCGCGTTACCTCCAGACCAGCCCGGAAACCACCGGACGGCCGCGCACCCCGACGGGTTCTCCGAAGATAACTCCGATTTCCCCTTCCGTTTGCTACGCCTCGTGTCCCTCGCCGCTTCGGTCCGGTGGAAAAGGAAGCGGCCGGAGTTGAATGACAACGTTTTCTCCGCGAGAGCGTGAAGAGATTCGTGCGGCCGAGGAAGCAGACGTCGGGGATCAGGTTTTGGTGGGGAGTGGAGCGCGGCAGGGGCGGTTCGGGGGCGCGTGGCGGGCTCACCTTCCCGCCAGAAATGAGGGGATGAAGTGGAACTGCGAGGGTACATAAACGAAATTTAGGTCATGTTTAGTTCCCTCCAAACTCCCAACTTTGACACTATGCAAAAAGAAGATTCCCCATCACATCAAACTTGCGGTACATGTATGGAGTACTAAATGTAGACGAAATCAAAAACTAATTGCACAGTTTTGTTGTACTTTGCGAGACGAATCTTTTGAGCCTAATTAGTCAATATTTGGACAATAATTCACAAATACAAACAAAACGCTACAGTTGCGCATTTATGGCAAAATGCCAATTTTGCCACTCCCAAATTCGGAACTAAACAAGGCCTTAGATGGAAAGCACCTCGATTTACCACACTCACGAGAGCCCTCGAAATACGAGGCAATCTTGGAAGAAAAAATTATAAAGAAAGAAGTCGTACATGAAAAAAAAATAAGTACACGGAGCACGACCTCTTCCTCCTTTGGCCAGCACTTCATCTTATCAGAGATTTTAGGTTGGGATAGGAGGATCTAGAGGGATGGCTAGGGAGGCTGGATGGAAAGGGTTGGTGGTGGTGGCATCGTGGGTGCAACAGCATCAAGCAACTGAGACGATCGTAGCAGTTAGGTAGGTGATGGATCGGAAGAGGCTGTGGTGGAAGCAGAAGAGTTTGGGTTGGAAGGGGTTGGGGTAGGGGAGGACGGTGAGGAGGCAGAGGGAGAGATAGGGGGCGGTCATCGCCGGTGAGAGAAAGTTGGTGCTGCGAGGTGGGTGATTCGTTGATGTCTAGAAAAGAATATGGGAGAGTGGGATACGAGTGGAGGTAAAGGATTCTTTTTTTTTATTTCACGGAGGCCACGTGTAAAGGTATAGGTGAGCGGGAGGGGTAGGGAAACTCTCGACCAATTGTTATCCGGAGAACCCTCTCCCTGGTGGCATCCTTGTTTTATAGCATTTATGTTAGGCTAGCATTTAGTATTTCTCTGTCTGGTGATGTTAGCCTAATAGTAGGTGGGTGGATGTAAAGTAAAAGTCGAATGATAGAAATTAAGTATATATACTAAGAATGATGCATATTTATGCCATTTGTGGTGGTGCTTCTACTGGCTTGTAGAAATGTATATTTAATTACTATCTCATATTTTATATATGTAGTGGCTATATTCTTGCATTGCGTCTGTATGTGACAAGTGGCACATATTTATTGAGGTTTCTTGTCAACTTATCAGCATTGAGTTCCTAGGCTTACACATCATGTGATTTTATAGGAGAGGAAATATATGGAAAGAAAATAGAAGAACGGATAGGTTTGCGTGTTTTTTTAATGGTGTTATCTTTGTACACAGTGACCATGTATACATTTAATTAGTCAAGATGGGCAAACCTAGATGCCACGAGTTAGATACAATGCTTCTACCCTAAATTATAGGTTATTTTGGATTTTTTTAAATTCATAGAGCTTGCTATCTATATGCATAATAATATCTATACATCTAGAAAAGTCAAAGAGATTTATAATTTGGAATTAAGGGAGTAGCTATTTAAATTTTACATGTGGTGAAAAATATAGATGTCGGAGAATCAGAAGCAGAGTTAGGAGGCGCTCTATCAAACATACCCATAACATTCGGGTTGAATATTCTAGCGGTCTAGCCTTGGATGTAACAACATGATACATTGCATGAAATTAAACCAGTAGCATCATGATACTTCCGAATATGGACATAACTTTGCAGAAGGGGTTTTAACAAACAAAACATACCACCGTGCAAGTTGCGGTGGGGCGAAAAATCGAAGTGTGCGCCGACAAATCCGTGTCCAAATTGGATTTGGATTTGCGAAATCCATCAATTCAGCAGACTCCTGCCGACAGCAAGCACGGATCAGCTGCATTGCATCGTCAGGGACAGGTAAGTTGGGTACAACCCTTACCCCTCCTGATCTGATTACTACTCTTGCATTGCATCTTATGCGAGATAGGAATAGGATACTGAAGAATCCTAATTAGGACCCCAGTTAGTTTCCTAATCTTCCTCCACCGTTGCAGTAAATCAGGCCATGGAGAGGAAGAAGCACCTGCTGGATCAGTTGGTGAAGCCGAGCATCGTGGCCGGGAAGTTGAGGCAGCTGCTGACCCACAAGTTGGAGTGAACTTAGATTGCTCAATCAGGCGGCTCTTCCAGCAGCTTGTTCATGTTCGAGCAGCCATCTCATCCTCCTCTAGTGGATCACGGCCGTCCGATGCTTGGTTGAACGGCGTCAAACACTTATCCTCAGATGCACAGGGATCTCTTGAAGATCTGCATGACTGCATTACAAGATGATCCTGGCCATGCTTGATGTTGGGAGACACCGGAAGAAGGCAGTTTCCAATGTGTCAGGCACTTCTTCACCAGAGGAACTTGCCATCTTATCGATTACCGACAAACTGGAAGGCCTGCAACTTGGAAGTCCTGGATTGTCTGGTGCAGCTATTGATATTCACAATGAAATGCTATCACTTCCTTCTTTGGTCATGCGGTGCATCCTTTTGTGCCGTGGCATTTTGGGCGTTATGAGCATAGCAAGGGAGCTGGGATGAGTGCACACACTAGTATACCACCACGCGTGACTGACCCTATATATCTATTGCCTATCTTTATCAGAAGTCTTTTGTATTTGGATCTCTCAAGCTGCAGTGGCCTTACACAGCTGCCTCCTTCCATTGGCAACCTTCATAATCTGGCTGCATTGAACCTCTCTGACTGTTATTCCCTTCAAACATTGCGGTGTCACTAGGAAGACTCAAGAATTTGTAGATTCTTGTTCTTTCCTGCTGCCATGAACTAAGGAGTCTTCCAGTGTCACTTTGTCAGCTTTCCAAGCTAAGATTGCTGGATTTGGCAGGCTGTTTCAGCCTTGAGTATTTACCTGATCCTCCGGTCAACCTTGGCCATTTAGAGAATCTGAACCTTTCAGACTGCAAGCAACTGAAGGTGCTTCCGCAACCATTTGTTGACCTTCACGAACTGAAGTACTTGAATTTATCAGGCAACCATGGAGTTGATTTGGATGCTGAGTACCTATGTACACTTGCCAATTTGAAATGCGTAACCCTGTCGCCGATTACCAATGTTCAAGGCTTTCCTGATTCCTTCCTAGGGCTTGCGATCCGCCTGGACAGGTTAAGATGGTGGAAGAACAAACGTGTCCATCAACATTGCAACCCAAAGGTCACTAAATAATTTTAATCATCTAACCAGTCCTAGATGTTAATCAGTTGATTTATGAATAATATTGATATTAAAAATATTTTTTTGTACACAGGCTGCTTCTATGCATTCATATAGGTGTTATGACCAAAGTATTATTAATAGGTTACTGTCTGATGAGGATGACATTAGTAGTGACAAGACAGTCACTTCTATTTGCATAGTTGGTGAAAGTGGCATGGGCAAGACTGAGCTGGCCGGCAAATTTACAGTAACCAAATGATTGTGGACACCTTCAATTTGACAATATGGGTATATATGTGTGATAAAAAGAGGCTATTAGCCAAGATAGTAGAATTTACAAGTTGTGCATATTGCATTGATGCCCCAATTAGCGCTCTCGAAGAAATTGTAATAGAAGAACTTACTGGCAAGAGGCTCTTACTTGTACTAGAAGATTCTGATAGTAAGAGCCAGTACTTGTGGAGTTATGTACAGAGGCTGCTTAATGTTTGTGCAAAAGGAAGTGCTCTCATTGTAACCAGTAAGAGCAATGAAGTCGCTAACCTGGTCGGAGGAATGCAAACGTATTACTTGAGTCCTTTATCCAAAGAAGAATGCTTCATGATTTTCAAGGGACATGTGCTCGGTGGTTTGGATATGAGTAGTTACCCTGAGTTAGAAAGCATTGGCTGGAAGGTCGTAGAGAAATCTGGTGGTAACCCAATGTGCATAAAAGCCCTAAGTGGGTTGTTGTGTCCTTCTGAAATTGATTTGTCTGAAACTGATATGCTTGTCGATAGTACCTTACCAGCATTATTGCGACTTTGCTATGATCTTCTGCCAGCACACCTGCAGCACTGCTTCAAATTTTGTTCATTGTTTCCAAAAGGTCATATCTTTATCAAGCATCACATCATCCGGTTATGGATATCTCAAGGTTTTGTCTTACCTGAAGAAGGTAATCAGCCAGAAGATACTGGGTTGCATTAGTTTGATGAGTTCGTCTGCAGATCATTTCTTCAGCGCCATCCTTTCCTTAATTTTCAGGACGATGAATTTGTTATGCATGAACTGTTTCATGATCTGGCAACCTCTGTTTCAAAGAACCAATACTTCAGATGTGAGGAACCATTCTCCAGCTTAGCTGAAAATATTGGCAACCTATCGATTGTTCTCTCAGATTTTAAGACGGTGGCACTAGCTAAAGAAGCAAGAAATCTTCAGTGTTTCTTAGTTGTCAGAGGATCCTTCCCAGTTGTGAGAATTTTGAATTCAGATGATCTCTTTGTGAAATTTAGATTCTTAAGGGCACTAAATTTGATATACAGACATAGTAGAGTTGCCACGTTCTATTGGGAACATGAAACACTTGAGGCTCTTGTCTCTCAACAACACAAATATCAAGGGCCTTCCATTTGAAATAGGTCAGGTAGACACTCCGCAGACGTTGGAACTCAAGGATTGTTGCCAACTTACTGACTTACCAGAAACCACAAGTAATTTGGTAAAGCTTCGGCATCTTGATATCCAGAAAGAACCTGGCAACATTAAAGTCGGCGTGCCTCGTGGTATCGGACAGCTGACTGATCTCCAAACATTGACAGAATTTAATATTGGGAATAATTTGTCGCAATGTTCAATTGCGGAGTTGAAGAATCTGAATGGACTAAAGGGTCATGTTCATGTACCATGGCTCGAGAATATTAAGGCCCTGTTTGTTTAGACTTTCAGCTAGCTTCTCGCACCAGAAGCTGAAAGCCTAAACAAACGGCAAGCTTTCGAGCCTAGCTTTTTGTGGGTCAAAAGCTCTGAAAAGCCATGTTACAATGGAAAATTGGAAAGGAGGGAAAAACGAGCTCCTAGGTTATTTACCCGCCCGCTACCGGTAAAGTACTGAATCGGTATGTTTCTGTTTCATCTTCCGCCTCCTCCTCCACCCCAGCTCGCGCCGCCCGCTGCCCTCCCTCTGCCCCTGCTCGCGCCCGTCATGCCACCCTCCCTCCGCCCCTGCTCACGCCCGTCGCGTTGCCCTCCCTCCGCCCCTGCTCACGCCCGTCGTGCTGCCCTCCCTCCGCCCCTGCTCGCGCCACCTGCCGCCCTCCCTCCGCCCCAGGTCACGCCGCCTGCCTACCGCCCTCCCTCTGCCCCAGCTCGTGCCGCTCGTCGCCCTTCCTCTGGCCTAGCTTGCGCTGCCCGCCTGCCGCTCTCCCTCCGCCCTAGGTCACACCGCCCGCCCGCCCGCCGCCCTCCACCCCTGCTCGTCCTCGTCGGCCCTATGCAAGATCTGCTTGCCCGGCCTTTGCTCATCCTCGTCGACCCCTGCTCGTCCTCCCTCCGCCCCTACTCGTCCTCGTCGGCCCCTGCTCACCCGGTCCCTGATCTCTTCCAGCCACTCTCATCCTTAGAGAAGCTGGGTTGCCAAACGAACCTCAGCTTTCAGAAGCCAGCATTCCAGGACGAGAAGCCCAAGTTAGCTTTCTGAAAGCAAAAGCTCAAACAAACAAGACCTAAGACGATGGGTGATGATGCCAGTGAAGCAAATATAGTTGGCAAGGACTTCCTAGAAGCTTTGATGCTGGAGTGGTCTTACAGCGACGACAACATGGATGATTGTTTAGGCCATGAAATTGCTAATAAGATTCTTCGAAATCTTCAACCCAACAGCAACCTTCAAAAGCTTATCGTTCGAAATTATGCCGGCAATCTGTTTCCTCTTTGGATGCAGGAACCTTACCTTATCAAGCTTGTCTCAATTACACTTGATAACTGCTATGGATGTAGTGAGCTCCCATACCTTGGCGATCTGCCATGTCTGAAATTTCTCTTCATACAGAGAATGAATTCTATAGAAAGCTTTGGAATCGGGAGTAATTCTTTGGCCACTGAAGAAAAGCATCCTCCTAGATTTCCATCATTGGAGGTACTGACTTTATGGGAGATGTATTATTTGCAATTTTGGGTAGGCATAAATGAAGGGGATTTTCCACGGATTTGTCATCTTTCCATCAGTAGATGTCCAAAACTCACAAACCTACCCTGCCTTGTTTCACTGGTGCATCTGTCAGTACATTACGGTGGTCAAGTGCCATCCTTCTCAGAACTTGCATGACTCTGAGTCCCTGAAGATCGAAGGATTCCATGAGATTCGGTCTATTAGTTTTCCCCATCAACTGACAACGTTGAAGATCTAAGGGTTGTGAGGTGCCCAAAACTTGATTTGGTAGGAATTTCACTGGAAGATCATCACAGACAGAAAGTGGACGGTGGAAGGTAAATGAGTTCTCTTTTACAGTAGGACAGTAATTCATATTGTTATATTATTATAAAAAGGTAACCTTCTTAGCCATGCCCCTTCTTACATGCCAAAAAGGAATTAAAAAACAGTGTGGTTCCTTGCTTGGTAGAGATTCTCTACGGGAGCCGATTTTTCGAGAGAAGTGATTCTATAGCTGAAAGTGATTCTCTTTGATTCTTTAGCATAAACTCTTAAAATCAGGATGGAGAATCACTTCACAGAATCAAGAGAAGCTACTTTTTTCAGCTCCTAGCCTCTTAGTTGAATCAACAGAGAATCACTTCTCTCTGAAAAACTATTTGGCAGATCTTCTGCTGGATTCAGCAGAGAATCAGCTCCGGAAGCTCTGCCAAATGCACCTAACAATGATGATCCACTTCTTGCCATATTAACAATCGGTAGTACAGGTTAGAGTTCTTTTTCTCTGTTGTAGGCAACAATACTGAAAGGGGATATCACTTTGGATTGTCAATGTGTCACCATTGATGCTGTATCACTACTGCAGCTTCATCAATACTTTCTTTAGTTATATTCACTAATACATAAATCATTGTATAAAAATGACAACAAAATTACTCTACATTATAAGGAAATACAATGTGCCGGATTAATTATTTTATTTGAAGTAACATATTTTCATCAAAGTGTCACATAGGAATCCTCGGCAATATTCTAAAGAAAATTATACTTTGGAACAGAAAAAATTAATATGCAAGATGCATCCTTTAAGTAACCTACAAGATACTAGTATTTGTAGTATTTCGTTTCCACAACAATGGTAGAAACTTCTGCATGCCCTTTAATTTGGGAAAATTTATAATATGGTAAATCAAGTTTTCAAAAAGGAATTGGATAATGGGAAAAACTGGCAAGTTCTTGTATATCTGCATGCATACTTATTCACAAATTAAGTTAGGTGGCCACTGTGCCTCTTTGTGGTTAACTACTTGGGGAACGAAGAATGGGAAAGAGATAAGAGAATGAATATGAGATCCAGAGACGAGTTAGTTTATTTATTTCCTTCCATAAGTCATAGACTTTGGGTATAGAACCTGCACTACACGTTGTTTTTAAGTTAAGTTTGGCTCTATTCATTCACTCACAAGTTCAGGATACACAATTATTATAAAATTGCATTGGTGGTAGTGGAAAGAATTGAAAAAACTTGCACCAGATTTTTGAATGGCAATCAGTTTTCTAGTTCTTGAGGGATACTTAATTGTTTCCACATTTACAGGAAAAGTCCAACAAAAAGGTCTATGGTACTGAAAGCCGCAACAGATACAAATCTCCAAGACGACGGTTGGAAGTGGGAAAAGAATGGAGAAAAAATAATATATTTGGCTCCAATAATGCAAGGTTAAAATATAATGTTCATAGGGAAAACTACTATCCTTTTCTAATAGAGCTGTTGCATCTGTTTCATCTTTGAGGAGTTGCCTTCGTGTCCTTCATTTTTATAATCATCTTTGAGATTAAATCCAGGAAAATCACTACACATAATGGTATTATATTACCATGCTAATAGACTAATATAGTAAATACCTTTTCCATTAGGATTTTATACTGTGTTCAGCAATTGAAGTGATTATTACATTTTCTGTATCTAATACAAAGTCGGCAACATTTCAGGTCATACTACTGCAGATGCCTTAACAGACACTCGACAGGATGTTGCGCAACGAAGATTTTGCACCCCGGCGACACTGACCCCAACATGCTGTGTGCAATGTATATCTCTGAGCACAACCACGAACCCCCACAATGATCCGCACCATAAACCATCCCCTGGACCTGGAGGGACACGTAAAAGAAAGGAATCGGACGTATCTAGTGATGAACGTCCGGCAGAGAGACGACGGAACTGGTGGCCCCGACCGGTTTAACCGGTGGTCGTACTATGTCAGTCCGGTTATAGTCCAGTCATATTAATTTGTTGAGGTTTTGGCCTTTTGCTTTTCCGGAAATTGCTTCGGGCTTAGTCGTCTTTTGAGACACTGCTTTAATTTTGCATAAGCGGCTTTTCTTAATCGATTTTTAGACTAATTAAGTCAAGCCATGTATAGCATTGGCCAGTAAGCAACATTTGGGTGAAGAGAAATCCAAAATCAGTCGATTTGGTAATCAACAGCCACCAGAAAAACAATGAGTGAAAACAAAACTGTATCAACCAAATAATACATACAAGAAAAATAAAACTAAACATGGAAAACGAATGAATGTTTTTGGACGTAGTTTTCATTCGTTTATTCCACGCACGGCTGTGGGCTGTTTTTTCATTTCTCAGCCCATGTTAGCCCAATAGGCTGTAGTCATGTTTCTTCGACGTTTTTTTCCCCTTCTTTTCTTTATTTTTTT
Organism: Setaria italica; assembly: GCF_000263155.2. NCBI lineage: Eukaryota > Viridiplantae > Streptophyta > Magnoliopsida > Poales > Poaceae > Setaria > Setaria italica. Next base: position 9,693,843 of record NC_028451.1, read on the forward strand.
GACCGGTCTTTTCTTCTTTTCTGATAGCGTTTGGCAACATTTTTTCTTATTCTTTTCTACTATCACATGACATCAGGTTATTTCCCTTTCTATTTCTTTCTTCATTTGTCTTTTTTTGTTTCCTTCCTTTCTAATTTTCCTTTCTATTCTATATTTCAATTCACGTAGGACTAGGGTTTTGTTTTCTTTTTCGAAGCTACTAGCGTCTGGACGTCCGATCCAATCGCTTGCATGCAACAAGGTAATAATTTTATTTCCTATTTCGTTTATTTAAGAAAATCTTAGATTTACAAAAAGTGAATAAACGTAAAGATATTATTGTTGAATGAGTAGAAAACACCGATTTGATACACTACAAAAAATGTGTGGATCTATGATGATGAAAATTTTATGACACATTTGTTCTCATCATAGATCTATGATATTTCTGGCTGAAAATGTCATAAAGTTTCACATCCGAACAAACTTAGTGACAAAGTTACGGAACGTCATGAAAGTATCCACTGTAGCCTAAAAGAAATTCGTAGTTTTGTGACGATATAACCTCCGCGAAAATGTTATAAACCAACGAGGGTCCCACATGTAAGTTTAAGCTGATAAATAGGGTGGTAAAATAAAATAGAAAATGTGCTCCTCCTGTAGGTCGAACCTGCTACGGATCAAATGGGAAGTCTTTACCACGATTGGGTCCCACATGTAAGGTAAGTTTCAGGTGTGAGTGTGGTAGTTGGCGGCATAAAAGCCCACGCTGCAGCTAAAAACTAGTTTACCCGCCGCCGCTCTCCTGTGATAGGGAATAAAGAAGAACAGAGAGAAGGCAGCTAGGACAGAGCACTCCGGCAGATATCTGCGCCTCCCCGTGGTGGCTCAGTCCTACGACAGCACAAATCTAGTACTTCCTGTTGCGGCGCGTCAATCTGGTCAGTAATTTTAAGTTGAATTCATCAAAATTTCATTTCGCATTGAGGTCTTTCAATTTGGTCAGTAATTTTGAGTTAAATTCGTCAAAATTTCCAAGATGGATAGAAGTTGGATACACGATTGTCAACTATTAACCCCCGAGCATGAGAAAGGGGTCAATGATTTCATGGAATTTGTTAAGAGTAGATACTCTAATGATGAACAAATACTATGCCCATGTTGTAGATGCTTGAATCAGTCTAGATGTACTGTAGATGTGGTGAACCTGCACTTATGAATGGGATGTCAAGCACCTACACTAGGTGGATCCATCATGGAGAAACATTCGAGGATAAGGTTCAGGAAAATGCAAATCTGCAGGATAATGGGGTTCAGAAAAATGCAATTCTGCAGGATGATGGGGTTGAGGAAATTGCAATTATGCCGGATGAGGGGGTTGTGGGTAATGCAGTTCTGCAGGAAGATGGTGATCAGGAAATGGTTCAGGAAAACGAACACATATCGGGTATGGAAGGCATTGAAGATGGAATTTCTGAAATGATAGCTGACATGTGCCACGCTAAAGAGCTTGAAGAGAAAATATTAGAATGTATAAAGGAACATATAAACCGTAAGGTGTCACGGGATCTAAATATACACAATTTACATTTGTTGTGAAGTGAAGTTACTTCATATCAAGTCTTTCTATCGGATCAGCAATGCCGCATTCAATGCGCTTCTGAAGGTGTTATCCCTTGCTTTCCCAGGAGAATGTGTTCTGACATCTTACGTTGACGTAATGAAGTACATAAGTGCCATGAGACTTGGCTATAAATCTATCCATATTTGCAAGAATAATTGTTTATTGTTTCGTAAGACGCTAGAGAAACATGATGTGTTCCCAGTGGTGAACACTACAAGAAAAATCTTCCAAACTATGACGAACCAAAAAGTATCATAAACGCATTTTTTTCGTCATAAACCGTGAGTCATGACGCGGGAGTGACGAAAACCCTTCGACATTAGTCCAGTGTCATAAACTGCAACTAGTGACATCCCTTATTTCGTTGTGTCACTAAGATTATGACACCTATGAATCGTCAAACAGAATCATCATAAATGGGTTTCTACTGCTTTACCACAATGGACAGAATCCGATGTGACATGATAATTGTGATAAATTATTTTGTCATAAAATGAATTTGGCCAATTTGTTGTTGGGTTGAGCCCAAAATTGTTTCCACAGGTCAATGTTGTTTAGATAGCCCAAAATTGATTCCGGTAGGACCATTTGTTATTGGGTCAAGCCCAAATTTGTTCCCACAGGCCAATGTTGTTCGGATAGCCCAAAGTTGATTCCGGTAGGCCCATTTGTTGTTGGGTCGAGCCCAAAAGTTATGCAAATTATTTGCGGTCCTTTTAGTCCTGATTTATGAATGAAATTAACTTTTGACCTAATTATATGTGGGCTAAGTCCACTTAAGGCAAACATAAATTTAACCAATCAGGCCCGACAAAGTCATGATTTCATTTCAATTCTGATCCGGTTGGCAAAATAATAAACAGAACACACATATTTATGTATACTAGAAAATAAATTATTGTTCCCCATCGAGAAAACCACTACCATACTGTTCAGCACATATCACAAACTATTACAAGATAACTGTCTCACAAAGAACAGAGATTAACATAGCTGCATCCAGGTCATAATCTCAAGAGACAAAGTAGAGCATTGATCTTAACCTCTTGTATAGGTTAGCAGTCGACGAAGGAGTGCTTCACTATCTTGTGTTACCTTCTTCAATTTCTCAATCTCGGCTGACTGCAATTTGAGAGTTGATTCTGATTCTTCTATTTTCTTCTTCAAGGTAGCTAACTCTTCCTGGTGAGCAACAAACCATTGTCAAAGTTGTACCCCATCTGGTTTGTTGGCGTCAACTTGCTCCCCATCAACACTACTGCATAAGGGTTTAGTAGAGCTTCTTGAGTACTCCGTTGCCTCATCAGGGTTTTTTTTAGCAAGAAGCAACATTGATGTCACACCCGATTTTAAGGACAAAATCGAGTGCATTAAATACATGTGCGCCAGGATCAAGTTACACACATGTACGACAATAGTGAATATCAAAGACAGTGTTAAATCGAATAAAGAGAGTATTAACCATTATTACATGACCGAAAGTCTCACATAAACCACAAAGTCTAATTATTACGCAGCGGAACTCCAAAGATGACGACGACTCCACAGGCAGCTGACTGAAGAAACGTACGCCTAGAACTCCTCGAAGTCGGGGTAGTACTCCTCTTCCCAACTAGCTTGGTCTGAACAGCGGTTTTGCAAGGGTGAGTACACTTATGGTTGGTACTCAACAAGTCGTGGGAAATAGTGTAGTGTAAGGCCAATTCAAGGTATGGCTAAGGCATAAATAGCATTCGCTTTTAATTAAGTTGGTCAAATTTTATTAGCAATAACTACGTATAAGTTCATACCACCCGAAATTAAACATGAACATAAATAAAGCAACAAATGCATGAAATGATAACAAGTTTAATCCATCTTTCGATAATATTATCATGTGAGGGTCCAGGCCGCTCTTAACCGTGAGCACGGCTGATCGATCAGTTTAACACTCTGCAGAGGTGGCACATCTTTACCCACAAGTCGCGTAAAAGTTCAAAAGAACTTTGGACCCAACCATGCGGTGTTTGCAAGGCACCATACCACACTTCCGAGGTGTGATTGCATAGGGACGCTACGAGGCCTTTACAAAGATTCCTTAGTCAGTGGTAACCCGCTAAGGTTTCGGTGTCTGGCGTGCACCACCCATCCCAGGTAAATGCAACGACTCAGTCCCCCCTCTTGCCTCATCCCGAGTAAGGTTACCCCAAACTAAGGTTTCTAATTAATCAGCCAAGACCAGAGCCATTTAGTCTTGTGGTAGCACTGTTTTCCTGGGTGGTTCTCCATGTTCCGATTAACAAATAATGATCTTGTCTTAATGAAAGGTATAACATAAGTAAAGCAAGATTAAGCATTGTGTAAAGTTAAACCACCATGTACCAAGTAAGCACTAAGCATGAGCTACCCAACATAAAGTAAACCGGTTGGTCAAGGCAAAGGTGAATCAATCTAGGCGAACCTTAATTGGGACCCATCAATTTAATCCTAACATGTGCATAGCATAAATGTTAAGTACGAGAAAGTAAAGGTGTGTAGGACAACAAGGTAGTGATCAAGGACACGACTTGCCTTCTTGGCCTTGCTCCTGCTGTTCGTACTCCTCGAAAGCTTGATCGGCAACTCCCTCGAACTGCGCGGCGTCTACACGCGTCACACGAGCACATACAAGCAAACATGGGCAAAAGTAAGAAAACAGTACACCAAACATAGTTAAAAAGAGAAAATAAGCTTGAAAAGATGATCTATGCTTTAAAACGAACACGTGGATATAAAGAACACGAAAAACGGAGTTAAGATGCAAAAGATATGATTAAAACAAGTTCCAGGGGCTTTTCTGTGAGAAAAACAAAAGTTTCAGGGCCTATCCGCGAAAACCGAGGGCTTATACGTAATTATGCGTATAAATCGAGGGTCTGACGTGTAAAAACACCAAACCCGGACGGCGGGTTGATTTCTGGAAAGCTCAAGGGCTAAACCGAAAGATGCGAGGGCAGATCTGGAATTATTTTCAACGCGATCTGGACCGCGGGTTGATTTGCGGAAAAGACAGGGGCTCAAGTGCAAAAGCGGCGCGGCGCGGCTCGGTTGACCGGTACGCGATCTTGATTTGACTGGCCGTGAGCCGTCGGATCTTGATCGGACGGCCACGGTCATCCACGACTCGCGACGGCGGCGGGGAAACAGAGCGGCGGCGGCGGCGAGCGGCGGCGCGCGACGGCGAGCGGCGGCGGGTCGCCGGAGTTGGCCGAAACGGCGCTCCGGGGCACCAATTGAAGCGCGGGTTGCACCAAAAGAGAGCGGAGGGCACGGCGAACCCGTTTTGGGGGTTCTCGTCGTCGGGAGCTCACCGGAGGCGGCGGGCGACGGCGAGGAAGAGGCGGCGGCGCTAGGAGCTCGGGCGGCTAGGGTTTCGGGTGCTGCGGCGCTTGCGTTTGGGCGGAGGAGACCGGGAGGAGGCGGCGGCTTTTATAGGGGCCTAGAGATAGAGCCCCGGGGGTTTAAACCCCTCCGAAGGAGGCGGAGCGGAGGGAGTCCGCGGCGGCCGTTGCGGAGTCGGGGCGGAGTCCGGCCGGAGGAAGGAGAAGGCGGGTGGTGGGCCGGCGCGACTTCGTGGGCCGGCACGCGTTCGCGGGCTGTGCGGCGTTGGGCGAGCGGCAGGCCGGGGCGGAGCGAGCTGGGCCGGCGCGCGTTTCGCAGGCCGCGGAGGAAGCGGCGAGTTGGGCCGAGGAAACGGAGGAGGCCGGCGGGGCTGCTGCGGCTGGGCCGCGCGGGAGGAAAAGAGAAGGGGCCGGCGGGCGGAAGAAAAAGAGAGGGAAGTTTCGGCCCAGGGAAAGAAGAAGAAAAAAAAAGAGAGAAAGAGAAATAGGAATTGATTTAGAAATTGAATTCAAATTTGGAAATTCAAGATTTAAATCCAACTCAAGCAATCAAAATAAATGCACCAGCATGAATGCACAAATAATTCCTATGATGAATTAATTTACTTAAAGAAAATGAAATTAAATGCCTAGAATTTAAATGACACCTTACTTTGAGCAAATTTTAATGAATTTAAATTATTCAAATTTTTGGGTGTTACAAATCCTACCCCCCTTAAGAAGAATCTCGTCCTCGAGATTCGGAAGATCCTGCAAAGAGATGGGGAAATTCCTTCTGCAATTCATCCTCTCTTTCCCAAGTTGCTTCGTCCTCTGTATGGTGACTCCACTGAACCTTGCACATTCTGATCGTCCGATTTCTTGTAACCCTTTCCATAGTATCCAAAATTTTAATGGGGTGCTCCGTGTAAGTGAGATCATCCTGAACATCCAATTCCTCCATTGGCAACTGTTCCTCGGGAACTCTGAGGCACTCTAAGCTGTGAGATATGATAGGTAGGCGGAATCAATCTACAACTGATTAGG
>NC_028451.1:9699955-9844157 GCF_000263155.2 Setaria italica
ACACATAATCACCTACCTCAAGGTCAATTCTCTCCTCCTGGTGTCAGCATAACTCTTCTGTCGAGACTGAGCAGTCCTCAAGTTTTCCCGGATGATCTGGACTTGTCTTTCCGCCTCTTGTATAATTTCTGGCCCGAATAGTTGACTCTCTCCTGTTTCACTCCAATAAAGGGGTGTTCGGCACTTTCTACCATACAATGCCTCAAATGGTGACATTTTGAGACTAGCTTGATAACTGTTATTATAGGAGAACTCTGCATAAGGTAGACTCTTGTCCCAACTGCCTCCATGCTTTAATGCGCATGCTCTTAACATATCCTCCAATATTTGATTTGTTCTCTCGGTCTGTCCATCTGTCTGAGGGTGATAAGCAGAACTGAAATTCAACCTTGTGCCTAGAGATTCATGCAATTTCTGCCAGAAGCGTGACGTGAACTGGGTACCTCGATCAGACACAATCTTCTTAGGCACACCATGTAAACACACAATCCTTGCCATATACAACTCTGCTAGCTTGGATCCAGTGTAGGTAGTCCTTACCGGTATGAAGTGAGCTACCTTGGTCAACCGATCCACTACGACCCATATAGAGTCATACCCATCTCGAGTGCGAGGCAAGCCCACAATGAAATCCATCCCAATTTCTTCCCACTTCCATTCTGGCACCTTCAATGGCTGAAGTAATCCAGCTGGTCTCTGATGTTCAGCCTTGACCTTTTGACATATGTCGCATATGGCTACATGTGCAGCTACATCTTTCTTCATTCCGGGCCACCAATACTTCTGCTTAAGATCTTGATACATCTTGGTACTGCCGGGGTGGATGGAATAAGCAGAATCGTGAGCTTCTTTCAAGATCGTCTCTCGGAGATTTCCCACATCGGGTACCCAAATCCTTCCTTTGACCCATAAGGTTCCCTGAGAATCTTCCGTATAGTCTGTGGCTCTCCCTTCTTTAACCATCTCCTTGATTTCCTTGACCTTGGCATCCTCAAGCTGTCCTGCCCGTATCTCTTGCTCTAGAGTCGACTCCACTTCCATCGTTGCTCCCTCAGTATGCGCAACGACGCTCAAGTTGAGCCTCTCAAATTCTTTCATCAACTCGTCAGGTAGTTGGAATGCTAGGGCTAAGTTAGCATGACCCTTCCGACTCAAAGCGTCTGCAACCAGATTAGCCTTACCAGGATGATAATGAATCTCCAGATCATAGTCATTGATGAGCTCTAACCATCGTCGCTGTCTCAGATTAAGGTCCTTCTGAGTGAAAATGTACTTGAGACTCTTGTGATCAGTATAGATCTGACACTTAGTTCCCAGAATGTAGTGTCTCCAAATCTTTAAGGCATGAACCACTGCGGCTAACTCCAGATCATGAGTCGGGTAATTCTGCTCATGTTTCCTCAATTGCCTAGAAGCATAGGCGATCACATGACCCTCCTGCATTAGAACACAGCCTAAACCCTGTCGAGATGCATCACAATATATGTCGAACCCCTTATGTAGATCTGGCATTACCAACACTGGAGCTGTGGTCAACCTCTTCTTCAGTTCCTCAAAACTTGCCTGACATGCCTCGGTCCATTTGAATTCCCTTCCTTTTTCTAGTAGCGTAGTGAGGGGCTTCACTATCTTGGAGAATCCTTCAATGAATCTGCGGTAATAGCCTGCAAGTCCGAGAAAGCTCCTGATCTCAGTTACCGTCTGCGGCGGATTCCACTTCAGGACATCCCTAACCTTGCCTGGATCCACTGAAATTCCACCATCGGAGATGATATGACCAAGGAAAGAGACTTCCTTTATCCAGAACTCACACTTGCTGAATTTAGCATACAACTGATGTTCCCTCAATTTCTGAAGCACTAACCTCAAGTGTTCCTCATGTTCTTCCTCACTCTTGGAGTAAATCATAATATCATCAATGAACACCACAACGAACTTATCCAGGTACTCCATAAATACCTTATTCATCAGATACATGAAGTAAGCTGGAGCATTTGTCAGCCCGAACGACATTACCGTGTACTCGAAGAGACCATATCTGGAAGTAAAAGCGGTCTTGGGTATGTCAGACGGCCTGATCTTCATCTGATGATATCCCGATCGCAAATCAATCTTGGAGAATACCTTGGCTCCTCTCATCTGATCGAACAAATCCTCAATGCGAGGCAATGGATACTTGTTTTTGACGGTCACCTCGTTTAGTGCTCTATAATCCACACACATCCTCTGAGTACCGTCCTTCTTTGGCACAAAGATAACCGGTGCTCCCCATGGTGATGAACTAGGCCGAATAAACTGTTTTGCTGATAATTCCTCTAGTTGTTGTTTCAATTCTTTTAATTGTTCAACCGACATTCTATATGGACGTTTGGAGATAGGTGCAGTACCAGGTAAAAGATCAATAGCAAATTCAATGTCGCGGTCAGGTGGCATACCTGGTAAATCGTCGGGGAACACATCCGGATAGTCACACACCACTTTGATATCTTCCAAGGATTTTCCAGCCAACTGATTAACTGCACAATCTGCCGCTGAGGGTAGAGTAGCTACAAACTCCACTTTCTCTCCATCAGGACCTGTGAGCAGAACTGTCCTCTTGGCACACTGAATTGTTGCATCAAAAGCGGCTAACCATCTCATTCCCAGAATTACATCGATTCCACCGGACTCAAGGACGATAAGATCAGCCGGAAACTCTATACCCATTATTCTCAGTTTAACTTGTGGACAGATGTATTGAGCCTTCATTGACCCCCCAGGTGAACTTACTAGCATATGGCGCCTCATGGTATGCATGGGTAAATTATGTTTTGCTACATAATGACTAGTGACAAAAGAATGCGATGCTCCAGAGTCAAATAAAACTGATGCGGGGGCAGAGTTGACAAAGAACATACCGAGCACTACATCTGGAGCCTCTTTAGCAGTCTCGGCTTCCATGTGGTTCACCTTGCCACGAACAAAGCTTTGCTGCCCCTGATTGCCTTGTGGGGTCTGGTTCCCGTTCCTCGGTTGCTGCATCTGATTTTGCCGAGGAGCACTGCTGTTCTGCACGGGGGTAGCTGGTCCACCTCTCTTAGGATAAGAGCTGGCATAATGACCAACCTCGCCACACTTGAAGCAAGTAGGACTCACTGGAGCATTGGGCCTTGCTGGAGTGCCAGTAGGGGTCATCTGGCGGTTCTGCGTAAAGCCGGGGCGCGGAGTCTGCATCCCTGGACGCTGAAACTGAGGGCTGGGGCGCTGGAATGACTGCTGAGCAAGGCGCGGGAATGACTGCTGCCCAAAGTTCCCACTCGGGCCCCCTGCGCGGAACGGCGTCCCTTGCTGTGGAGCAAAGCGAGGGCGGGTGTTGCTTCCTGACGACGACTGGGAATTGAATTTCCTCTTCATCTCCCCGAGCTCGTTCCTCTTGTGTTCCAGGCCAATCGCCTTGTCTAGCATCTTCTGGAAACTGGGGAAGGTGTGCGACATAAGCTGATATTGGAGTGGTCCAATCAACCCATCCAAGAACAGCTCCTGCTTCTGCTCATCATCAGCAACATCTTCGGGAGCATATCGGGACAACTGGATAAACTTGTCCCTGTACTCTGCCACTGTCATGTTCCCCTGCTTGAGAGCAAGAAACTCCTTCTTCTTAAGCTTCATCAACCCAGAAGGAATATGATGACTTCTGAAGCTAGTCCTGAATTCATCCCAGGTGATACCATTAGCATTGGCATGCGTGGCGGTGTAAGCATCCCACCAATCAGCAGCTGGCCCTTCCAGGCGTTCTGAAGCATACAGGACCTTCTCCCTGTCAGTACACTGGGCGATATTCAGCATCTTCTCCACTGTTTTCAGCCAATCCTCAGCATCTTATGGATCCGGAGATCGTGAAAACGTCGGGGGCTTGTGGCTCATGAACTCCCTGTGCCTGTCCCTTGGCGGCGGCTGCTGCTGCTGGTTGTTGTTGTTATTGTTCAGCTGAGCTTGTAAAGCTGCCACGGTGTTGGTCAGTCCGGCGAGAAGCTGAGTCTGAGCTGCTAGAAACTGCTCCATCCCTGCAGGTGCTTGCTGGTTCTGCTGCGGAGCGGTGTTGGGGTTGCTGCTGTTGTCCCTGAGGCGAGGCACCGCGGGACGGTCAACTCCTGATCCGGACCTGGTGTTTACCATCTGAGCGTTAGAGACAATAGATTTAGATAGATGTGTGAAAGAATAACTAAGAAAGATAAAGCGACAAGATATAGAAGTAAGACAGATTCTGTTAGCTCCATTTAATTAGGTGTGGTCGTCAGAAGAAGTGCCCATAAATACTGAAAGATTACCAGGTCGTAACTTATTAAATTGGTGAACCAACCCAACTGGAATCATCTTAATCGGACTTCTGGATCTCAAGTTACAAAATTAACAAGCTGTCAGTGTCGGTCGACAGTTTCAGATTCTGAGTGCTTTACTAATTCGCATACATCTCCCAGACAGATACTCCAAAAATTCTGAAAAATTTACAGCAAACTCTCCACGAAGTTCTGAAACTAACCCCACTGGTTTCATGTCATTTGGACTTCTGTAGCTTGAGATATAAATAAAACAGTACTGGCGTGTCAGTTAATGTCGAGAACAGAATTGATTGTCGCTTAGCTTGCATGATAGATAGATTTAGACAGATGGTAGATCATGATTAAGGAAGATTAAATACTGATTTAGAACAGAAATAAAACCCAACTAAGCACTTTATTTATTAAGATCAGTATCGTGTAGCAATTGCCCCACATACCGCACTCATTACAAAATCCAACTCAAACATGTAGCACAAAACCAAACAGCTAAGCACACTTTATCTAACACACTCGAACGACGTTCTAACGATTGCAAGAATTTAAACTAAAACACTCCTAATTTCCTAGAGGTCTTCTGTGGCGGCGCCGGGCGAGTTGTAGCGGGGACGCTTAGGCGACGGCGACGAAGCGGGATGAACAGCAAACTCCTGCGGCGGCGGTGCTCCCGTCGCGGCAGCCATATTTGCATCCCTCTCCCACCGGAGTTCCTGAACCTCCTGCTGAAGCTCCTGGATGTGGTTGTTTGCTTCATTCAGTGCGGTGAGAGCTGCCGACGTGTACTTGCGGAGGAAGTCTGTAGCCATGTCAACCCCATCATTAGTAGCGATGAAGGTCCTTGCTTCCCCACTAGCTCGGTATGGAAGGAACCGGTGGTAAGTGTGCTGCAGTCGCGGCCGTTCATTGTGGGAGACGACCTCAAGTGCCCTTCTGGCGGCCTCGGCAATGCCGGACTCCATGGTCCTCCTGATGGTCACATCATGGTGAATAGCCTTCACCTCCCATCCTCCTTCGTGCTCCTCACGAAGGACAACCTTCACCTCCCAAAAAGTGGGATAGCGAGGGTGGGTGAACCGAGAGCACTTGTAGAGTGGCCTCATGTTGTACCCCAAGCGGTGACAAGTCCACCTGAGGATGTCGGCCATTTGCACTCCTTGGCCATAATCTTTCTTCACCCATTTGGTCCATGTCTCGGGCTCGGTATCTGCTTCGGGCTCCTCATCCGTCAAGTCGACGACCGGTACGGGCGTCGGGGCTGGTGCAGGAGCGGGCGCCGGTGCTGGCGTAGGAGCGGGCGCCGGTGCTGGCGCCGGTGCTGGTGGCTGCGTGGTCTCCTGCTCCACGGCCTCAGCGTCCTCGTCCGAGTCATCCCCCGGTTGCTGGAAGATCTCTTCCTCTTCTTCCTCGTCCCAAGGATCCACGGGGGCGTGCGACGGCGCGATGCCATGACGCGGTGGACGGGTGCTCTTGCGTGCGGTCAACCGGGTGCGAGCCATCTAGCAGAAAGAAAGAATAAAATTTTGAACGAAGCTAGATAATAGAAATAAGGATGAGACAAATCAAGTTTAAGAATAGTTAAGTAGATTTAAATTAAGAAAGGTAGGAATGGCTACTAGATTATTATAATCCTTAAATACGACCATTTTCTAACTAGGCTAACGTCCTACAGTCAACACGGCTCTGGTACCACTTTTGTCACACCCGATTTTAAGGACAAAATCGAGTGCATTAAATACATGTGCGCCAGGATCAAGTTACACACATGTACGACAATAGTGAATATCAAAGACAGTGTTAAATCGAATAAAGAGAGTATTAACCATTATTACATGACCGAAAGTCTCACATAAACCACAAAGTCTAATTATTACGCAGCGGAACTCCAAAGATGACGACGACTCCACAGGCAGCTGACTGAAGAAACGTACGCCTAGAACTCCTCGAAGTCGGGGTAGTACTCCTCTTCCCAACTAGCTTGGTCTGAACAGCGGTTTTGCAAGGGTGAGTACACTTATGGTTGGTACTCAACAAGTCGTGGGAAATAGTGTAGTGTAAGGCCAATTCAAGGTATGGCTAAGGCATAAATAGCATTCGCTTTTAATTAAGTTGGTCAAATTTTATTAGCAATAACTACGTATAAGTTCATACCACCCGAAATTAAACATGAACATAAATAAAGCAACAAATGCATGAAATGATAACAAGTTTAATCCATCTTTCGATAATATTATCATGTGAGGGTCCAGGCCGCTCTTAACCGTGAGCACGGCTGATCGATCAGTTTAACACTCTGCAGAGGTGGCACATCTTTACCCACAAGTCGCGTAAAAGTTCAAAAGAACTTTGGACCCAACCATGCGGTGTTTGCAAGGCACCATACCACACTTCCGAGGTGTGATTGCATAGGGACGCTACGAGGCCTTTACAAAGATTCCTTAGTCAGTGGTAACCCGCTAAGGTTTCGGTGTCTGGCGTGCACCACCCATCCCAGGTAAATGCAACGACTCAGTCCCCCCTCTTGCCTCATCCCGAGTAAGGTTACCCCAAACTAAGGTTTCTAATTAATCAGCCAAGACCAGAGCCATTTAGTCTTGTGGTAGCACTGTTTTCCTGGGTGGTTCTCCATGTTCCGATTAACAAATAATGATCTTGTCTTAATGAAAGGTATAACATAAGTAAAGCAAGATTAAGCATTGTGTAAAGTTAAACCACCATGTACCAAGTAAGCACTAAGCATGAGCTACCCAACATAAAGTAAACCGGTTGGTCAAGGCAAAGGTGAATCAATCTAGGCGAACCTTAATTGGGACCCATCAATTTAATCCTAACATGTGCATAGCATAAATGTTAAGTACGAGAAAGTAAAGGTGTGTAGGACAACAAGGTAGTGATCAAGGACACGACTTGCCTTCTTGGCCTTGCTCCTGCTGTTCGTACTCCTCGAAAGCTTGATCGGCAACTCCCTCGAACTGCGCGGCGTCTACACGCGTCACACGAGCACATACAAGCAAACATGGGCAAAAGTAAGAAAACAGTACACCAAACATAGTTAAACAGAGAAAATAAGCTTGAAAAGATGATCTATGCTTTAAAACGAACACGTGGATATAAAGAACACGAAAAACGGAGTTAAGATGCAAAAGATATGATTAAAACAAGTTCCAGGGGCTTTTCTGTGAGAAAAACAAAAGTTTCAGGGCCTATCCGCGAAAACCGAGGACTTATACGTAATTATGCGTATAAACCGAGGGTCTGACGCGTAAAAACACCAAACCCGGACGGCGGGTTGATTTCTGGAAAGCTCAAGGGCTAAACCGAAAGATGCGAGGGCAGATCTGGAATTATTTTCAACGCGATCTGGACCGCGGGTTGATTAGCGGAAAAGACAGGGGCTCAAGTGCAAAAGCGGCGCGGCGCGGCTCGGTTGACCGGTACGCGATCTTGATTTGACTGGCCGTGAGCCGTCGGATCTTGATCGGACGGCCACGGTCATCCACGACTCGCGACGGCGGCGGGGAAACAGAGCGGCGGCGGCGGCGAGCGGCGGCGCGCGACGGCGAGCGGCGGCGGGTCGCCGGAGTTGGCCGAAACGGCGCTCCGGGGCACCAATTGAAGCGCGGGTTGCACCAAAAGAGAGCGGAGGGCACGGCGAACCCGTTTTGGGGGTTCTCGTCGTCGGGAGCTCACCGGAGGCGGCGGGCGACGGCGAGGAAGAGGCGGCGGCGCTAGGAGCTCGGGCGGCTAGGGTTTCGGGTGCTGCGGCGCTTGCGTTTGGGCGGAGGAGACCGGGAGGAGGCGGCGGCTTTTATAGGGGCCTAGAGATAGAGCCCCGGGGGTTTAAACCCCTCCGAAGGAGGCGGAGCGGAGGGAGTCCGCGGCGGCCGTTGCGGAGTCGGGGCGGAGTCCGGCCGGAGGAAGGAGAAGGCGGGTGGCGGGCCGGCGCGACTTCGTGGGCCGGCACGAGTTCGCGGGCTGTGCGGCGTCGGGCGAGTGGCAGGCCGGGGCGGAGCGAGCTGGGCCGGCGCGCGTTTCGCAGGCCGCGGAGGAAGCGGCGAGTTGGGCCGAGGAAACGGAGGAGGCCGGCGGGGCTGCTGCGGCTGGGCCGCGCAGGAGGAAAAGAGAAGGGGCCGGCGGGCGGAAGAAAAAGAGAGGGAAGTTTCGGCCCAGGGAAAGAAGAAGAAAAAAAAAGAGAGAAAGAGAAATAGGAATTGATTTAGAAATTGAATTCAAATTTGGAAATTCAAGATTTAAATCCAACTCAAGCAATCAAAATAAATGCACCAGCATGAATGCACAAATAATTCCTATGATGAATTAATTTACATAAAGAAAATGAAATTAAATGCCTAGAATTTAAATGACACCTTACTTTGAGCAAATTTTAATGAATTTAAATTATTCAAATTTTTGGGTGTTACAATTGATTTGAGAACTCTTCTTCCATCTAGCAACAGTGGATCTAAAATCAGATTGTGATCTTGTAATTGATTCAAACTAAGGAAAGTAGGAACGTCAATAATCATCATGTGTTTAGTTTGTTACCCTGGAGCTGGACTGAACAGGAGCGACTATAGATGTTGACCCTTTGGCCGTCTGAAATAGGATATAGTCAAAGTTCAATTGATGCATTTGTTTAAGTATAAATTAAGAACGGACAAATAACCAAGCATAAGAATATGTGGGAATGGTTGAGATCATCTGCAAACTGAAACAATTTCATCTATTAAGTTCTACAAAAATAACTATCGGAAAAGGTGAAAGATAAAGGGGATCTACTAGAGCAGTAATTTTTCACCAACTCTACCAATAGGGTATAGCAGATCCACATTCCCCAATCTAACTACAATAGTGAAAGCCAAAGAGCATGGGGAAGCAATCTAACAATTTCATCTATTAAGTTCTACAAATCACATATATAATTTGTTTTGGCACAAAAATAATTATTGGAAAAGGTGAAAGATAAAGGGGATCTGGTGGAGCAGTAATTTTTCACCAACTCTCGCAATAGAGTACAGTAGATCCACATTCGCCAAAGCATACAACTACAATATTGAAAGCTAAAGAGCATGGGCAAGCAATCTAGTAATTGAATTTAGCAATACGGGGAGGAGACTGCTGACCTGACGAACATGAAGAGAAGGAGGTGGCGAATGCCGCTTCGATGGAGCAGCTCGGGCATGCGCTGCTTCCTCGATCTTCTTCACACGTAGTCGAGCACGGCAGCTGGTGGTGGTAGCCTCGAGGAAGCCAACAGAGCGATGGCCTTGAACCATCTTGCAGCTTCAAGCCTATCGCCGAAAAAGCCCGCCGCTCATAGCTGAGGTAGCCCGCCGCCAGTCTAGCTTGACGGTGCTGCTGAGGTTGCGCTTGTTGCTACCACCGCAGATCTACTAGGGCTATTCGGTGGGAAGAGGAGAGGGGACTGATTTTGGAATTACCAGGCGGGATGTAGGAGGCTTGGCTCCCCTCTTCTATTTATATATAACGGGGAAGGACCCGGAGGAGGAGCGGGGAATTCAAAATTTCAAATCCTGCCTTTGTGCTCGGTAGCGGGAGACAAAAGTCTTTGGAAATCACCATGAGACCTGGGTCACTGGCACGTTGGACTGCTTGGGACTCAGACCCAAGCGTTAGTGACCTTACGTAGATAAGCGGTTCCAAAAGGGAGTCTGGGACAGTCCATGGCATCATGGCATTGATGAGCACTCCTCGGATTATCCTCCGTGTAGATTCATGTCTATAGGATGATCCGACTATTGCATTACAAATGTACTTTAGTGCAACAAATTAATGTACCATTTTGACTGTTTACATGATAAAATACACTTAAATAATACATTAAAACTATAGCAGACCCTGGTGGCGGCCTCCTAATCTCTACTCAATGTCTTAAAGCAAGCACGCGTATCCTCTTGATAACTCCGGGATAGTGGTAACACAGAAACACAAAATCCTCTAAGAAAATTCCATCCGACGAGATTAACGCTAAGAGATACATGCACTTCTCCTGCAATTGGGTGCACTTAGTCTCAAATAGCCATCATAGAAATGTGGTCACAGTTTTCTCACACGCCATATCCCACATCTTTAATGCACAGTGCAGCTTCAACTGTTCGACGTAGTACATGTTGGCGAGTGAGAGTAACATGGGCCAAGTGTTGATAGGGGTGTCCCATAAATCAGCCTCCTCTAGGAGTGATCCTTCGCAGGTGTATTTGATCAGCAACAAGAAGCCAGTAGGGTTAGTGTCTTTAATTGAAACATTTTCTGACTTTGACTCTACTCCGTTGCCATCGAGCAATGCTTCTATCACATGAGATAGTGCGGCCACATTGGCCCATCTTGCTCGAATCACCCAGGCGGCTATGTCGAAGATGACGTCCACAGGGGCTTGGGCTGCAATTATTGTGCATATGCTTCTGCCTACTGATGGAGGTGAAACTTCAATACAATCATCCTCTTGTATTGTAACAGTGAAGGATATGTTTATGCAACCGGAATGGTGCCACACACGCTCAATCTCATGATGCCCTGTGAGGCAGTCATAGCCATGTTCTAGATTCCTATTCTTGAATTCAAATTCCTTTAAATCTTGAACTCGAAACGTATCATCATAATCTATTGCATCTCCAGCCACCGCACGGAACAAGACTCGTACCTACGTGCAAGCATTCACAGGGTTGACCATTGGAGCGTATATGTGAGCATGTGTATTCATAGCAACGAGACACATACCTTTTGCACGCTGTTCATCAGAACGAGGATGACGGAAATTCCTTCTGGTCCTGTTGGTGGGTACCATGGATCATGAATACCCATAGGGTAGCAACGTATCCTCCATTGATGGCCTTCAATCATGAATGTACTAGATTTGTACTGCACAATAGTTCCTTCTGCTTTCGATTCCGTGCTTGAGACTAAGAAGTAGACTTGCGACGTAGGGAACATGGTAGTGTGTAATGCCATGTCGGATTTAGTAGCCTGACAGTCCACCTGGGGGTTACCCAACTGGTAGATTTGTAGGCAGGGAGGATTGCGAGACCAAGAACTCAAAGGTAATCACGAGAACATGAAGGTTTAGATAGATTCGGGCCTCCGGAGAGTAATACCCTACATCCTATATTTTGCTAGATTGTATTGCTTTGCGTGGGTGCGAAGTACATATTGGATTGGATTGCCCTTGAGAGGCGCCCTTGGTCTCCTTATATAGGTTGACAACCTAGGGTTACAAGTCGGTTTGAATCTAATCCTAGTCGGTTGTTACATGAAAAGCAATCTGAATCGGATTACAACAAGCATCCGCAATATTCGGGCTGGTTTGGATCGCTCAGCCTGCTTGACTTGTGCTCCAAGTATCTTCACGTCTTTGGCCCGCACGTTCTGGTCGGGCAGGTCTACTTGTCAGGACCGGGCAGTATCCTGGTTGGTGGGTACCCATGGGGTACCCATATCCCTCAAGCCCCAGAGCGATATGTAGGCGAATAGGAACCTGAGGACATCGCAGCGAAGCTTGGAATGTGGTCGGCTGAAGCTGCGATGGCATCATAGTGACAGAGAGGCTGCACAGTGCTCAAAAAGAAGAAAATTTGAGCGAACACAAAGCCATACGCGTAAAGCAAAGTCGAGTGCCGAGCTGATGGATGTTGGGCATCCAGAAGGTCGAAGCGAAGGACATGGAGGGCGTGGCAAGATGCACTCCATATGGAGTAGCCCCTGAGCATTGAAGCGATTAGTATAATTAGTCCAATGGTCAAAAAGAAAGAAAAAATTGATCCTAGAAGCAGGTCCTAGTGTTCGAGCACAAGGATAGGCAAAACTACGGAGGCACGCCAACCCGAAATAGGCGCCTAGCCACCGAGTATGAGTACTGGTGGAGCCACGGAGGCACACCGACGTGAAGTAGGCACCCAGCCCCTAAGTACGAGGACTAGTGGAGGCACGAAGGCACGCCGACTTGAAGTAGGCGCCTAGCCCCCGAGCATGAGTGTGAGGACTGGCGGAGCCACGGAGGCACGCCGATCTGAAATAGGCACCCAGCCCCCGAGCGTGAGCGCGAGGACTGGCAGAGCCGTAGAGGCACGCCGACCTAAAATAGGTGCACAGCCCTTGAGTACGAGGACTAGCGGAGCCACGGAGGTACGCCAACTAGAAATAGGCGCCCAGCCCCCAAGCGTGAGCATGAGGACTGGCGAAGCCACGAAGGCATGCCAATCTAAAATAGGCACCCAGCCCGCAAGCGTAAGCGCGAGGACTGGCGGAGCCACGGAGGCATGCCGACCTGAAATTGGCGCCCAGCCCCCGAGCGTGAGCATGAGGACTGGTGGAGCCACGGAGGCACGCTAACTTGAAATAAGCGCCCAGCCCCCGAGCGTGAGTGCGAGGACTGGCGGAGCCATGGAGGCATGCCGACCTGAAATAGACGCTCAGCCCCTGAGCTAGTGTTATTTTGCAGTGTCAATGACTTGACAATATACAATAATTTGCTACAGTATGAGCAGACAAATCTATACAACGCAAATGGGACTGGGAAATTTCCATTTCCTGGCCCCTATCGCACAAACTTGCGCCTCCTTTGCCAGTTTTAGCAGCAATTCAAATGCACAATCTTCCCAGGAAAGAAACATAAAGTTTAAACTAATAGAAGAGTAATTAAGCCTACCAAACTA
The DNA here is from genome assembly GCF_000263155.2 of Setaria italica. Classification (NCBI taxonomy): domain Eukaryota; kingdom Viridiplantae; phylum Streptophyta; class Magnoliopsida; order Poales; family Poaceae; genus Setaria; species Setaria italica. The sequence continues at coordinate 9,712,938 of NC_028451.1, forward strand.
TACTCTTGTCACTAAATCTCGTTCCTAAAGCCTGAAGGCGAAACCTCCTACATCGAACTACAACCAGATCTGAACCCCCTTAACCAAACCAAACCAAAATTTTAGGCACATGTAAACCACGATGGCAGGAAGCTCACCGGTGAGATCGCCGGTGATGAGGACGAGCGCCGGGTTAACCACGGCGAGCGCGTCACCCACGTGGCGGCGGAAGGTGGCTGCATGCTCTGGGTGGAAGGTGCTGAGGTCGAGGCCCGACAGCTGCACCGCCCACACCACCGACCCCTGCTCCCCAAGGACCTCCACCACCTGCCGTAGGTCGTCACCGCGGAAACGGACGGCGCCGCAGGGTGAAGAGCAACAGCGGCAGCGCGAACAGGAACGCCGCCGGCCACTGCTGCGTCGACGCCATCATGGGACTCCAGCCGCCGCCTCGGTGGGGGGCTTGGAAGTTGGGGTCTTGGATTGAGCTCGATGCAGTGCCGAAAATGGAACTCTGGGGTGTTTGGATACGAGGTGCTAAACTTTAGGAGTGTCACATCGGATATTCGGATGCTAATTAGAAGGACTAAACATAAGCTAATTATAAAACTAATTGCAGAACCCTTATACTAATTCGCGAGACGAATCTATTGAGCCTAAATAATCCATGATTCTAATTAATCCATGATTAGCTGTTTACTGTAGCAGCACATTATCAAATCATGAACTAATTAGGCTTAATAGATTCATCTCGCGAATTAGACTCCATCTGTGCAATGGGTTTTGTAAATAATCTATGTTTAATACTCCTAATTAGTATCCAAATATCCGATGTGACGGGTACTAAACTTTAGGAGGTGTATCCAAACACCCCCTTGAATTCGGGATGCATTTTCTACCCAAACATCCGCAGTTACTGTAGCATGGATTGGGAATTTGGGATGCATTTCTGAAGCCGATTCATTCTAATTCAAAAATTCAGTTGATTCCAACAACCACAAACATGAGTACACGACTGACTGATACACTCTCCATACGTGTATGAATTTAAACACGTGCACAAACTTCAATCATTTTGAGAAACAATGCGAGCAGCAGGAATGTAATTTGAACAGGTGATATAGAGATGCATCTGAATAACCACTGCGAGGCACTCTTTCCATGGGCTTTAATGGTCCTGTGCCACATTTTTTTGGTAATGTTTTGATGGGCCGAATAGTAAGCTCAATCACATCTGCTGAACTTTAGATTTCAGAGCATGGGAGATTGGGAGATCTCACATATCAATACTCTGAATATGTTAACTTCCATAAGCGAATGGAACTGTCATTGCTCATTGGTAAACTATTTTGGTAAAAAACTTTTCACGGTATACTTTGAGGAAAGAACCAAGCAACACTAAAGTGAAGAAGTATTGCTTTGAAGATGTACTGTACTGATGAAGGGTATATTTCTTTCATCAGAAACTGGATAAGAACCAAGCAACACTAATGTATGTTGAATCTGAAAATTACAAAAAAAGGCTCAAGTATTGAATCTTGAAATGATAAAAAAAAGGCTGAAGTATTGAATCTGCTAAAAAACTTGTGTACTACATCAGAGACTCAGGTTCCCGGTTTGCATTCCTGAATGCACCTGTTCTAACATACTCTTAGTTCTTTTTTATTTTAGAAGAGCTAAAAGTTCCAGCCTAAAATTGAAATAGTACTGACTTTGGAGTGATTGGTGCTTACCAAGCTAAAAGGAGTGATAACAATCCAGCAATTTTCACATATATTTGGTTTGCATTATATTGACGTGTAGAGAAGAGAATATAAAAATATGAAAGGCATCATCAAGCCCTATAAGCAGGCTCTATTTCATGAATACTGGATGGCGAAATCTTGACATAGCAAGCAGTTATACCTGTAAAATTATGTGGTAACTTTCTCTAGTTTATCTAGGTATAGGTGGATTGAATGTCCAAAAAAAGCTCCCCATCAACATATACACCTAATACATACATACATACAGCAATTTGTAGAAAAGAATATTATATTTCTGTAGGCCATAGTCTTCTTTAAAATATCATTTCCACATCATCTATATAATATAAATTGGGACCATTTGATCCGCAAAGAAAGGTTGCTTATTAGAGATTTTTGGTCTTGACATTTCATATAGGTCCTTCAAAAAAAATTAATCCTAGACATCTCTTTCTTGGACCGACCAACAACCACAGCCTTGGCTATTGCCATCCTCGTGGGTGCAGCGCACAATGCGTGCTGGCCACCCTCCACCTACCCCGCCTACTTTCCTTCATGTGGGATGCAAGCCCCGACCTGGACCTTAGCAATAAGACAAGGGGAGTGGTACCCTCTCCTCTTCGCCCATCCCTCCCCTTCGTCCTCCCCCCACGATGCCCTCTTTCAACCTCAATCTCATCCTAGAATCTTCTTTCCTAGTTCCATCAATCCAAGTCTTTCTTCTCAGACACCCGATATCTCTAACCATGAGGAGAGTTGTGGCATCGATCTAGGAGAAGATTGATGGTAGTGGTGGTATGAGGCTAGTGGCGAGATTGGTCTATGACCGCAACTGTGGGCTCTCTATACTTGACGCCATGGTATCGATCTACAACGACGATAGCTTCCCTCTACAAGGGTGGCCCCATCCCCATCTTGGTTCAAGCAAATATTTTGCAGGTATGGAGAAAATCCATTTACTTTGCGTCCCCAGTATGATGGCTTAATGCAAATGGCTTATATCTCTTTCATGCTTCCATTTTGATGATGTTTGTGTGTATTACGGTTTATGAATCATGGTTTATGATGCAAAAAATATGTTTATGATACTTTTTGGTTCGTCATAGAATAGAAGATTTCTTGTAGTGTGGTCTTAGTCGTTTAGAAAATATAACGAATTTGTTAACCATGATAAAAAAGACCAAATAACATCCTCTAAGATATCCGTGGCATGACTAAACATAATAGATCTTTCTAGGGACAAAGAAGGATATGTAGGTAACTATAAGGGGAAAAAATCGTGGTATGTGAATTTGAATAATATTTCTACATGCCATATTCCTCTGTTAAAACTAGGGGAGGGCTCTCTCATGATGTTAGGCTTTCTTTTCCTCCCATGAAATTCATTAATTTGGTTTCGCCTAGATTGTTTTGGCATCCATAATAATTTTAGTTTAGTCTAATCTCCGTGGTAGATTGTACTCACAAATTACTCTCCTTTTAGCACCCCTTGGATATCCATCCACCAAAAAGTTATTTCTCATCCCCTACCCTTTTTAACAAGGAAATATGATAGAATATATGGAAGGCATAATCAAGCCCTATAAGCATTGCTCTCTTTCATGAATACTGGATGGCGAAGCAGCTATACCTATAAAATTATGTGGTAACTTTCTCAAGTTTATCTAGGTCTAGGTGGATTGAATGTCCAAAAAAAAGCTCCTCATCAACATATGCACCTAATACATATGCATACAACAACATTATAGAAAAGAACATTATATTTCTATAGGTCATAGTATTTTATAAAATACCATTCCACATCATCTATAAAATATAAATAGGGACCATCTGGTCCGAAAAAACAAAAGGTTGCTTATTAATCTTTTCATTCTAACATTTCATCTACGTCCTTCAAAAAATCAAAAATCCTAGACAGTACTTTTTGGGCCGACTAGTAACCGCAACCATGGTTGTCGCTATTCTCGTGTCCGCAATGCACAACATGTGGTGGCCACCCTCCACCTACCCTGCCTACTTTTCTTTTAATGTGGGATGTGAGCCCCACCCAAACCTTAGCAATAAGAGAAGGGGAGTAGTACACTCTCCTCTTCGCCCCGCCCCTCTCCTACCCCATTCCCTAGTTGCGCCTTGTCTCGATCTCAATCTCAACCTAAAGCCTTCTTTCCCCGACTCCACCAATCCAAATCTTCTTCTCAGACGCTTGATATCTCTAACCATGAGAAGAGTTGTAGATCAATATTTGACAGCAGTTGTGGGCTCTCGATGCTTAAACCAAGATCTGGTAGCGATGGTATGAGGTTAGTGGGGATAGGTCTACGACGGCAACTGTGGGCTCTCGATGCTTGATGGCATGGCCATGATCTACAACTATGACAGCTTCCTTCCATGGGCTGGACCCATCCCCATCTCAGTTCAAGATAAAAATTTGCAAGGTATGGAAAAATTATATTTACTTTGCTTCCCCAGCATGATGGTTTGGTGCAAATAGCTTACCTCTCTTTCATGCCTAATTTTTATGATGTTTGTGCGTATTGGTCTTAGTCGCTTAGAAAATATAACGAATTTGTTAACCATGATACAGAAAGAGCAAATAACATCCTCTGAGGTATGATTCATTCTAGGCACAACTAATCAGAATAGATCTATCTAGGGCAGATATGTATGTACCATAAGAAAAAAAAACCGTGTCATGTGAATTTGGGTAATATTTCTGCATGCTATCCATGTCCTGTGTTAGAACTAGAGGAGGGCTCTCTTATGTTGTTAGGCTTTCTCTTTCCTACGGTGAAATTCATTAATTTAGTTTCGCCTAGATTGTTTTGGCCTCCAATAATTTTGGTTTAGTCTGATCTCCATGGTAGAGGGTACTCACAAATTATTCACTTTTAGCACCCTTGGATATCCATCCACCAAAAAGTTATTTCTCATCCCCTACCCTTTTAACATGAAAATATGATATAATATACGGAATGCAATAACGGGTAGGAGGTGATAATGAATTTAGATTGATGTCATTCGTGTCGGAATCAAGGTCTACTAGCACAAACAACTAATGTCATAGGTGAACCCATCCCACCTAGAAAAGAATGGAGAATAGTCGAAATCAAACATTCCCATAATTTACTTTTTCAGGGAAAAAACACAACGAATAGGAATGAGGCATTTTCAGAATTTACTAAGGTCCCGTTTGGATCATTGGAATTGAATTCCATCCTAATAATCATAATTTAGACACAAATTAATTAAGCTAATATAATTGTATGTGGAATATAGTTGTATATTATAGTTGGTGATATGGGAGAGATACTTGTATGCTGCACTTCTACTATAGAGAAGCGAGTCTAGGAGCGTGCTATAAGAATTGAATTCCATCTAATAACCATAATCTATAGAATCAATTTCCATCTCCCACCCCATGAATTTAAGATAGGCTTATATCTAAACTTTGGAAAGTTGTGGAATGCCACATTCCAACATAAATTAGCCTACTCCATTAAATAGATTCCAATTCCTTGGACCCAAACGGGGCCTAAGGGAAAACTCCAACATATCTCAATAGTACTGTGCTCTCACGTAACGCAACACTATTAACCATACACCCAGATAACATTACAGAAGACAGTACTGTGATATCACATCATGCAACAGTAGATATATTACAACAGAAACTTAGTGGTTAAATTATGTTTTGGAAGGCGGTACCAGTGTCCTAACAAAACTTTCGTTGACATGAGGGATTGCTATCTAACTTGAGGATACAAATAATAATGTCGGATAAATACTGAATAAGTTCTAAAGAACTACTTGCATTGTGATGGCCTGAACAATAACTTATGGTTTGCAACAGCAGCATGCTTCTAACTAGACCATGTTATACAAGAAAAAACATTACAACACAAAAACTCCTACAAACAACAAAGCAAAATCAGCTCATAATGAGCCCAACAATGAGCCAAAAGTACTTGTTACAAGCTCAGTGTACCTGTATACCATCTATCACCTTCAAATATTGGGTATAGCTCAAGATCATTAATCAATTCAGAACAGTGAAGTCAATCTATATTAAACCCAAAGAAGTAAGCAACTGTCCTGGGAGAGAACTGAATAACCCCAGATATTTCCAATTCCAGAATTCAACTGCCTCTACTAGTGCTGAACTACTGCATCATCACAACCAAAAGATCATACAGGAGAATGGCAGAAACAGTGGAGAACAAACAGGTAATGTCATAGGCGTGAACCCATCCCACCTAGCTAGAAAAGAATGCACCAAACAAAATTAAACATTCTAATAATTTACTTCAGGAAAAAACCTAACGAATAGGAATGAGGCAATTTTCAAGGAAAACTCCAACAGATCAATAGCACTGTGTTCTCACATAACACAACATTATTAACCATACTCCAAGATAACATTACAGCAACAGTACTGTGTGATATCACATCATCACACAAACAGCAGATAAAAGTCTTAATTAAGTAATTAACACAGAGACGACATTAGTGTTGGGTTCATGACATAAACTTAAACCATGCCGATCAAGGTTCCACAGACGGATTATTATAGGGAGCGAGAGAGAAGAAGACGTCCCATGGCAGTCTAAGAAGCTGCAGGGTTTATTCCAACGTTTTTCGGCATGCATGTGCCGTAAGGCACCAAGCCTGGCCCCAACATCCAGGCATGTGAGATTAGCTCAGAAGTTCTGAGCTTTCTTCCTCTTTGGAACGAACTTCCGAGCCCATAGGTGTTTCCCCCTTATCACAAACTTGACCCTCGGGCGACCAGCAAGGATGTGGAACAGAGTTTCTTGATTGTAGAACGTGATGTGTGCATAAAGTGGTGGCTTAGGTGCAACTGGCTCCTGGACGCTTATGACTTCAACATCATCTCCAAAGTTCCTGTGAAATCAAAGAAATACAAAAATAATATTAAGGAAAGAACAAGCATATGTAACTCAAATACTAAAAAAGTAGCTCCTTTTTTACTGAGTTGTGTGATGGATCGTGGCGGAAGAAATGAGTAGCTGTTAGAATATACATCTCTTAAGTTCAGTATTGTACAATTACGAATTGCGCACAGTGGATGCGTTGAGAACATGTATACATGCAAAAGATTTAAACTTTGTGCTTCTGTGCCATTGTTCAAAACAGATTTAACTGTGTAACTCTTGTAATCAGGTATCCAAATTAATCACCAAAAATGATTTGCATAGCACCCTTTTGTCCAGTCACTGATGCAAACAATACCTAGTAGGTATTTGTGGTTCACATTATAAGATTCTATAGCATCAGTATATATGTAGTCCATGCATCCACCTACTATTGCTTAACATTTCTGGAAATAAGAGGCCAACACTACTACTGTGCTCCAGCATACATCGGCCCCTGCGGCCCTTCCTATGGGTCATGTAATATAGGGCACCTAACTGAATCTGTCATACATCTCACATTGCAGTAATCTAGCCTGTAACGTTTGATATCGATCTCAGCAAATGTTTCATTGTAAGAGGACAACGTTATCTAGTCAGCAACCACAAAATTCACAGTTTACGACATATCTGCAAGTATCTTATCATGGCAAGGATAGACTTTACCTTGTGAAGAACTCATACAGTTCATCTGCAGTAAATGGGTAGCCATTGGAGAAAGTCACGAAGAGTGTTCTCTCATCACGTGGTACGCTGGGGGGTTGCTGTATCTGGATCTGTACCAAAAACATGTCACAGAATATTTGAAAGAAAGCAGGTATTAGGCGGTCTCATCAGCAAAACAAAAGAATAAATGATGTGTAGATCAGGAAAGTAAGACTTCGCAACGTTCTTACTGCATCAGCAGCTGGCTCCTCCTCCTCCTCCTCCGTTATGGTCAGGGATTTGAAAAGGGTAGCCAAAGGGTATGATGACAGGCACTGTTCGATTGGGTTTTCTATGTCTTTGAGGGTGTGAGTTTTTGGCGGAGACGGCATAATGCTTCTTGAACTTGAGCCTTCTGCTTCATGGCTCCGAGCGCTAATATAGGAAGCCTTGATCCTGGACAAGAGATCCCTCTGCATGCAGGAATGATAAGGGAAACAAAGTGAAACGATTTCTTTTCAGCATCTCTCTGCAGACTTGCAGATCTACAGTACCAGACTCTTACCGTGCTCATGGGAGCTCTTGCCATCACGTTTTGTTGCGGCTGAGCTTGATGGGCACGGTGGCAGATGCGTTCCTTTGCCGTCGCTACTTGCAGAATATCTTCTAAGACCTTGCAGCAAACATTGTTGAGGTACAAAACAATACCTTTCAAAGCTTCTATGCAGAAATAGCCTCCTTGCACAGATCTATGATTTGGCTGGTGACCGGAGTTACGACGCAGAGTTTCAATAAGCATTTTTGCAGCCAAAGCAATGGATCGGAGATCATGGTTATCGAGGGCGTCGATGCTTGCAAGGAAGTCAGCATGGCCGATCCCTTCAAGCCACATCCAGAAGGAGATTATCTCCATGGAAAGGGAGGACTCGAACTGGAGAGAAAAGACCAAACGGATGAACAACTGGCGCACAATCATGTGCACGGAACGAGTTGCACTGAAGATGCCGGGAGCCATGGGAGGAACTTCGAGTTGTGGAGAATGGGAGGAGAATGGAGAAGATGGAGTCTCGACTAGGCTTCTTATGAGTTAAGCAGATGCATAAATGTTCACTTTGGGTTGTTTGGGATCTCTGTCCACATTCGAGATGGGCCCACAATGCATGACTTGATCGAGCATAGCCAGAGGGTGACAAAACAGGCATACGAAGCAAAAGCTGTAGCCATTAAAGATGTAGTCACATTTTGAGCGCACCTGCCAAAAAACTGATGAAAATTTTGCACGCACCACCTTTCAAAAAATTGGGCACTCACAAAGGTACAACGATTTTCTCTGTAGCGTCTGTAGATTGTAAGAGTAAATGCATGCGAATCCAAGTCCAAGGGTTGTTGAGAGGTCCTTTGGATGAATAACGAAAAATGCAGGAGGGAATTGCAAATGTAGTCACAAACACAAAGTTGGTAAAAATTAATGTTCCTCTAGGAGAAGGATATCTGTGCAAGACCTGGATCCGCAGAAAAGGATTATTCCAACGGCGCACAAAAGATTTCGTAGTAATCATTTTAGGGCAAATCCTTAATGTGGAATTGAATGCATTCCTTCAAATGATTTGCTATAGAGGAAATCCGGATCTTTAAGTAAGAGTTTGGTTCAACAATTTCTTTGAACTACAAGTATCTTGTTTACGTACACTAGAAAATTAAACACACTTTTGGTAATGCATTCCACAAACCTGGATGTGTTATGTTCATATATAAGATCTATGGAGCACCACAGCTATATAAGTGCTAATAATGAAATGTGGTGAGATGGGGGGATAGATAGTGGCAGCTAAGCTCCGATGTAGGTGGGAAGATATTTGTATTCAGTGAAGCTACTGCAAGATAAGCTAGTTTTGGTACCGATATGTCCAAAATTAATTCGGTCACTATATTTGCACGAGGAAAACTTTTGGAATAGAAAGATCATTGAAACGAGAACTCCGACACTCCTCGAATATTTGAGGAACAGTTTTTAGCCCATCAACTCTTTTCACTCGGAACTTGGCCCATTAGCTTCAACACCACGTGTTTAACACGGCTTAATGCACCAACAATTATGAACACAAAAACCTGCCTTCTTGTAAAAAAGAATCATCCAAACATGTCACTTATTTCCGGCACTCATCATAAAAAAAATTCTAAAATGAAGATGCCAAGTTAAGGAATAATGTTTGTTGAAAGCTCAGATGATGGTGATTATCCATGGCGTGGTCCTGAGTTTCTCTCTTTTTTTCTGTTTCTTTTTTGTCTCCTGCTGCCACTTGTACAGCAGGGTGGAGGTCACGGCGGAAAGACCGGGTCCCGTAGAAAGTGCCTTTTGCCTGAATAGCAGGGTCCATGCAGTGATAACCGTTTCCCTGGTTTCCAGTAAGACCAGGCGTTTTTTCACCCAGGCGTCCTCCTCCGTTTCTCATCCCCTGCAGCCCACATCTCGTCACGCGAACAGGGTGGAAGTAGAATCCTACACGCCATGTCTTCTCGCTGGCTCAAGGCGGAGGTATCTGTGAATCTTTTTTACAAAAGTTCATCGTGTGCAAGTTTGGAAGTTTCTTGGCTGTTTCGTTCCTCCATTATCATAATGAAGCCTGCTGGAAACAACCATTTTCAACAGGATTATATTGCCAATGATTCTAATGCTCACCTATATATCCTTGTTTCTTTTCTGGATTAGTATGTAATTAAGATTCATTCATGTCATATTCAAGCTGTCGATCGTTGTAAATTGATGATATTTCATGCATGCAATATATGCAACGGTCATTTCTCAACACCAAGCAACGACAATGCATTGTCACCACATTTCAAAAACAACAAAAGATCTATCGTCGTGTACATATAGAAACAATTCGACGACGTCGTCATACGTGCATGGATCATCACTTATGGTTATGGATGCAACGATGAAGAAAGAAATGAATTGCGTGCAGGTGTACCCGCTGTTCGCGACGACGGGGGTTGCGGTGGGCATCTGCGTCATGCAGCTGGTGCGCAACATCACCACCAACCCGGAGGTGCGGGTCACCAAGCAGAACCGGGCGGCCGGGGTGCTCGACAACCACGACGAGGGGCGGCGCTACTCGCAGCACGGCGTCCGCAGGTTCTGGCTCTCCAAGCGCCGCGACTACATGCAGGCCATGGACAAGGTGCCCACGGACCCCACGCCGACCAGCAAGTAGAGAGATGCTATGCAATGCAATGCAAACGGCTGATCGATTCATCGGATAACTAGTATTAGGTACGTGTTTGCACTGCAAGCATTTGGGCTGTCTTAATTGTGGACGAGATGCCCATGGGTGACCAGTTTCATACTGGGGTTTCTATTTCGGTTTGTTTTCGCTATTGGTCTGGAACTGTGGACACGAACATTTGAATGTAAGCTGTCCCAACTCTATAAGATGGTTCTCATTATTCCCACTATATTTTTTGAGTGTGTGCAAGCTGTTTCCTTTTTCCTTGATGTGTTTGCTTGTTTTAATTTTCTAGCCCTAGCTATTCCCCGTGTAGATAGTCCTTCGGGTCTAGACCCTGTCAGTGCCACATGGCAAAAAGGAGAGATCGAGCAAGCAAGTCTGGGAGATCAGTGGATAAAGGTCGGCGGTGATGGGGCCATCACCACCGAACCATCAACCGGCAATGAAGTATATTAAAAAAATAAAAAATGGGTGCAGTGCCGGATCCGGCCGCCGCGCCCCACCACTGGAGCTTGGAGCGCCACAGCATGCCGGATCCGGCCTCCGCAGCCCACAGCCGCATCCACAAATAGAGAGAAAGAGACAGAGAGAGGAGGGAGGAAGGGAGGGACGGGTGGCGAACCTGGGTCAGATCCTTGTGCACTGTGCCATGCCAGCACACCTTGCTCCCCTGCGTCGCCACGTCTTGCCTCTGAGGGCCAACAAGAGGGCCAGATCTGAGGGAGAGGTGGGTTACAAGCAGCGCATCGAGGAGAGAGAAGTTGCCCCATCGGAGCACAATCGGAGCACCGCCACACCCACCCTACTACCATGTCACGCCGCCGCACCTCCGCTACAACCGCCGCGCTCCCTGCTTGTTGGCCGCCACCACGCCTCGCCCTACCACCACTCCTCACCACATGTACAAGGTAAGGGACGAGCGAAGCAAGGAGGAGAGGGGCGGTGATGGGATCTGCTGCCAGAGAGGAGAGAACTAGATAGTAGAGAGGGGGGTGCGGCGACGAAGAGGTGGGGAGAGACAGGGATGGCGACGAGGTGAAAGGAGGGGATTGTGGGAGAATGGGGGAAGATGGCGGAGGGAAGTGGGGGGAGGGGTAGATGTAAGCTCTGCCAAAATCCGAGTTTACAAAAATTTTGGGTCCGAAGGAAACATCATCGCCGGTTTGTATTACGAACTGACGGTGATAGCTATCACCACCAGCGCATAATACAAACTGGCGGTGATGGGAAATTATGACCGCACTTTCTGCCGGATCATGTAACAGACCAGCAGTGATAACTCATCGGCTGTGATGGCGTCCTCTCTAGTATAGTGATATATATGTGGTCATCCTTCTTTATCATTTTTTCTCTCAACTCTTTTTTCTTAAAATGTTTTCCTTCTAACCATTTTTGGAATTTTCTAAATGCTTTCATCAATTGTTGTGAAAATATTTCCCTTCAATTTATTTATCAAAAAATTATATTTTTTGCTAAAATATTTTTATGATTTCTTTTTGGGGAAAACGATTCCTGGTGAAAAAAAGGGAGAGCAAGTCCATTGGCGTGTGTAGCAGACCATCCCTCATTGGCGTGTGTAGCACACCATCGATATGCCCATGGATGCCAAGTTTCCTACTAGGATTTTTGTTTCGTTTGTCTGGACATGAACATTTGAATATAATCTCATTCCCACTCTATAAGATGGATCTCATTCCCACTGCACTTTGTGAGTGTTCAAGCTGTTCCCTTTTATAGGTGGGTTGTCTTGTTTCTATTCCATGTTTGGGAAAATAATTCCCGGTGAAGAAAAAGGAGAGCAAGTCCACTGGCTTGTGTGCGTGTGTGGCACACCATCCTTCTTTACTTTCTTGTCTTCCGTTTCTTTCTTCTTGTTAAAAAGTTTTCATCTGTTTTCTAACCATTTTTGGAGTTTTCTAAAAGATTTTGATCATTTATTTTGTAAAAAGTTTAGATTTTTTTTGTGATAGTTTGTAGATGAAGGTCCTTCTTCCTTGTGTAGATAGTCCTCGCATAACAGGTTTTCTCCGCGGTCGTAGTAGAATTAATCGATTCCACGGACATTGACATAGCTTGGCCTTGGTTCTCCTCGTTGAGGACGGGGCAAGAGGGCTTGGTTTTATTGTAGCTGGGCGCCCACGACCAACAAGTAGAGATTAATTATTTTGTGTCGTCATTGATCTCAATCGATTGATGCAACTGATTGATCCAGATAAGTAGCATTAGATACGTTCCTCATACTTGTTCGTATTGCATGCATTTGGGCTGTGCTAATTGTGGACGATATGCCCATGGGTGACCAGTTTCATATATAGTGGGATTTCTATTTCAGTTTGCTTCCGCTATTCTTCTGGACCCAGAGATTTGAATGCAACCTATGAGTTCCAACTCTATAAAATGGGTATCGTTACCAATATGGCTTTTGAGTGTGCAAGTTGTTTCCTTTATACAATAATGTGTTTGCTTGTTTCTCCTGCTCTATCCCGTCATTGTCACATTTTTAGTTAGGTTTAACAATATTCCAAAGATAGCCAAGTCAGATCCCTAGGATATACACATATACATGGAAGCACCCAGCAGCCCAGCATTTCCATTGATGGAAAGGATATGTGCCATGACATGGTCTAGACGTGGCGAAAAGAGGAGATCAAGCACACAAGTCCATTGCCATTTGTTGCCATCCTTCTTTATTATCATTTTGTCTCTCTCGTCTCTTTTTGCTTAAAAAGTTTCATCCGTTTCTCAGCGTTTTTGGAATTTTCTAAATGCTTTCATCATTTGTTTTGTGGAATTTTCCCTTAAATTTATTTTTAGTTTTTCTTTATTTTTAAAAATTATTTATGGTTCCTTTTGGGGGAAGTGATTCCTGGTGAAGAAAAAGGAGAGCAAGTCCATTGGTGTGTGCGCGCGTATGGCACACCATCCTTCATCCTTGTTTAGCATCTTGTCCTGTATTTCTTTTTTCTTATTAAAAGGTTTCATCTGTTTTCTAACCATTGTTTTGTGAAAAGTTTTAGATTTTTTTCTGAAAGGTTTTATAACGAAGGTCCTTCTTCCCTGTGTGAGAGTCCTCGCATAACAGGTGTTCTGCCCTTCGGCGGTCATAGCAAAATTAATCGATACCGGAGACATCGACCTAGCTTGACGTTGGTAGTGTTGATGGCTCTCCTCATTGACGATGGAGAGAAAGGTTTCTTTTGCAGATGGGTGCCCGCAACCAACAAGTAGAGATGAGCTTGCAAACAACAAGTAGAGATGAGCTTGGTTTGATCCTAATTTTTGTCCAGCCAAAATCAGGGCATGCCAAGATCAAGGCATGGTTTAGTGCCAAAATATGATAGCATATATTTTTCCTTTAAGAAATTTCTAGTATCTTGCCATGGATTTGGCTAAAAATATTAGTATGCCAAATTCTTGGTAATGAACCAACTGATAGCCAAATTTTGCGCATTGCAAGTTTATGAGCGACTAGATGGAGGCGTCCGTCTGGTCATTTCCCGACACGCGCACACACACCTGGCCACAGGTGCCGAAGCTGCAAAAGGATCCCATTCGATACGTCCATGTGATGCAAAAATTATATAAAGAATATTTTGGAACAGAAAATAAAAAAAAATCAGCAAAAACTTTGCATGAAAAATTTTTTGGACGAAAAATTCAAAGAACAAAAAAATTTATATAATTTTTTGAAAACCAAATTTGGAAAAAAGATGTCAAAAAACTGCGAACAAAGTTTTTGATAAACAACAAAGGTACTTGAAAAAACTTTTGTTGCAAATTTTTTTCTATTTTTCTTTTAAAAATTTTGCGGAAAAATTTTGGAAGAAAAATTTTGAAAAATTTTCAAAAAATATATAAAAAATATAAGCCAAAATTCAAGAAAAATTGAAGAAAAAATTATGGAAAGAATTCGAAAATGTTGTCTGCAAACTCTTGCAACAAAATATAGGAAAAAAGTGTGAAAAAGGAAAAAAAAAAGAAGCGGTGTCTTCGGCAAATTTGCCGGCAGGGCTGCTGCGCCGCATCCCTACGGTGCGCCTTGTGCGCAACTGCCAAGCTCCCATGAATTGTTGTCGCTCGTCGGGCCTATCGCCGCTACCGAGCGCGGTCGCTCAACGAGGCCCGCCACTGCGCTCCCACCCACTTCCGGCGTCCCACACCACCTCTCCCCGTGTCGTTGCTACGTGCTCACTCACACGCCGTCGGGCGCAGCTGCTCCCTCGGGCTCGTGCGCCGCCACCCTGTAGGCTGCTCGATCCCTCCCCGCTAGCGAAGCTCTCCATTCTCAGGGGGCGCTCGCTCGTGGCCGCGTGGAGGCACCACACAGCCTCCCTGACCACTGCAGCGCGGTGCTTCTAAGCTCTCTTAGCTTCTCCACTGGTTATCTTCTCGTGGGGAGAGAGAAAAGGCAGAGAGAATGAGAGAAAGAGAGTCACGGGAAAAGAAATGGGTGAGGATGGGATGATAGGAGCCTTATCTTCTCATGGGATGGTGGGCCAGCCGCCAGCGACCCAGCGTGGGCATGCGTGACGCATCGTCGGCCGAAGGGAGCAGAAGCTCCGATCGGTTGTAAATTCAGCTTCACGCCAAACTTTTTAGGTATGACTTTGAATTTGGTTGGGCAAACCAATCAGGCTCTAATTGTTTTGTATCGTCCTTGATGGCCAATATCTCTATGGATGCAAACTGCTAATCATAAATTCAGATAAGTAGCATTACGTCCATTCGTACATGTTTATTTGCACGCATTTGATGAGCTATCTTTGTGCATGGACGATGTGCTCATTACTATAAAAAACAATTTGTAGGGGTACTCCATTTTTTTCCCTAAGGGCGGGCGAAACTACCATCCGTTCCGCCTCTGGAGAACCATTTGCAGGTGCGGGCCACAGGCTGATCCGCCCCTGGAAATGGCCCGCCCCTGAAAATGATCTTTCCAAGGGCAGGTGACGCCGTCACCTGTCCCTAGAAATCGCCCCCATTTCCAAGGGTGGGTCACGGGGCGACCTGCCCCTGGAAATGGGCGACAAAACAACTAGGGTTTCTTCCTCCTCCTGATAGCACTGTCACTGCTTGGGGAGGTGTGGCCCGAAAATCGAAAAAAGCAAAAAAGGTGGGGGAAGATTTTCAACTTGGTTTCCTTGGTGTTGGAGCTTATAGGAGGTAAGTTGATGCTAATTCCTTTTTTAGGTTATTGCATAGGTTTTAGGCTCAAATGGAGTTCCATATATCTCTGGATAGATCTAGATCTCCATGGTGTGGATTAGCCATTTAGAACTCCATTTACCTCAAACTTTTGGATGAAGTTAAGTTATTTAGGTAGGAGAAGAAAATTATCTAATCATTTGGACTCAACTTTAATGTTTTAGCCTCATTCATGAATGATGAATTTCCTAGATCTATGGATGAGAGAGAAGAAGATTTGATTTTTTCTATATTAACGCATGCATGATATAATTTTCATTTTTCCCAAGATTTTGTGGGACAAAACAAGTTGACATGGATGATGAATAATTTTTTTTTATTTTTTCCAAGATTTATATATTTCCAAGTTGATGGCATCACCCGCCCTTGGAAATACACTTCCAGAGGCGGGTGATGGCGTCACTCGCCCCTGGAAATAGCTTTACAGAGTCAGGCCAGTTACCCGCTTCTGCAAACAGGTATTTGTAGCTGCGAAAGCTAGGAGAAGGTAGCGCGCCCGCTCCTGCAAATGACATTTCGACCGCCTCTAGAAACTGTTTTTTAGTAGTGCATGAATGACCAGTTTCATACTGGGATTTCTATTTCAGTTCTAATTATTTTCGTTATTCGCGTGGACATGAACATTTCTCATTCCCACTTCACCTTTTGAGTATGCAAGCTCTTCCCATTTCATGATGTGTTTGCTTGTTTTTCCAGCCATATTCCCCGTCATTATCTCATTTTTTTTCAAGTTTAACAATGTTCCAAAAACAGGCCATGCCAGTTCCCTAGGAAAAGAGGTGCCATGACGGGGTGTAGTAGGAAAAAAAAGGGCAGAAAAAGTCCATTGGCATTATTTGTGGCACACGATCCTCATCCTTCTTTATCATTTTGTCCCTCCTCGCTTTTTTTTCTTTAAAAGTTTCATATCTTTTCTAACCGTTTTTGAATTTTCTAAAGCTTTCGTAATTCGTTAGGTGAATTTTTCTTGATTTTATTGGGAAAAGTTTTTAGATGTTTTGTGAAAGTTGTTTACGATTCCTTTCTCTGGTGACAATTTATTGATACTTTGTTCTGGTTGGTATTTTATTGGAAAATATCTTTTCTGTTCCCAAAAGAACGAGGGTCTTTATCCCTGCGTTCGCTGCCCTTTTTGCGGGCTCGTCGTACGTATTATTTATGTGCAGGCTCATTTTTTTTAAGACTAGGATCGTGCCCGTGTATTGCTACGAGCAAAATAAATTTTGTCTATAAGCATAAAATATTATCGTGTGAAATATTTACTTCTACAAACTCAAACACATGCGAAATGCTCCCAATATGAAATAAAAAATGACTTTACAACGAGATGTTATTATTATCGTGTGAAATATTTACTTCTACAAACTCAAACACATGCGAAATGCTCCCAATATGAAATAAAAAATGACTTTACAACGAGAGTAATAACATAAGCATGAGTACGTTTGGATGTTCTTGCAAAAGAATAATCATGTGACCAATTCCCAAACAATATATAGCAGTTAATCATCTTTACATCGTATTCGTTTCTAGCAAGCTCTAATGGTGACTTGAACAACCTTCAACATTGGATTCAGCAGGACAATAATCATGTGGAACAAGTACGAATCCAGGTCATCCAAAGGCCACCCCCATCTATCCTATTTCTTTGCCTGTGATGCGCCAAAGATAATGGTTCACAATGCCCGGTAGTCTTGTCCTCCAGGCATTCGCTTCGTGTGCCAAAAGATCGATGAAGAAGTTGTACCGCATCGTAATAGCATCATGTGCGTAAGATGAGTGCTTACTTCAAGTTTAGCTCTCGTGTGATGGGATTTATCGTATATTGTAAAATCACAAAGGAATGTACAACAAAGTATATTTACTCATTGTATAGATGTGCACGTTTTGAGGACTATCCCATCATGCCATGTACTGTAGAATAAGCCATCCATATGAAAATCTGTGGTATGATGAATCGTCATCTATATAAATATACAAACATATATTTTAAGAAATAATGGATATTGACACTCTAAAATGCTGGTGTGTCAAAGCTGGTTACCCATCAGTGTCTTACGCAATCCCTTTCGCACGTTCAAATTCTCATTTGTGAACATCCTCCCATGAATCAAGCCTGAAATTTTAGGAGAAACCCTACAATTAATAGCATGCTACCCGCACAAACAAATCTTCCCTTTATTATGGATGCATGAGCTGATGCAAACCATTCCTTTCATTTTTTATTTCTCAATCGTGCCCATACGTTGCTTACAACAAAGTAATACTGAGAAGAAATCTGGAGAAAAGGAGGTGTAACTGACAAATTGATCATTATAATTAGGTGCTTTGTGTTAATCACGTCGCTGGACACCACAAAAAACTGAGGCATCTATGCAGAAGCAAGACACGGACCATTAATGAATGAAGTGCAGCACAGGGCTAAAGTTAATATTCCGAAGTCAGGAATTGATTGCCTTATAAAATTGGCAGTGAAAGAATCATGCAGAACCCGAGGCTAAGATAATTAGCCACAGAGGTTCAGAACAGCGTTCGATTTAATTGTATGTTCGAAACGTCAAACACTTGAGAGTTCACAGTACCTTCAAGGCTTCAATCCCATCAACAGCAACCACCATCTTAGCCCTACAACATGCTCCCCCAGGACGGCGGCAGCATCCCTTGCTAGCATGCGCTGGTCTTCGCGCTGGTGGCCGCTTACATTTGGATTGCATATCAACTGCCACTGCGTGGTGAGCAGCTGCGCTTGATCTCTGCTGCCTCTCCATAAATCATTAATTCCTTCCCCCAGACAGCCCAAGAAATCTGCATGCCTTACGTTCAGCCAATTAGATTCCTTTACAACCCACTCGACAAATGAAAAAATGAGATCGCAATCACCTTTACAATCCTCGACGCTGATGCAGGTGGCCAAAACTGCGGAGTTGGCGGCGCATCCGACCGGCACTGGCGACGCATCCAGCCCCCGTTACCTGTATCTGTCCTCCTCCACGCTGCGAATCCAGGCAGCACACCCTTGCACCTGCGATGATGGCGGCGGCGGACAGCTCTTCACGCAACAGCGGCGAGTGCCTTGAGGGCGAGGTTGACGTCCTTCCAGTGTCGCCCTTGGACTCCTGGAGCTCCGCGGCCTCCAGTAACGCGAGGCCCGCGGGCTTGGCCGCCGTCGCCGCATCGAGGAGGAGGAGGACTTGGGTTAGGGTTTGGGTGGAGAAAGGGAGGTGGTAGGGGCGAGGGAGGCGGATCTAGACTCGGGTTAGGGTTTGCACTGCCTCATGGCGTCGCACGTCACCCAGCCATCCACTATCGCCACCGTCTCTCGCTCGTGTTCCAAGATAGGGCAGGAGGCACACCACCACGAGCTCCCTACGTTCGCCGCCGCCGCCACCAGGCTAGATAGGATCAAGCTGCGACGAGCGGGTGGGGATGAAATGCCGATGGTGGAACGGAGCGAGGGGATGCGGCTTCGGTCGAGCGCCGAAGGGTGGCGCGGGGATGGAGTGAGGATGGCGGCTTTGTCGAGCGTCGGGGGCGGCGGGGGAAGGAGCGAGGGAGGCGGCGGCTTCTGTTTTGCGAGGCTAGGGCTGAGCGGTTCGCGAGGAAGGGGATGGAGCCGAGGGATCGTGGATGGGCGGGGACTACCGCGTGCGGTAGGTGATGCAGGAGGCAGCGGACGGTGGAGGATGGCCGATAGGCCTTTTTGGCCGACACGGAGGGCTCGTAATCATTGTAGCGCCGGATGAAGCGGGCGGAAGAGTATGATGTACGACCTTTCGTCGCCTCTTTGGTTTTTTTTAGAGTACAGAGAAATGTGCAGGCTCATTTAGTCAGTCGTTAGGCGTTTGTTTTGTTTTCTCCCGATGGATTGGGCTGGTACAAAGAGGGGATTTGGGCCGTGCCATGCCAGCAGCTGCTGCTGGTGGTGGACAAAAAATACATGCTGCACGACGAGGTTGACCCGCTACGGCCACCGGTAGATGTGCTGCGGTGCATTCGGCAACCAGTGAGTGGGAAGGCGGTCGCAGCACCACCACGGGCGTCGGCTCGCCGAGGTTTAAAACGACGGGATCACTTTAATACGGTGCGCCGCACTTTCATTGACAAGTAGTTGACGTTGGGAAATTTGTTATACTTTTTCTATCTAAATTATAGGTCGTTTTATTTTTTTCATATATTTTACTTTTTCTATCCAAATCGTAGGTCATTTTGACTTTTCTAATTGTATGTCTATAAAATTAGAAAAGTCAAAACGACCTACAGTTTGAGACGGAAAGAGTAATATATTATTCCACATCCGCTCTCAACTTAGCCCTTGTTTAGTTCACTCCCAACTCCCAACTTTAGCACTATGCAAAAAGAAGATTCCCCATCACATCAAACTTGCGGTACATGTATGGAGTACTAAATATAGACGAAATTAAAAACTAATTGCACAGTTTTGTTGTACATTGCGAGACGAATCTTTTGAGCCTAATTAGTCAATGTTTGGACAATAATTCACAAATACAAACGAAACGCTACAGTGTGCTACAGTGTTGTAATAGTAATTTGGCATCTCCAAACTTTGGCAACTAAACAAGGCCTTAGCTTTCCGGAGCCCAGGTCTGCAGTAGTTTAATTAGTGTGCTGCTCGCCCCTTATGTTCATATCACCGCGAACTCATCAGAGGGGTACCTCCACGGCCATCCTTTGGCACGCATTTAGCTATGGAGACTCGTGAGGATGAGGAATGAGCAGTCTCATGTGTGAAGGAAAATACGAAATGGGCTTTAAACCCACTACAAACCGTTTCTTCTGCACTGGGATAAATAAAGGAAAGACAATCTCTATACGGGGGACAAATGGTTGTGTGACTACAAGGAAAAAAGGGATTAGTAAATGTTATAGATGCTCTTCTTTGTGGTTGTTCTTCTTCAATCTTACTTCCAACTTTCCCCTTCCTTGTTCCAAAAAAACTTTGTCCTCCACCTATTGGCTACTCCTCCTTGGAGTTGGACAAATGAAGGGGGGCGTAAGCGGAATTTTTTTATTTTTAATCTTTTTTAAATAAATTTTTAAAATTAACCCTCCGGACTAAATTTGCACGGGGTGACCCATTTGCCCGCGCCAACGCGCGTGGCGTGGCAGAGGGTGCGGCACGGTAGGCAGGCCTGCGTGGTGTTGACGTGGGCAGATGCTTGCCGCGCCAGCCCGCCTGGAAAAATGCAACACCTACTTTGTGGACCGATGGCAAAAGGCACGTGCAATGTTGAATGAAGGTCATAGGATTGGGAAGGTTGCAGATAAATTTATATCAGAGGCTGAGCTTAGATCCGTGCACCACTTACCAGAACCGTACGAGCCAGAAAGAATGGTATATTCTATAAGAGGTTCCGGTACTATTAACGTTGGGGGTGAGAGCCATGGAGGCTGACACTACAGAGTGGATCTGAACGAAGTTTCGTGCACCTGCAACGTTCCTCAATTGTTGCACCTTCC
Organism: Setaria italica; assembly: GCF_000263155.2. Taxonomy (NCBI): domain Eukaryota; kingdom Viridiplantae; phylum Streptophyta; class Magnoliopsida; order Poales; family Poaceae; genus Setaria; species Setaria italica. The sequence goes on from NC_028451.1 coordinate 9,734,151, forward strand.
ATGTTCACACTTCATTACAGCTTGCAAGGCAAGAGGTCTTAACTATGAAAACCCCTTGTACATGTCACCGTTGTACTTTAGGGAGCACACCGTTAGAATATGGGAATCCAGCTTTCAATCTTACCTTGATCCGTCACAATGGCTGCCATATGAAGGGGTTGAGTACGTGCCCAACACCAATTTGATGAGAAATAAAGTAGGAAGGAGGCAAAAGAAGCATTTGAGAGGCGACATGGACGTGTCGCAAGGGAGGCTTTCTGCAGGTTATGGCACTGGCGATTTTGATATGGACAAGTCGGGAAATCATTGCTCAAAGTGCCACAAGATCATTAAGAATTGCACATGCCACAATAGAAAATCTAAGACGACGAAATCTAGGACGAACATTAATAGGCCGCGTTCTTCCAACATGAGGGTAGGCACGTTGCTCATATTTTGCATGGTATCGTTATAGCATTTATTGAAAGTAAATTTTCATTGTAACTATACTTATCATACAATGAACCTTTTTACTAACAAATGTTGTTTATTATTTTTTAGGATGGCGGCCCAGCGTACCCGCTCCTTGAGGTCACGTACGACTCGTAGCACCGCGCCTACCACCTCGCCGACCTGCACGAGGTACTGCATCAGTTCAGGCGTTATGACGAAAGATAATAGATTCTTATCGATTAAATAATATTTGAACGTAACAAACGATGCTCAATTAATTTTATTCAAATTACCATTACTTGTAAAAAGAGCCTCAGAATAGTGTGAACAAGATATCTAACTAGAAAATACACTATGCCTTGTAAAATTTTTGTTGGCAATTTAAGTTTAGAATTAAACAATAGTTGGTTGATAAATATGTTGTCCCAGAGGCTCCTGTTGTGTTTGCTTGAATATCTATAAGAAAAGTAGAAAACAAATAATTACTATGTATAATTCTCAGCTGACATTATGTTTTAACCTTAAAAAGGTGATGAAAAACACCATTCCAGTTTCTTGTGTACAATCAGCATAATTTCCTACTCAAAATGTCATTTATATCAGATCTGTGTTACTTAGCACTTTAGCAACCCTTTATTTCTAGAGTTCATGAGCTTTTGTAGTTTGGATTCTAGTTTTCATCTCAAATGCATTCACTTTCCATTTTTTTCCAAACAACCTTTTCCATCTATGTCCATTTGCTTGTATGGTAAGAAATAATTTTATTTCCAATTATTTGGTTGTTTTGCAGGATTTGAAGCCATTACGGGTGAGAGTGCACTCACCATTTAGGTGGGATGAGCGCTACGCGCACTACCTGCAGAGAGCAGGATTCCTGGATATTGCAGTTCAGGTTGTTGCGGGTCTCCCCCCAATGGATGGACCGTTGTTGACTGCCATGGTTGATAGGTGGCATCCGGAGACTCACACCTTCCACCTCCCATTTGGCGAGCCAACAACATGTGTTTGGTCATGACGCGTGTTCAATTTCACCCGTACTATTTGCAGACTTTCATTATTTATAATCTATATATGAAAGTTGTTTACTTGCTCCACTTTTGTTGTTCTTGAATAAGAAATGGCATCCATTATTTGCTCCGCCAGCCCCCATCTGTTATGTTCTGCTCCATGCTGACAAACCTTCTGGGCTGCCTTGATTGTAACCAACTTATGAAGACATTTATTTGAGAATTTAGTTGCACACCTGCTTTGTCTTTACTAACTGCTGGAGGCGTCTTTCAAAGCCCCTTGAGTTAACGCTACGAGTTGAGTTCTTTTAGTGAATTATCATGAGATTTAGTGAATTATTTGTCATTGTTTTTTCTTTCCCCGGATAGCAGCCCTGCAACAAAGCCTCGTGGTCATCTTTGGTGACTTGCATGACTGGTTGCAGCGCACCGCTGTTGGGTCCTTGCTTCGCTGGAGACACAACACGTCCGGCAACGAAGTACTCTCAATCTAACTTCAGACAACTCTTAAACCAAATCAAACTTAGGCAGTCATGTCATTGAAACAGTGCACGTAACGTTTACAACGGAACACCACCCTTTTATAGTGCCTCAAGTGGTATTCTTACATTCTAAACACCTCCACTCAACCACTACATTCCTAGAATATACCTTATACGGAGGTCATTTGGTGACTCAGCCTATCACATCTTACACTTTTCACTTTACACTTTTATCCCTGTCCAACCACTACATTCCTGAAATATGCTTTACAAAATGGTATTCTGCAAATCACGTCTTCTCCGCCCCGTGATTTGCGCTCTCACTTGGTTCCGCAAATCACGCTCCCACGTTGTTCACGTCGTGGTGCAATCTTGACTTGGCTCGCGAGGCTATATGCAGCTTTGATCTCCTCGACCATTTCGCATCTTGCTCCAAAGGAGTTTGCTGCCTTCGCAGTTCTCCATACTCCCATGGTTTCGCGACGGGAGCCTTGCTCAGCTTCGGGACTTCTCCTACACAAGAACAACCAAACATCTTGAACGACAAGGTTACTTCATTACTGAACAAGACAGGCCCTTTCTCACTTCGAGGTCTATCCGAAGCTAGCATACTTTAAAATTCACCCGAAACTAGGACGTTTGTGCGGAAGTTAAGGGTTTTGTATGAGTTTGGGGCAAGCTTTGATTCGGACGATCTTGAGGTTGACCGTCTTTTTAGCCGATCCCCAACAGTAGCCCCTCGTGGGCGAAGTTAGACACCGACGACCAAACCCATGAACTAGAGATCTATCCAAAAAACGTCACCCTCGAGCATCGGTTCGAATCGAGCCAATGATTTAACTTTTTTCTTGCGATGTGTCGTGTTTTCGTTGGGCGACGGTATGTATTCCGACGCGCGGTTACTAGTGCCTTTTACAACGGCTATAAATAGAGGTGCTGGGGTTGCTTTCATGATTGCCCTCGGGTAAAAAAGCTTTTGCGATGTAGCTTTAGCACTTTAGCGTCTGAAGGTTTGCGAGGTTTGTTGAGGGTTTCATTGCGACGTCGTTGACCTTGTTATTTTGTAAGGTAAATGAAGCTGCTTCTCACCCAGACAAACTTGAGCTTAGTTGTCGATTGCTTAGTTAGCAAGGGTTGCTGTTTTGTGCTGTCAGGTGGCTCGTATTAGGCTTACCGCTCGACTCATGTCTGCCAAAGAACTTGCTGATTAGGCCAGATCTTGCCACGAAGCTGAGAGGGCGGACCCGCCAGAGGAAATTGATATTGAGCGAGTTTCAGAGGAGGGGGAAATCGGGAATACTGGATCGAAGGTCTGAGGTTCTTGCTCTGCTGGTGACGAGTCATCTAGCAGTGGGCTTCCTGAGTTTAGCTCTGAGGATAACGAGGGTGGTGAAGGTGACGGGGACGAAGCTGAGGGAGACGGAGGGGACGAGTCCAGGGAAGGAAGCGAGGACCTCGCGGGAGTTGAGGCGGACGTGACAGAGCTGGTGCCCGGAAAGGAAGTGTTTGTTCCCACCATGCATTTCGAGCGGTCCTTGATTACGGAGGAAATTTGTAACATCCAAAATCTCTAACTTTGCATTTTACTAAAATTGGCTAGAAACAATTTGCTTGTTTAAGGCATATAAGGTCATTTTTGCATTTTCTAATCATTTATGCATTTTTCTAATTAAATAATGCAATATAGGATTTTATTTGTGCATCCATGTCGTTGCATAGTTTTTATCATGTTTGGTTGGTTTTGAGTTTGAGTTTTGCTTTTTAGGTGTGTCGTTGTCAGGAATCACGGGTCAAGACTACGGCAAGTGAATTTGTTTTCTATGCGCGTGAGGCTCGGATGGTTGCATGAGAGGACACGGGATTTATACTAGTTTGGGCAGGAATAGCCCTACGTCCAGTGTGGGAGGCTACTCATGTTACTCGTGCAGAGTTTGCAGTAGGGTTACAAACAAGCGAGAGAGGGAAGCTGGTCCCATGTCTCTGTGGGTGTGCACTGATGTCGTCTGGAAGGATTGTGAGTTGGGGGTCGCTCTGGTGTGCCTGAGAGCCGTCCCTGTCTCGGGCCCCCTGGTCCTCCTTTAATAGCGCAAGGAGGGCATAGGAGTTACAATCGAGCCAATAGCCAAGGGAAGTAAGAAAGGTAAGCTGGGAAGTAAAAGAGTAGGGAGAAGGACCGAGCCCCCGGGGTCGCCACCTTCCCTTCCGGTTTTTGTCTCCTATCTGCATGGCCACTGGAGAGGGATGGTGGTCGTTGGGCCCCATCGACGACCCGGCGGTCGGCCGCTGTAGCCGAGCATGCGGGACGTGCGCGGCGACCGACCGCTGCAGCCATGCAAGTAGATGATGATAACTGGCCGCTGTAGTCGTGCAGGCCGCGGGTGGCGGGCAACCTCTGTAGCCTCGCGTGCTGGCCGGGAGGCGCGGCTACACGCCCCTGCTGCCAGGCCGAGCGGGAAACTAGGCGGCGCACCCTTCTTTGTTAGGCGGTCCGGGTGATGAGTACCCTATGACGAATGCCATAGGGGAAGGTTAGGACGGCGCAGCTGTAGCCCTGTGCAATCGTGGCTACAGTGCACCGACCGAAATCTCTGGCCGGTCATGTCTAGGAGTGCGGACGCCTTTCTGTGGGTCAGAGCCATATCCCGGGCATGGCCGTCCCATCGGTCGCATTAATGCCGAGATCGGTGGGGGCCCACAAGATCTGCGCCCTCATCCACTGGTCCGCGCCTGTCCTCAGGCGAGGTGAAGTTCTGCCCTGTGGGTCCGGATGCGTTCGACCCAACATCCCAGGGTCGGGCAAGACGGAGACCTTTCGGCGAAGGGTTGGGTGCGTCGGACCCCTTGCACCCGGGGTCGGGCGAGGCGGAGCCCTGCAGCGAGGGGTCGGGCGCGTCTGATCCCTTGCGCCCGGGGTCGGGCGAGGTGGAGCGGAACATTCCCTAGTCGTGCCGAGTCGGTGGAGATCATTGTTGCTGGAGGTGGGTTTGGGCCCTTAGGACTGCCATTTAAGGAGTATTAGGAGTCGTTCATATTTTCCCCCAATAGTAGCCCCCGAGCCTTTGGTTGAGAAAAAATGCTCCTCCAGAGGCTGTATTCGCCATTCGTCGGGGACCTTCGTTTGTCCTGCAACCTGCATTTGATCAGGGAGAAAAAGTTTCGCTCGTTCGGTTTGGCCGGGGAGTTTTGGGTAGGCAGCGTGTTTCGAGGATGGCTCGGCTCGGGAAGATTCCCTATCATTTTGACGACCACTCCTGCTCTAAGACTCTAAATTGTGACTACACGCGTGGTCATTGGTTGTGATGCCAGCCCCCGAGCCCCCGCGCGTTGCAGGAGACCAATCGAGAGGTCAGATCAACTTTTGATCGTTACCCCTCAAGCGTCTATTCGCTGGGACGGAGGGGGTGAGCCGTGCCACGTTATCCTCGTTGGATGAACCATGGTGCTCGTTGAGTTGCGAACGAGTTAGTTCGAGTGGAGTCCCGGTCCCTGTTCAGGGGGGGGGGGGTTTCGGCTTGGGCCAAGCTGGTGGCGTACTCCAGATTCTGGATGGCCAGTTCATATAGTTCCCGGGTCCGTTCGATCGGATCTGGCGGCTCGTTGCCTTTCTTCGGGGAAAAACCATGAACTTAACGCCAGTTCGGACTCGAATGTGAGGACAGGACTCCCTTGGCTTTCGCTCGCCTGGGTGGTGGCCGCTAGCGGACCTGTCCCTTCTCACGCTTTGCTCGGGGGCGTCCTGGGGCGACTGTCGAACCGTACGGGGGGCCAGCCTTCGAACCCCTGGACCGTAATGGGCCGTAGGAGCATTTTCAGCTCCGTATCCCTTTTATACTTGTTGGTGGGCCTCGGGTGTGGTGGATCCACTTCGGATTACCTTGATTAAAGCACGGTTAAGTCGCCTGACACGCGACACTTATGCCTTAGTCAACTTAACTCGAAGTGCCGTCGGATTTCCTCCGATTTAACCACTTAACAGGACCGGATTAGCAAAACTCACACGAAGGCGAGCGGTTTCAGAGAATACAACAGATCCATTGAGTTAAACAAGTTTGACAATTTAGTTCAACATCAAAATGACAATCAGAGTTTTACAAGATTCCAAAAGTAGCGGAAAGGTAAAATAGCGGAAGCTAGCGCCAGGGTCGGATGTCCCTGATGAGGCCGATCAGGACATCAGTGATCCCTCTCCTCGCCGTCCAAGGAAGGGTCCCACTCAACCGTCCAACCCGGAGGGAGCTGGGGCGGCCAAGTGCCAACGGGAGCGAACTCAGGAGCTGCGACTTCACCTGAAAAGAGAGCCACAACAAGGCTGAGCTGCTATGCTCAACAAGACTTAACCGTCCGGTGGTAAAGCTACTCCACCACGTCTAGACATGCAAGGCTCTTTGGCTGAGGGGTTTATTTGCCAAAAGCGACTGGGTTAGATCCTTGCTTTCAAGTTTTAGCTCAATTTCTAAGTTCATCAACCAGTCTACGTTGGCATCTTACCCTAAGCAAATATAGATCCAACTTTATGTATATAAGCTCATCATCAAGACCATGTCATCATCATACTCCTTCATTACTCAGTGTAGCATAGCGATCAAGCAGTCTCAAACTGTGAGAGGCAGACGAATCGATTTGAGTTTCTTAACCATGCATGACGAACGTAATCTCACGACATCCGCTCACCACAAGGGTCGCTTCCTGTGTCGGCATCCCCATCAATTCCCAAGCGCGTGTCAGGTCCAAACTCCCCTTGGCATGCAATGCTCCACAGTCCCGGCCTCTACCGTACTGTGACCGCACTTGCACCCACATGATGCACCATGGGAACCTCGTTCTAGGGACAGCAGGGGTATAAGCCACGCCCTAGTTCAATCAGGTACTAGGCTTCCCCATCCAATACTAGGTATGAGATTAGTACTTTCAAACACTTGATCACGAACACCACCACTGTCGGGCCTTAACAGATTCCATAGACAGACGGGGCGATCAACCGACCACCAAAGAGTTAACCAAAACCCTGCCCCGTCCATCGTCCTTATAGTTGTAACAGAAAGAAGAACAACCAACTCCTATAACTCGCGAGTGACAGGAAATCACTCGGCTTTTACCGATACCTATTTAAGCAGTGCGACTACTCGACCCAACAACTAGTGTTCAAAATCAAAGGAACTATGCCATGCATCTAAGGTTGCAAACAACTCCTATACGTAAATACACAAACATGAGAAAGAAGGCATGCGCAAGTTTGGGAAACTTTGGGGTTCATGCTCCGGGGCTTGCCTTCAAGCGGAGGGGAGGGAAGCGGGTCTTCAGCTGGTGCGACTTCAGCTTCTAGAACTGGTAGCTCAGCTACAGCTCCGTCTTCTGGCACTGGGTGTAGTTCGTAGACGCCGTCAGCAAGACGAAACTCTACGCGAATGCAATGCAGGAGTTAGTGTTTAGATGGTTATTTCAACAGCAACACTCACAAGTCTTAGCTCAGAAACTTGTAGCAAGGCTACGTAAAAGAGTGTGGGGGTTCAAGCTTCAGTGGATAGAGAACAAGACCAAGGGTCAGATTGGAAGAAACTTATGATCTGACCCTTAAGCCTTAAGGAATAACTGTGTTTGGGGTCCTCAGATCTATTACAGAGAAGTCCCCGAAATCTTACACAGATACCCTCGGGTCAAGGAAAAAGATAGGGCCGAGTCCTCGGGCTAAGCAGATAGGGGTCGGCTAACAGACAGGGTCGGGCGAGACGGAAAGAGGGGTCGGGCGAACAGGTAGGGTCGGGCGAACCGATAAGGGGTCGGCAGCTTACCTTCGGTTTATAGGTGAAGCCTTTTGGGGTCGGGAAGGAGTAGACTTGGGCGGAAGGTCTTAAGCACTAAGGCTTTGGTGGCGGCGATGTCCGGCGGTGCTCCGGCGGCGGCGGAGCTTCTTGTGAGCAACAAGAAAGCTCTAGCACAGCGCGGAGGAGCAGGCGGCTAGGTGGATTGGGAGGGGCGGGTGTTCAGCGGAGATGAGAGTTCCTCAAGAACTTAGGTGGCGGTGCTTGAGCACAAAATAGAGGAACAAGGCGGCGAGGCAACAATGGTGAAGGGATCTCCAGTAGGGCTCTGGCATTCCCTTTTATAGCTGCGCGGAAGAGAGAGGGAGTTGGAGTAGCACGAAGATCGGAAGAAAAGGGGGAGTGCACTGCCATGGCGGTGACTGGGCGGCGATGGGCGGTGGAAGAGGACTTCGGAGATAGCGTCCTCGGCTATTAGGCACGGGAGACAAGGCGGCGCAGGCGCGGGTTTGCCGGTGGTTGAGGTTTGGCGGAGGCGGGCGTCGTCGTGCGGTGGATCTGATGGGTGTGACAGGGAGAACGGCGCTACAAGCGAGGTTGCAACCGGTGAAAAGATAGGCGGGCTGCAGCTGCGCGGGTGAGCACGACTGTGCAGAGGCAGCGGAAAAGCCGGAAGGCATCGGGCCTTGCAGCCGGGGATCCGGGGAGATGATGACTGGCGCGAGCTGCGAGGCAGTTTGGATGCAGCAGGCAGCAAAGCTTTGCCACGGCGGCGTGGGAGCACCAAGGCGCGGCCGGCGAGGGCGCGAGCGAGACGAGGCGCTGCAGAAAGGGGTGTAGAGGAGCTTCCGCTGCGATTGGGGAGGAGGGCGCGAGAATCCATTCTGTCACGGCCGGCAACTGGGCGAAGCGGCGGGCGTCGGAGAAGTTGAGCCACGCGGCGGGGGAGCTCTGAAGCGGTGCAGGCCGCTCGAGTGCATCTGGTTTGGAAGATCCGGGGAAAAGATTGCGGGTCCACCCGTCAGTCTCGGTTTTTCCTCTGTTCAAGACTGAAAGGGACACTGTTGGGGAGACTTAGAAGGAACCGGCAGGGTGAGTTAGGGTCTTCAGGGGTTGGGACCGGAAATTGGAGTGGAGCACTCCTGCTCGGGAAAAACTGAGACAGAGGAATTTGGGGCTCGGGTTAAGATTAACTCGAAAGATTTAACCGGGGTCGTTACAGCGGGCCATATGCGGAGGAAGCCATGTGCATGCACCCTTTGGGAGGCGAAGTGATGGAAAAACAGCAGGCCCGCGAAACGAGGAAGGGGGAGATGTTCCCTGCAGCAGGAAGAGATTGTGCGCACGGTTTCCAAAAAGGGCGGGGGTGACCGGTTTACCTGGCGTTGCAATAACTACGATTGGATTTCCCCTTTCGCTTTCCTCATGCCTCCCTATAAGACGAGGGAGCCCGTCTGCCCCGAACTCGTCCTTAAGCCTTTCTTGCCTTCTTGTGCACCTTTCACCTCCCTTTGCTCCAGCGCAGCAGCCTTCTCTGCCTCCGCCATTGAGCCCCCCCTTCCCTCAGCGATGGAGTCTTGGATGCGCTCAAATTTCAGCACTACGTGCGCCATCGACCTCGTGAGGAAGGGCCTCCTTTGCGAGAGGACCTCCAAGAACGAGTGGCGGTACCCCGGGAGGGAGGATGCGCCGCAGCCAGATGATGGGTACGTCGTCTCATTCGCGCACTTCCATGAGAGGGGGTTAGCGACTCCGCCTAGCCATTTCTTCTGCGGGCTGCTGCATTACTACGGGATCAAGCTGCAGCACCTCAACCCTAAGGGGATCCAGCATATCGTGGCGTTTGTCACGCTGTGCGAGGGGTACCTAGGGATTAAGCCCAACTTCTCACTGTGGAAGTACTTCTTCACGGTCACCCTGTATCACAAGATCGAGAAGGGGGGATCCAGGTGCGGGCAGTTCCGGTGCCGATGGAGTACGCTAGCATCCACCTCCATCAGAACCGCGCCAGGGAGTACATGGCGATGAAGACCGCGGCGTCCCACAAGGGGTGGCACCAGTAGTGGTTCTATGTGAAGAACTGCTTCGAGTGCTCCGAGTCCCCCTTGCCGGAGTTCACCAGTCGCATCATCGCGGCGGTGCTAGACAACTGGATGTACAGTCTGGTCAAGAAGGAGAAGAATAACATCGCCGGTCTTCTCCTGGCCATCAATCGCTTGAAGAACGAGGGCCTGACCGGGGCCAGAGTAATCGGGGCGCAGCACGCTTGGAGGGTGGCGCCACTGATGCTCCAGGCCCGCGCGCTCGGTGGTATGGTTCCTGGCACGGCGACCGATGGCACCGTCCTTGCAACGGGTGTGCTCGCCGATGCCGAGATCAAGCAGCGCGTCCGGGAGGCACTGGATGATAGGGACGTCATCTACCCAGTGCCGGATGACCCTCCGATGCGCCCGGATGACGGCTTCGTCCTGCTGGTGAGAATTTTCCACTCTCATTATTCTTTCCTGCATTTCTTGGTCTGCCGTTCTGACACGGAGTCTTTGAATCTACAGGGCAATCTGAACCAGGTCGTAGCCTCGCGCCCGCTGGTGCGAGAGGACGTAGTGCGGCGGCAGCAGAACCGCCTCCTCGCCAAAAAGCAGAAGAGGAGGAAGGACAAAGAGACGGCGAGGAAGAGGGCCGCGAAGGAGTTCCAAAGGCGGTGGAGGGGCACAGCCGTGTCGGATGATGACGATGACGATGATGATGATGACGATGAAGACGAGATTGAGGAGGAGGAGTATGTCCTGGCCCCCATGCCGGGTGCGCTTGTCATCCGGGATCAGCCCCCTCAACCGGCCGCGGGGGGCAAGTCGAGCGGACCGCCCGCCCAGGGCCTGACCCCGCGAGGCTCGAAGGCCGAGCCCCAAGGGTCGGCGCGGGGCGCGCCTCAGGGATCGACGAGACAAACCCCCGACCCTCTGTCTACGTCGCACAAGCAGAGGGGTAGTGGTAAGCGGCCGCCATCGGATGTCTCGGGGTCAGAGTCGAGCTCAGGGGCGATGGCAGTGGAGACGGTGGCAGTGGCGGAGATGGTGGCGCCTGCTCCGGCGGTGACGACGGAGACGGCAGCGGCGGTGGAGACGGTGGTGCCTGCCCCGGCGGCGATGCTGGAGACGGCGGCAGCGGCGGAGATGGTGGCGTCTGCCCCGGTGGCGACAACGGAGACAGCGGCATCAGGGCTGGCCGGAGAGTCCTCTCGTGCCCTCGTCCCGCTTGGTCGCGACCCCAACACGTGGGAAGGGTCGACCGTGCGCTGGATGTCTCATGAGGACCCACAGAGGCCACGCTTCGTGCTGGACGATGTCGGGGAGCGAAAAGGATGGCAGGAGGTGTGGGGCGGACTCGAAGACATCCGTGCCGCACTGTCTTCCATGATGGGGAAGCTAGATGGCGTTGTTGTTCCCGGCGGTCAGGTATGATGTTCTCTTTGGTGGTTATTTTTCTTTCATTTCTTTGTTCCTTTTTTCTCCCGACAGTTCCTGAGTGTAAATCGTTCTGTAGGCCCTCCAGGAATGCAGCCGGGGGAAGTCCGAGTGCCTCCGGCACGAGCGGGGGGTCTAGGAGCACTTCGCCGCTTAGATGCGACGGACTGGGGAGCTAACCGGGCAGCTCGTCGCCGCCCAGCAGAATGTCGCCGACCTGCAAGCGCGCGAGCGGGAGGTCAGAGGGTGGAGGACAAGTTCTGGGCCGCTATTGAGAAGGCCCGTTGTGACGCCGAGGAGCTTGCACGGTTGAGGAAGGAGCATGAGGCCCTTCAGAAAACCGTTGAGCGCATCCGGCACGAGCGACACACAGCTCAGCAGGAGCGCGACCTCGAGGTGGGCCGGAAGGTTGAGGCCGAGAAGATGGCGGCCGACCTTGGGGCAGAGGTCAGTCGGCTCCAGTCGTAGATACAGAGGCTTCAGATCGCCATGTCCCAAGGGGTCGACTAGGAACATCTGCTGAGAACCCGATCTGAGGGTAAGGCTTCTATTGTCCTCTTGCTTGCAGCGTTGCGTCGGTTTCTAACTTGGTGAACTTTTCTGGACAGGCCTTGAAGACGACCTCGCCCGGCTGAGAGACGTCATCGATGCGGAGTGCGCCGAACACGCCAACCTACAGGATGCCGTCCGCATCGTCTGCGAAGACCTTAGCGTGGTCCAGGAGGAGGGGACGAGCTTGTTGGCGGCTCATGTCCTCAGGATGTACCGGCGAGCCCATGAGATTGCTCGGGAGGCGCTCCATGTCGGCGTGAAGCAGGCCTTCGGCGTCTTCGGCTCTCACTACTCCGGCATCAACTTCGGCGTGATGAGCGGGGGTATGCCTCCGGCTACTCTGAGGCCGAGCTGGACGAGATCAACGTGTCGGTGCTCAATCCAGCGGAGGCCTTGGTGAAGCTCCTGGAGGATGAGGCCATCCTGCCAGAGGGCCCGGGGATGAGCTAGCTATATTGGGCCAAGTTGCCCAAAAGTATGTAAATAGGTTAAGCAGTTTCGAACTTCCTGTTGTGATGGGCGCAGAGGCCTTTCTGTTTATGTAATTTTTCGAAAAAAATTTCGATCTTCTTTCTGTTTTTTGGGTTTGGAAAGTTTAGAGTGCGGGTCGGACGTGTCGGGAAGCGCCGATGAGCGAAGGCACCGTAGCTGCTAGGGCGTAGGTTTCTTGCAGTTCGATCGGTCTTACCCGAGCGTTGTTCACGCACTCCTCTCTTTTCGCTCCTGAACATTTAGGAAGAGGGTCGGTTTGGAAAAAATGGTGTTTTGAGAGGATGTTAAGTATCTTGGGCCATGTCACGCACTTCGTCGAGCTAATCTTGCGCGTCCTCGAGGGATGCTTGGTTCCCTCGCTCATCGTATGCTTTGACCCTCGGCAATCCATACTCCAGGTCGGTGGGGAGGATTGCCTCGGACCCATAGACCATGAAGAACGGGGTGAAGCTGGTTGCCCTGCTGGGGGTTGTCCTCAGGCTCCATAGGACTGCTGGGAGCTCTGCAAACCATCGGCCGCCAAACTTGTCTGTATCATGCTGTTGGCCAGCTCAACTTGTCCGTTCGTGCGGGGATGCGCTACGGCCGACCAGTCCACTCGGATGTGGTGATCATCGCAGAACTTGAGAAATTTCTTCCCTGTGAACTGCATGCCGTTGTCCGTTATGATGGAGTTGGGGATTCCGAAGCGATGGATGATGTCGGTGAAGAATTGCACCGTCTGCTCGGATTTGATCTGCGCGATCGGCATAGCCTCGATCCACTTCGAAAACTTGTCGACGGCGACGAGCAGGTGGGTGAAGCCCCCGGGCGCGAAGAATTGGCACCCTTCATAGGTGCGCACCGTGCGGGTGGCGTCGGTGACTGCCGTCGGCTAGTAGAAACCTTGTCGGAAGGCGTTCCCGATGAGGGTTCTTGGTGCGGCGTGGTGGCCGCAGGCTCCGGTGTGGATGTCCTGGAGCAACGCCTTTCCCTGCTCGATCGGGATGCAGCATTGCAGGATGCCGGTATGGCTCTGCCTGTACAACTCCTGGCAACTCGCGGACGAGGTAATCAAGGTACGGAGCTCTCTAGTCGGGCGGGGGATCAGCCCCCTCTGTTGGGTTTGTGTTGATCTCCATAACTTCAGAATCGGAAGGGTCAACCCTCGAGTCCGGGACAGGTGGCGTGTTGCCAACCTCTCCCGGGTTGGCTCCCGAGTCCGGGACAGGTGGCGCGTTGCGGACCTCTCCCGGCTCCTCATAGCGGATCGAGGGCTTATGGTGGTCGCTGATAAAGACCCCGGCGGGGACTAGTCCTCGTCCGGACGCCGCCTTTTCTAGCTCATCAGCTGCCTCGTTGATGCGTCTTGCGATGTGGTTGAGCTCGAGACCATCAAACTTGTCCTCGAGCCGGCGGACCGCGTCGCAGTATGCCGCCATCTTGGGATCGTGGCAGCTCTACTCCTTCATGACTTGTTCGACGACTAACTGGGAGTCGCCTCGGATGTCCAGCTGTCGAATGCGCAGCTTGATAGCGATGCAAAGCCCATTGAGAAGAGCCTCGTACTCAGTGACGTTGTTGGATGCGGGAAAATGGAGGTGGATCATGTACCTCATGCGTATGCTGAGGGGGGAGATGAAGACTAGGCTCGCTCCGGCGCGAGCTTTCATCAGCGACCCATCGAAGTACATTGTCCAGTACTACTGCTTCTCCGGCGTTGGTGGCGTCTGGACCTCCGTCCACTCCGCGACAAAGTCGGCGAGCACCTGGGACTTGATGGCTGTTCGAGGGGCGTAGGTGATGCCTTGGTCCATAAGCTCGAGTGCCCACTTTGCGATCCACCCTGTGGCGTCCTGATTCCGGATCACTTCGCCGAGGGGGAACGACGACACGACCGTCACTGGGTGGGAGGTGAAGTAGTGGTGCAGCTTCCTTTTCGTGATGAGGACTGCATATATGAGCTTTTGGATTTGGGGGTAGCGGGCCTTGGAGTCGGACAAGACCTCGCTGATGAAGTACACCGGGCGCTGCACTTTGAGGGCGTGCCCCTCCTCCTCTAACTCCACCACTAGAGCAGCGCTGACCACCTGGGTGGTTGCCGCAATGTAGAGCAGGAGTGGCTCCCTGTTAGCCAGTGGGACCAGGATTGGGGCCTTTGTCAGGATATGCTTGAGCTGGTCAGGCGCCTCCTGGGCCTCGGCGGTCCACACGAAGCGGTCGGTCTTCTTAAGGAGTCGGTAGAGAGGAAGTCCTCGTTCGCCGAGGCGTGAGATGAAGTGGCTCAGGGTCGCAAGGCACCCCATCACGCGCTGCACTCCCTTCAGGTTTTGGATCAGCCCCGTATCGGTGATGGCTGATATCTTCTCCGGGTTGGCTTCGATGCCGCGCACGGAGACGATGAAGCCGAGCAGCATGCCCCTCAGGACCCCGAAAATGCATTTTTCGGGGTTGAGTTTGATGCGCTTGTCCCTCAGCCTTTCGAAGGCCAGCTCGAGGTCAGGGATGAGCTGGTCGCTTTTCTGGGACTTGACCATGATGTCGTCTACGTAGGCCTCAACGGTTAGCCTGATGAGGTCCCCAAAACACTTGAGCATACATCTCTGGAATGTGGCCCCCGTGTTTTTGAGGCCGAACAGCATCGTGACGTAGCAGTAGGGCCCAAAAGGGGTGATGAAAGAGGTCGCGAGCTGGTCAGACTCTTTCATTGTGATTTGGTGGTAACTGGAATACGCGTCGAGGAAGCTAAGGGTTTCACACCCTGCAGTTGAGTCGACTATTTGAGCTATACGTGGCAAAGGAAACGGATCCATTGGGCATGCTCTTTTGAGACCCGTATAGTTAACACATATTCTCCATTTCCCATTCTTTTTTCGTACAAGAACAGGATTGGCTAACCACTCGGTGTGGTACACTTCCTTGACGAATCAGGCCGCCAAAAGCTTCTAGAGCTCCTCACCGATGGCCTTGCGCCTCTCATCGTCGAAGCGGCACAAGCCTTGTCTCACCGGTTTGGAGCCAGCCTTGATGTTCAAGGTGTGCTCGGTGACTTCCCTCGGGATGCCCAGCATGTCCGAGGGTTTCCACGCAAAAACATCGTTGTTCGCGCAGAGGAAGTCGACGAACGCGCTTTCCTATTTGGGGGATAGGGTAGCGCCTATCCGCACCGTCCTGCCGTCGGAGCAGCTGGTGTCGAGGGGGACCTCCTTCATGCCTTCCGTGGCTTCGAAGGAGGTGGCGGATTGCTTGGAGTCGGGGAGGTCCTCGGCACCCTCCAGAAGCCAAACTCCGTGGTCCTTCGAGCAAGTGATGGCCAAGGCGTACTCGCAGCACTCGACATCACACTCGTACGTCTTCTGGAAAGATGTGCCGACGGTGATGACCCCGTTGGGCCCCGGTAGCTTGAGCTTGAGTTAGGTGTAGTTGGGGATGGCCATGAACTTGGCGTAGCATGACCGTCCCAGGATAGCGTGGTAGGTCCCGTGGAAGCCCACCACCTCAAAAGTGAGGGTCTCCTTCCTGAAGTTGGAAGGAGTCCTGAAAGTGATGGGCAGGTCGATCTGCCCAAGGGGCATTGCCCGTTTTCCCGGCACGATGTCGTGGAAAGACGCCTTGCTGGGACGGAGATGGGACCGGTCGATCCCCATGGCATCAAGGGTCTCGGCGTAGAGGATGTTGAGGCTGCTGCCTCTATCCATGAGCAATTTTGTGAGGCGCTTCGTGCCGATGATGGGGTCGACGATGAGGGGGTAGCATCCCGGTTGCGGGACGCGCTCCGGGTGGTCGGACTGGTTAAAGGTTATGGCGGACCTTGACCAGTCCAGGAAAGTCGGGGTAGCGGGGTCAGCCGCATAGACCTCGCGGCATTCTAGCTTTCGGCAGCGCTTGGAGTCGTAGGCCGCTGGCCCGCCGAAGATCATGTAGCAGCCGTCCATGTTGGGGAAGCCATCTTCCATCTCTCCGACGTCCTTCTTCTCTTCTTTGGGCTTCCGCCTCCGGTCGCCCTTCACCGGATTGCCCACAAAGTACCTCTTCATGAGGTTGCAATCCTTGTAGGCATGCTTGGCGGGGAACTCGTGGTTCGGGCATGGTCCCTCAAGCAGCTTGTCGAAGAAGCTGGGGGTGCCCTCGGGGGCGGCTGTCCCCGTTTGTGCTCGGCAACAGCCACAAGTGGAGCCTCGCGTCGTTGCTTGTTCTTCTTCTTCTGCTGGCGGTTGGAGGTGCCCTCGTCGGCGTCCTCCTCCTTCTTCGCCTTGCCTTTGGAGCGGTCAAAGATCGCCCCGACGGCCTCTTCGCCTAAGGCGAAGCTGGTGGCGATGTTGAGGAGCTCCTCGGTGGTCCATGGGCCCCTGCGTCTCGGCTCGTGGACTAGGAGCCTGCAGGAGGTTCTTGCCAAGAATGCTCTGATGACATCGCCGTCGGCGACGTTGGAGAGCTTAGTGCGCTTCCTAGAGAAGCGCCGGATGTAGTCTCGGAGGGACTCATCCGACCCCTGACAGCAGCTCCAGAGATCCTAGGAGTTTCCAAGGTGCATGTACGTGCCCTGGAAGTTCCCCACAAAGATTTCCTATAGGTCATTCTAGTTATGGATCCGACCTGACGGAATGTGTTCCAGCCAGGCCCGCGCTGAGTCGGCCAAAAATAGAGGGAGGTTGCGAATGATGAACAGGTCGTCATTCGCCCCACCGGCATGGCAAGCAAGCCGGTAGTCACTGAACCAAAGCCTGGGGTTCATCTCCCCGGAGTATTTGGCCACGTTGGTGGGCTGCCTGAAACGTGCCGGGAACGGCGCGTTTAGGATGCACGCGGAGAAGGCCCTGGGCCCCGCTGGATCAGGGCTTGGGCTCCGGTCTTCTTCGTTATCGTAACGCCCACCACGGTGTATGTGGTTGCCACAGTCCGCTCCGTCCTCCCTGTCCGCGTGGGAGCGCCTCCGCGTGTCCATGGTGTCACGGGCGTCGCGGACGGGACCAACGCGCCGGTGGACAGATGGGGCCCCGCCACCTGCAGACGGTGGGGTCCGCCGCGCGGGCGCGGGCCGGTTCCCCCTGGGGGGAGGCTGGTGGACAGACTCTCCACACCTCTCGGGAGGCACGGTGGGCGTTGCCCTGCTGGCGTTGTGCCCGTGTCGCCGGCGCCTGCTGGACTGCGACGCACTCCAGCAGCTTGCGCACCTCCTAGTGGGCCTGTCGCTCCTCGGGCGTCGCTGGCTCAGGGAGCCATCGGAGTAGCACCACTGCGGCGACGATGTTCTGGCTAGAACGTGCAAAGAGTTGAGGACGATCCTCGTCCTCGCATATACGCCGCTGGACATCGCGTGCCCATTGACGCGCTCCGCCTTCGTCGCGGGGGTGCTCGACCTCCTGATCGGGCACCGTGCGCACCTCCGGCAGACAAGGCTGCTCTTGGGCCCTGGTGAGGGCTCCGGTTGTAGCTACGGCGCGTGTTGGGGGAGTGCGCTGCCTCCCTTCGGCGCTGTTGTCGTTGGACCCCGCGAAGTGCATGTTAGCCATGAAGCACTCACGCGAGGGGTGGTGGCTCCCGTTGTCGGAGCCAGCATCGGATGCTGTTCCCATTACGCCCACGAACTTGTTGTTCGCGGGCGGCACGATCATGGATCATGCTAGGAGACAACCGTAAGTTGCCGCGGCACTGCGTAAGCCAAGGAGCCGCCCCTCCGAAGGAGGCTTCATGGTGCGCGCCCGGCTGCTCACCACCGTTCCGGCGACGGAACCGGAGGTGATGGGGTGAGCGGGCAGGACAAGGAGAGGAATCAGCTTGATTCCCTCTCCCGTGGGGAGGAAGTCCAGGCTCCCGAAGCGGACGTGGTAGCCGGGAGCGAAGCCGATGTCGTGGTTGGCCATCCGAAACCGGTGGTGATCGTCGTACGCGCAAAGGTCCTCTACCTGGCGTGCCAACTGTCGTTGTCAGGAATCACGGGTCAAGACTACGGCAAGTGAATTTGTTTTCTATGCGCGTAGGGCTCGGATGGTTGCACGAGAGGACATGGGGTTTATATTGGTTCGGGCAGGAATAGCCCTACATCCAGTGTGGGAGGCTGCTCGTGTTACTCGTGCAGAGTTTGCAGTAGGGGTTACAAAAAAGCGAGAGAGGGAAGCTGGTCCCAAGTCTCTATGAGTGTGCATTGATGCTCGTCTACAAGGGTTGTGAGTTGGGGGTCGCTCTGGTTTGCCTGAGAGCCATCCCTGTATCGGGCCCCCCAGTCCTCCTTTTATAGCGCAAGGAGGGCACACGAGTTACAATCGAGCCAGGAGCCAAGGGAAGTAAGAAAGGTAAGCTGGGAAGTAAAAGAGCAGGGAGCAGGACCGAGCCCCGGGGTCGCCGCCTTCCCTTCCGATTTTTGTCTCCTGTCCGCATGGCCACCGGAGAGGGATGGTGGTCGTTGGGCCCCATCGACGACCCGGTGGTCGGCCGCTGTAGCCGAGCATGTGGGACGTGCGCGGCGACCCACCACTGCAGCCATGCAAGTTGATGATGATGAGTAGCCGCCGTAGTCGTGTAGGCCGCGGGTGGCGGGCGACCTCTGTAGCCTCGCGTGCTGGTCGAGAGGCACGGCTACACGCCCCTGCCGCCAGGCCGAGTGGGAAACCGGGCGGCGCACCCTCCTTTGTTAGGCGGTTCGGGTGATGAGTACCTTATGACGAGTGCCACAGGGGAAGGTTAGGACGGCGTAGCTGTAGCCCTGTGCAGTTGTGGCTACAGTGTGCCGCTCGAAATCTCTGGCCGGTCACGTCGAGGAGTGGGGGCGCCTTTCTGTGGTCAGAGCCATATCCCGAGCATGGCCGCCCCATCGGTCGTATTTATGGCGAGATCAGTAGGGGCCCACAAGATCTGCGCCCTCGTCCACTGGTCCGCGCCCGCCCTCGGGTGAGGCAAAGTTCTACCCTGTGGGTCCGGATGCGTCCGACCCAGTGTCCCAGGGTCGGGCGAGACGAAGACCTTTCAGCGAGGGGTCGGGCGCGTCCAATCCCTTGCGCCCGGGGTCGGGCGAGGCAGAGCGGAACATTCTCTAGTCGTGCCGAGTCGGCGGAGGTCATTGTCGCTGGAGGTGGATCCGGGCCCTTATGACCGCCGTTTAAAGAGTATTAGGAGGTCGTTCATATTTCCCCCCAACAAGCTTTTTCTATCAAATTTGGCTAACTGCATTCAGTTTCAGCTGCTGGTTCAGTTCTTAAGTCCTTCTTCAGTTTCAGTTCAGCGCTGCCTGTTTCTGTCTGTGGTGGCTGCTCTCGGCTGGGCAACAGCGGCAAGCACCAGTTCCCTTTTCAGTTTTCAGGCACCAGCTTCCTTTTTAGTTTTCAGGCGCCATCTTGTTTTCTGTTGAGTTTCAAGCAGCTTGCTCTTTCAGGCGGTTCAGATTCAGGCGCTCCTATTTTCTGGCTGGCAACGGCAGCCAGACCGCAACTTCTGGGCTTCAGCCGTTATGTTTTCCTTGCGCCCGCTTCTTTCTACCGTGGCAGCCCAGTTTTCCTTTCCCAGCCCAGCTGCTCCGTTTCTCCTTCTCTTCGAGGCCTAGTGCATCGCTCGGCCCAGCTAGCGGCCAGCGGCCCAGCTGCTCTCCCGCACGCAGCAGCTCAACTCCCTGACCGCTGGGGCCCGCGCATCTTCTTCTCCGCCGCATGCGAGTTTCTTTCCGCCAGCTCCTGCTCACAGCCGCACCGGACTCGAGTCCGTGCGCAATCCGGCCGCACCTCCTCACCCTGCACCCGATTCCATCTCGCCTCTGGGACCACGCGCCAGGGCCGCACATAAGGCGCCGCAAAACCGTCGCCCCTGAGTCACCCCAAACCCTCGCTTTCGCATCTACGGAGCGCCGCCTCCAAGCTCGCTGTGCTGCCACCGATCCACCGCCTCTCCGTCGCCACTTCGTCGTCCTCGCCTCCGCCCGAAGCTCCGAGGGAAGGTGAAGGCCCGGCTACACGTCTTCCGTGCATCCCTGCGTTTTATTTTCCCTGCTGCAAGTTCTCGCCGGAGCCGATGCTGCCGCCTCCGCCGCCAAGTCCTCGCCGTCGGCATCCCCTAATGTTTTCGCTGCGTTCGTTTCTACCTACTGGTCCTATCCGCGTCGCAAGTTTGCACCGAAAGCTCGATTTCGAGCCTGTCCGGCGGTCCGCCACCACTCGTCGTCAATGCGCTGCCGTGCGCCGCTCGCTCGCCGTTGATGGCTCAGCCGCGCCTCACCTCAGTCGTCCGATCCTGATCTGACGGTCCACGACCAGTCAACCCGGCCGTGTACCGGTCAACTCTAGCGCCGTGCAGCAAGATTCTCCAAAAAGCCCTCGCGTTTCTCTCTTTTTGCTCCGCAGACCGCAGGAGTTCAAAAGAATTTCAAATAAGACCCGGTTTCTTGCTGTTTAGCCCCTGGAAGTTAGTTTTTCTCGCAGTTATGCCCCTATTTCTTGTTTTAAGCGCAGCTTTTGCTTCGTAGCTCTATTTTTCATGTTCTTGTGTTCATTTTAAGCGCAGCTTTTGCTTCGTAGCTCTATTTTTCGTGTTCTTGTGTTCGTTTTAATACGTAGATTAATTTTGTAAGCTTGTTTTCTCTTATTGGTGTATTGTTTTCTTATGTATTCTATTGTTTGCTTGTATGTGCTCGTGTGGCGTGCGTAGACGGTCAGCAGTTTGAGGGAGTTGAAGATCAAGCCTTCGAGGAGTACGAACAGCACGAGCAAGGCCAAGAAGGTAAGTCGTGTCCTTGATCACTACTTTTAATTCCTATTCACCTTTACTTTCATGTTCTCAACAACTATGCTATGCACATGCTAAGTTTAAATTGATGGGTCCCAATTAAGGATGACTAGATTCCATTACCTTTGCCTTGACCAACCGGGTTTATATTTATGATGGGTAGCTTATGCTTGTTGCTATACTTGGGGAGTGGTGGTTTAATTAAGATAAGTGTTTAATATTGCTTTATTTCCGCTATACCTTCCATTTAATACAAGATCATCATGTTGAATTGTAACATGGAGCAACCAGCCAGGAAAACAGTGCTACCACAAGAACTAAATGGCTCTGGTCTTGGCTGATTAATTAGAAACTCTAGTCTGGGGTAATCTTACTTGTGATGAGACAAGAGGGGCGGCGGTAGATGGGGTGTGATGCCTTACTGCTGATCCGGAAACCTTAGCGGGTTACTACTTACTAGTGAATCTTTGTAAAGGACTCGTAGCGTCCCTATGCAATCACACCTCGAAAGTGTGGTATGGTGCCTAGCTAGCATCGCATGGTTGGGTCTAAAGTTTTCTGAACTTTTATGCGACTTGTGGGTAGAGATGTACAACCTCTGCAGAGTGTAAAACTGATCAATCAGCCGTGCTCACGGTTAAGAGTGCCCTGGACCCTCACATGATAACATTATCAAAAGATGGATTTAAATCATTGTTGTTTCGTTCATGGTTATGTTATTACTTTATTCATGTTCCTGTTTAATTTTGGGGGTAGAAACTTACATCTTAATTGCTAATAAAATTTGACCAACTTAATTAAAAGTTGATGTTGATTAAACCTTAGCCATTCCTTGTAATGCCTTACACTACATTGTTCCCCACAGCTTGTTGAGTACCAACCATAACTGTACTCACCCTTGTAAAACCGTTGTTCAGACCAAGCGAATCTGGAGGAGTTTCTGGACTTCGAGGAGTTCTAGGTGTATGTTTCTTCAGTCAGCTACCTGTGGAGTCGTCGTCGCTTTTGAAGTTCCGCTGCGTAGTAAATTAGGCTTGTTCTTTATTGAGACTTTCGGTCATGTAATGAATATTTAATACTCTCTCTTTATTCGTTATGACACTGTCTTTGTTATTCACTTATGTTGTACATGTGTGTAACTTGATCCTGACGCACATGTATTCAATGCACTTGATTTTGTCCTTAAAATTGGGTGCGACAAGATCATAAAAGTTTTCATCAAGAAAAATTATTTTCCTAAAGGTGGTGGCAGGGCACCTGGTGATGAGGAGGTTCCAAAACTAAGACATGGTGAGGCTATTGTGTTTAAGGACTTCTTTACTACTGGTCTTCGATTCCCGTGCGACAGTACACTTCCTCAAATTCTGGACCACTTCTGGGTGAAGCTTCACCATCTTACCCCTAACTCCTTCGTTGCCCTTTCGATGTTCTATTAGGGGCAACAGACGTTCGGCGGACGTAATGATGTTGATGGCTTCACAAGGCTTTTTGAGCTGCATGTGCAGAAGAAAAGGGTTGTTTTTGAGGGCGAGGCTGACACATACGAGAACCATTTTGGTTGCTGCACCTTTAACACATGGAGGAAGAATGAGAAGAAAAATATTAAGAGGATTGAGCTGTCATTTGTGCAGAAAAATCGGTGGGATGATGACTGGCTTTGTCATTGGTTTTATGTGACAGTTGAAGTGGCTGGAACTTCTGTAGACGGTCACCCAATTTACTCTTTCTATGCTCCGTTGAACCCTATGGACATTGCTACTACTCCATCATTCAAGAAGTCTAAAGCGGTCAAGAAGTGCGAAGCTGCCTTCCTTGCAGCTTCGGGCTCAATCTCAGGGCGGGATATTGTAGATGAGCTTCTTGCTTGCAACTTGTGGCCATTGTCTGAGGGATGGGGATCGTTTGATCTTGAGATGAAGTAGGTTCCGTGGAAGAGCAGTCCTATGCCTTATCCTGTTATCGATTTTGAGATGCCTTCAGGATTGGTTGATGCTATTTATCTTGAAGAGGTCTTGAAGACGTGTGTCACACCCGGATTTAAGGTCAAACTCAAGTGCAATAAATACATGTGTGTTAGGATCAAGTTACACACATGTATGACAAAGAGTGATTATCCAAAGATAGTGCCAAATAGAATAAAGAGAGTAATAACCCATAATACAGGACTGAAAGTCTTAATAACACACAATTCTAAAATTATTACGCATCGGACTTCAGAGTAGTGATGACTCCATAGGCAGCTGATTGGAGAATGATATGCCTAGAACAACTCAAAACCATGCAGATACTCCTCCAGGTATACTTGGTCTGAATAGCGGTTTGCAAGGGTAAGTACACTTATGGTTGGTATTCAACAATTTGTGGGGAAAATGTGTAGTGTAAGGCTAACCAAAGTATAGCTAAGGGTAAACAGCATCAGCTTTTAATTTAGTTGGTCAAGTTTTATTAGCAATAGACTAAATGTAGGTTTATACCACCCGAAATTAAACATGAACATAAATAAAGTATAACATAAGTAGGAATGAAATAACAATGATTTAAGTCCATCTTTTGATAGTTTTATCATGTGAGGGTCCAAGCTGCTCATAACCATGAGCACGTCTGATCGATCAGTTTACACTATGCAGAGGTTGTACAACTTTACCCACAAGTCGCATAAAAGTTCAACAAAACTTTGGACCTAACCATGCGTTTTTTGCAAAGCACCAAACCACACATCCAAGGTGTGATTGCATAGGGACGCTACGAGGCATTTACAAAGACTCATTAGTAAGAGGTAACTCGCTAAGGTTTTGGTGTCTGGCATGCACAACTTATCGCAGGCCAATATTGCAATGACTCGGTCCCCCCTCTTGCCTCTTCACGAGTAAGATTACCCCAAACTAAGGATTCTAATTATTCAGCCAAGACTAGAGCCATTTGGTCTTGTGGAAGCACTATTTTCCTGGGTAGTTCTCCATGTTCAATTTAACATTCGTGATCTTGACTTAATGGAAAGTATTACATAAATAAAACCAACTTAATAAAGATTCATATTAAACCACCCTAACCATGTTTGAGCACTAAGCATGCTACCCAACATAAATTTAACCCGGTTGGTCAAGGCATAGGTAACAAAGTCTAGGCAAACCTTAATTGGGTCCCATCATGTTTAAACTAATAGTGCACAGTGATGTTGTAAAGAACAAGAAAGTAAAAGTGTATAGGACTTTAAGAGGTGATCAAGTGTAGGATCTAGGATACCGACTAGAGGGGGGTGAATAGGCGGTTTTAAGCTAAAACACAATACTTAACAAACTTTAATTAGAAACTCAAAAGATAAGCAACTACTAGCAAATCTACTACTAGGTATGTCAAGACGAGCTAGGATGACAAGTAATAAAACAAGATATATGAAAGCATTTACTTGAAGCAAAGACTACTAAGAAGGTAGAGAGCAAGAAGACAACCGAGAGAGGGACCGATGTTTTCATGTGGTGTCGATGACTTGCCGGTCACCCCTAATCCACGTTGAGGTGGATTCAATGATTCAATCGCTTCTCTATTAAGACACCGCTTGATGTTTATGCCGAATTAAATCAAAGAACCCCTCCAAACCTCGTTTCCACTAGAGTTGCTCTTCACCACTCCAGTGAGGTGAGCACAAAACCTCTTACAAGAATAGCCAGAGCAACTTCACAATCTCCTTGAAGTGCTCAACGGCTCCACAAGCTCCAAGCCGTCTAGGAGGCGGCAACCTCCAAGAGTAATAGGCCAATTGACGCTTGCTTGAAGACTCCCTAGTGCCCCAAAGCTCAAGAAATCAATGCAATGCACTAGAAGCCTCTAAAACTCATTAGAAAGCAATCTGAATTCAATGCAAGTGAGTGAGAGGTGGAAAGAGGCTCAAAACATCATAAATGTAGTCCAAAGAGCCAAGAGAGGGTCCAACAACCGGTGGGGGGGTATTTGTAAACCCTACCACCAAAACTAGCCGTTACAGTAAATTTTCTTGCAAAATTGGGAAACCGCGGACCATTCGCAGTACAAGTCGCGGACCATCCGCAGTACAAAGCCCAACGGCTATATTGGCATTTAATGTCTGTCAGAGAAGAACCATTACGGGGGTCGCGGACCGTCCGCGCCCTGTGGATCGTCTGCCAAATGAACTGCGGACCGTCTGCAGTTCAAACACCCGGCAGAAATAGTTTCCAGAGGCCCTTAGCGGACCGTCCGCCAAATGGACTGCGGATCGTCCGCTGTTCAAACACCCGGTAGAAAAAGTTTCTAGAGGCCCTTAGCGGACCGTCCACCATTTGACCGGCGGACCTTCCGCTATTGGCGCAGAAACTCCATTTCAAAAGAGATCTTTTCAATATTAAAAAACATATGCTCATCTTAGATCAAAACTTTGATATGCAATGCATTCTTTTGAGCAAAGAGGCACTATAGAACCCTCAAGCAATAAGAGAATTGACCCCTCTTAATAGTACGGCCATCTATCCTATTAAATCCAGTCATATTATTCATCCACTAAGCACCTGTTTGACCGGCAAAAGGGAAAAATCCTATTTTATACCTTTGCCTTGAGCCTTCCATCTTCAAGTCAATTTGGAATGTCATCATACTAAGAATCATGGCCACAACTCATTCACGGGACTAACCTACACTCAATATTACTCATTGAAAAATGTTAGTCCTCAAGGTGTTGTCATTTATTACTAAAACTCAAATTATAGGCCTAGATTCTTTCAATCTCCCCATTTTTAGTAATTGATGACAACCTCATAGAAAGGTATAGAAATATTTGAGTCAACCTTATACATAAGGTATAATCTGGACTCAAGAATTGAATTTTTGAAGATGTTCTTACCCATTTTGAAGAGACTTAAAGAACAAGAGTAAGGACTATTCTTCGAAAAGATTTATAGGAAGAACTCCCTCTACATATGTGCATATATCTTGTATAGAAGTCTTCCACATATGTATGAATATTTAGAATTTACCATAGAGCCTTCCCTTCAACAAATTACTCAAGCAACATAGTTCATCATTAGCATACATAAGATCCAAATTTACTTTAAGCAATATAGTTCAACATAAGATCCAAGTGCTAATTATTACAACTTAAGTTCATGCAACACGTAAAGGTTCACAAGCCACACATAAGCATAACCACTTAAAGGTTCCACACGATGTAGTAATAAAGTTCATGCAAATGCAAAAAGGACAATAATCCCATGAGCTCCCCCTTTCTTCATGACATCAAGAGGTCTTCTCCCCCTTTGGCATCAAGTACCAAAAAAAATGATATTCTTTCGGAGGAGGTGGAGGAGGATAGTACGGCTAGTGAGGATAGAAGTCAGAAGGCGGAGCAGGAACCGGAAAGATACTGTAGAAATGATCACTGAAGCTGGATAAGCTAGATGAGAGAGTGTTCATGTCTTGCTCAAGTTTCTGCTGGCGCTCATCAAGCTGAGAATTAGAACCACTAAGACTCATAGTGTCAAGCCTAGCACCCAAGGCTCCAATGCCATTGTGAAGACCCTCCTGAACATTTTGCAACCTAGTCATCATGGGCTCATACATGGTAGAATGGATGTGATGTCCAAAGCCAATGCTCCGGTTGTCGATATGAGTTCTCATGTTGTCTTGCATGCTCTAAAAATTGCCCATCACTTGCTGTCCAAAAGCTTCAAACTTTGAATTAAAGCCCTCTTGGAGATTTGCAAAGTATGGATCAAAATAACCGGCAGGAGGCTCCCAATGTGACTGTGACCCAGAAGGAGGTTGTGGAGGAGGAGGAGGCATGGCTTGTGCATCGGCATTATCATTTTCTGCCCACCCCATATATCCATCATCTTGATTTACTCCCACAGCCGGATAAGGAGTGACTTCTCTTTCAAGAAAGGCCGTGTTATTTGCATATGGCTTGTAGGCGGTATGGTTGACATTGCACGGACCTTGGAATCTTTTTTTGGCCTTGATGAGTGTCATCATATAAGGGGCAAAGTATACATTGATTTCAAGATTGACCTTCATTGCCGCAATTTGATCCATAATCAATCTTACTACATCAAATTTCTATCTATTCATAACATGCTTCACAAAGTTTCTGTGATATCCCACAAATCCATCCTTGAAGCCACTCTTAGGCAAGATTGTGATTTGAGCTATTTTGTTGATTATTGCAGGATAGTGCCTCAAGCCAGTTGTTTTCCATAGAGTCTAGGAATCCCAGTTCTAGCTGGCTCATAATACTGTGATATGTCCTCAATCTCCAAAATATTCTCATCAACCATATTTATGCTATAGTCATGAGTGAGAAAAGCATAGTCAAGATGGTCGACTGCAACAAACTCAGCAAAAGTAGAGATGTATTTCCTTTTTCCTGTCATCCACTTAATCTTATCTTCAAAGAAGTCAATTTCAATAGTGGCATAGAATTGACGGATGATAGTGTCATTCCAGTTACACCTATGCTCAAGAAACCTCCTTGGGCCAATAGCCTCAAACTTCCCTACTACCTCAGTCATAACAGGTTGCTGAGCCATGTACATAAAATCTATTGTCTGATGCTTGAACACTGTTTTATTGACTAGGTGACCAAAGAAAGCATCTTACTGTACCTGAGTGTGAAAGAACAGGTTGGATGTGGTACGGGGAAGACTAAATTGATAAGGTGTCCTCTCTCTGGAGTAGGTCTCCATGTTCCATTTTCGCTTGGGTGCGGTGTGTAGGGTAACATCAATCACTTCATCTACATCTTCATCTTCATCAACATCTTCATCAACATGCATTGAGAAAGCTGTTGAGGATTCCATTTCAGTATCATTGGGAGCATAATCATCATCTCTAGAATCCTCTTCTCCTGAATCCCCATCATCATCAAACCGAGACCGCTTAGATGACCTTCCCTTTTTCAACTTCCGAGTCAAGGCCTTTGTGATACGACCAACACGGCCACTGTCAATGATATGGAGATATGATATTAGTTTATGCCATGATACAAAGAGAATGACACTTGCCATAATCTCTAAGATTCTAGGGCTCTCGGGCAGCCGTCGAGGAACCGCGGACGGTTCGCCGGGTAACGGTGGACGGTACGCCGTTCATCGGGCTGACCCCAAGATCTAGAACAACATAAAAATCCTTCCCCCAAATCTCTTGATTTCCAATGTACTGATGATTGAGAAATTTCACAGAAGAATATAGAGATGAATCCCCAACATGCAAACCCTTATCCATGGACAAATCAACAAATCCACATGAAACCCTAACCATCCTTCTTCTTCATTGAACAACTAAGAAAACCAAAAGAGATCGAAGGAATACCGTCCGATCATGGTGAGGATCCTGTGGACGGTTCGGAATCCTTCGTCGGATGGTCCGAGAAAGTCTCCAAAGCTTAACCCTAGGAGAGGATCTTCCTCTAGAGGTGGAGGAGAAGGGGGTGAAAGAGAAAACGTTTTGACCGGTTGGAGGAGAAAGGGTCAAGACCCGTCCAGATAAGGCACGCGGGGCGCGGGTCCACTGTGCCACCCCCGTCGCGGACGGTCCACAGTGAAGAGCGCGGACGGTCCGCCGGTTGAGGAAAAACTGAACTGTCGGTCGAAAAGTTTCTGTTTCCTTTATCGGACGGTCCGCGGTCGCAATCGCGGACGGTCCGCAGATCGCGGACGGTCCGCCACTCTAGACAGAACCTTTTCTTCCCTTTTTCTGCATTCTTCTTTTGTGATAAGGATTGAGGATAAGATCAAGGGTTCGTGGCTCATCGAAAAATTGTCTTTTATGAGATGAATAAAAATGCAACAACACAAATATAGAGTTAGACATGAAAGAAATGCATGATGGATAAAAAATGTGTTTTGTTTCATGCCACATTTGAGAAGTCAATGACATTAAGCTCATTTCATAGTTTGCAAAATCTCTATTCATCCAATGGCTTTGTGAAGATATCCACCAGTTGGTCATTTGTACTAATTCCATCAATTTTGATATCCCCTTTGCTTACATGATCTCTAAGGAAGTGATGTCTAATGTCAATGTGCTTGGTTCTAGAATGTTGAACCGGATTGTTAGCAATCTTCACAACACTTTCATTATCACATAAGAGTGGAATTTCCTTGAAATCCAAGCCGAAATCAAGAAAAGTTTGCTTCATCCACAATAGTTGAGCACAACAACTTCCCGCCGAGATATATTCCGCTTCGGCGGTAGAAAGTGCTACGGAGTTTTGTTTCTTTGATGACCAAGATACAAGAGATCGACCAAGAAGTTGACAACCTCCGGAAGTGCTCTTTCTATCAACCTTGCAACCAGCATAATCGGAATCCAAAAAACCAACCAATTCAAATTGTGCACCCTTTGGATACCAAAGACCAATATTCGGTGAATACTTTAGATATTTCAAGATTCGCTTCACGGTCGTCAAATGACATTCTTTAGGGGTGGCTTGAAACCTTGCACACATGCATACACTAAACATGATGTCGAGCCTAGATGTGGTAAGGTAAAGTAAACTACCAATCATGGATCTATAAAGCTTTAAATCTACTGGTTTACCTCCCTCATCAAGATCAAGATGCCCATTAGTGGCCATAGGGATCTTGATTGGTTTTGCATCTTCCATTCCAAACTTCTTCAATAAGTCTTTCACATATTTTAATTGGCACACAAATGTACCTTCCTTCAATTGCTTGATTTGAAGACCAAAGAAGAAGCTTAATTCACCAATCAGAGACATTTCGAACTCCTTAGACATCATTTCACCAAATTCTTCACAATAGCTTTCATTAGTGGATCCGAAGATGATATCATCACCAAATATTTGGCAAATGAAGATATCCTTGCCAATCCTTTTAGTGAAAAGTGTAGTGTCAACTTTCCCAATTTTGAATCGCTTAGAGATGAGAAAATTTCTTAGCGTCTCATACCAAGCACGGGGAGCTTGTTTTAGACTATAGAGAGCCTTTGAGAGCTTGTATACATAGTTCGGCTTCTTGACATTTTCAAAACCGGGATGTTGCTCGACATACACTAGTTTGCTAATCTTGCCATTCAAGAAAGTACTTTTGACATCCATTTGATATAACTTTATATTATGATGACATGCATATGCTTGCAAGATTCTTATAGCCTCTAATCTTGCAATGGGAGCAAAGGTTTTACCGAAGTCCAATCCTTCAACTTGAGTATAGCCTTGAGCAACAAGTCTTGCTTTTTTTCTTACAACAACCCCATCTTCATTTTGCATGTTGCGAAAGACCCACTTTGTACCTATAACATTGTAACCCTTGGGTCTCTCAACTAATTCCCAAACTTTATTTCGGGTGAAATTATTTAGTTCCTCATGCATAGCATTCACCCAATCAGGATCTTGGAGTGCTTCATCTACATGATTAGGCTCAATAGAGGATACAAAAGAGTAAAATTCACAAAAAGAGGCAACACGAGAATGAGTTTGAACACCCTTACTAATGTCACCAACAATTTGATCAATTGGATTGTCTTTTGTAATGTGATGGCTTATTCTTGGTTGAGTAATAGGTTCTTGAGTTGATGTAGATGGAGATATGTGAGAGTCATCTTGACCATAATCATGAGGAATCTCATCATCAACTTCTTGATCGTTGTGTTCTTCTTGAATATTAGTGATAGAAGTTGGAGGATTCAGTCTTATAGAGATGGATGGATCATCATCCTCCTCATTTTCTTCTCTAGGCTTGATATCTCCAATAGTCATTGTTTTTATTGCATTACTCAAGCCCTCATTTCTCACATCATCCAAATTCTCTCTTTCTTCATGAGACCCATTGGTTTCATCAAATTCCACATCATATGCTTCCTCAACAAATTCCTTTGATTTGTTGTATACCCTATATGCCTTGCTAGAAGATGAATATCCAAGAAGAAATCCCTCATCACATTTGCTTTGGAATTTTGATAACCGAGTACCCTTCCTTAGGATATAGCACTTGCATCCAAAAACCCAAAAATATGATATATTGGGTTTCCTTCCAACAAGTAGCTCATATGGTGTCTTGTTGAAGAATCTATGACAATAGAGCCTATTTGATGCATGGCATGCGGTGTTGATCGCTTCGGCCCAAAAAGAGTCCGATACATTATATTCAAAAAGCATTGATCTTGCCATATCGATCAAGGTCCTATTCTTCCTCTCAACTAAGCCATTTTGTTCCGGTGTGTACTTGGTTCACTACCATTATCACTTCTAACTTTCTTCAACTTAAGGTCAAATTCGTTTTTGACCCTTGTCACGAATCTCTTGAAAATGTCACAAGTGTCCGTCAAGTCATGAAGAAAGAAAACCCATGTGTATCTTGAATAATCATCAACAATCACGAGACAATAGCAATTTCCCCCAACGCTTCTATATGTGGTTGGACCAAACAAATCCATATGCAATAGCTCCAATGGCCTTGAGGTCGACATTATGCTCTTGGATGGATGAGAGTTACCCACTTGCTTCCCAGCTTGACAAGCACTACATAATTTGTCCTTCTCAAACTTCACATCTTTCAAGCCAACTACTAGATCATGTTTCAACAAACGATTCAATTGTTTCATTCCAACATGAGCTAATCTTCTATGCCATAGCCAACCCATAGAGGATTTTTAGAAGAGACAAGTTGTTAGCTTGGCATAACTTGAAGAAAAATGCACAAGGTATAAGCTTTCATGCCTAAAACCCTTGAAGATGCACATTTTCCCATCCATGCTAGTGACCTCAAAACCGTCACTAGTGAAAGTGCACTTATAACCAAGATCACAAAGTTGAGCAACCGATAATAAAATTTTAGAGAATCAACCAATAGTACATTTGAAAGGGAGTGATCATTTGAGATAGTGATTTTACCCAATCCTTTTACCTCACCCTTGCCATTGTCTCCAAAGCTAATATTATCATATCCGGATGCTTCATCATCAAGAGAAGAGAACATTTTTGCTTCACTGGTCATATGTTGAGAGCATCCACTATCAACTACCCAATGTGTTCCTCCGGACTTGTAATTTACCTACCAAAAGAATTAAGCTCTTTTAGGTACCCAAACTTGTTTGGGTCCTTGGATGTTAGAAACCAAGACCTTTGGTTTCCAAATGGCATTCCTTTTAGCACCAAATGTGGGTAACCCAATATATTCAGCAATAATGTTTCCATTTTGATTTTTCTTAAGGACATAACTAGCATCAAAGGATACGGCTTGCTTCTTTGTACACTCATTCATGATATGTCCAATATTCTTGCACTTTTTGCAATACTTGCCTTCATTCTTAACAAAAGTGATCATCTTGTGAGTGAAAGATTTCATTCCTTTCTTAGGAATATATCCTAGCCCTTCACAATTCAACGTGAATTTTTGGCTTGACCAAATATGCTTGAATTGAGCTCTACTATCATAGCACTTCATCAAATCATTTTCTAAGCTTTCCACTTCCTTCTTTAATTTCTCATTCTCCATCATGATATCCGAGTCACTCATAGAGGCATTACTTATGAATGACATATCACTATAACAAGCATTTGAAGAACTAGGCATGCAAGAAATGTAATTTTTCATAGCACAATTTATGTCCATGCTTAGTTTCTCCTTAGCTTCATGCGCAAGAAGAGAATTGTGAGCTTCCTCAAGCTTCTCATGAGATTCTTTTAGATTCTCATGAGAAGTCTTTAGCTCCTCATAGGTTTCTTGAAGTGATTGTAATTTCAACTTCAAGTCCTTAAACTTCTTCTTTTCTTTACACATGTAGTCATCGGATTCATTAAGCATGTTAACAAGATCATCATAGGTAAGCTCATTATCATCATCATGATCAAGTTCATCGAATGATACCTTTGTTTCTCCTTTTGCCATTAGACAAAAAGGTGAGGAGAAGAGAGATGGAGCTTCCTTGATGGCAATTTCGGCGACCCCCTTTGGCAACTTATCATCCTCATCATTTTTCGAGTTGGAGCTTGCATCGGAATCCCATTCAATATAATAGGCTTGCCCGTTCTTCTTATTTTTATAGAATTTCCTCTTCTTCTTGTCATCAAATTTCTTGCCCTTGTTCTTCTTCTTGTTGGGACAATTTGCGGCAATATGACCAATTTCTCCACACTCAAAACACTTTTTGTCTTCAAAAGGATTCTTCTTTGATGATTGACCCTTGTTGAAGCTTTTGTTCTTCATGATTCTTCTTAGCCTTCTTACAAACAATGCCATCTCTTCATCGGAATCATCATCATCATCGTCATCATCACTCTCAATATTTTTCTTCTCCTTTGAGGACTTAGCCTTTAGAGCAATACTTTTTTTCTCTTCTTCTTTCACTACACCATGTGCTTCATTTTGTGATTGCTTGAAGATATCATGAGTGAGTACTTCACCTAGCACTTGTGTAGGAGTCATAGTTTTCAAATTTGATCTCACTATCAATGTCACAATTGTATCATATTTCTCCAGGAGACACCTAAGAAATTTGTGAGAGAAATCCTCATCTGAAACATTGAATCCAAGACCCTTGAGTTCATTCACAATCTCATTCAACCAGTTGAACATGGATGAGATACCTTCATCCTTCTTCATAGAAAATTCACTAAACTTTCCTTTGAACACATAAAGTTTAGCTTCCTTCACGGTAGAAGTCCCTTCATGAATTTCTATTAACTTGTTCCACACTTCATAAGCGGTTGAGAGATTCTTGACTCGATTGAACTCATTCACATCAAGGGCCCCATATATCATTTTCATTGCTTGATCATTCAATAATTCATTTGCTTCATCAGCTTCACTCATATTTTTATCATCAAGAATCACAAAACCTTCATTGACAATCTTCCACACTTTCTTGCCCATAGCCTTAAGATGCACCATCATTCTAGTCTTCCAATAATCATAGTTATTCCCATCAAAGAAAGGTAGCTTCCCCACATGAACATTGTTCTCACTAGCCATTTATCCTATTCCGGGATGGTTAAATCCTTGGAATACAGAGTCCTTGGCTCTGATACCACTTCTAGGATCTAGGATACCGACTAGAGGGGGGGGTGAATAGACGTTTTTAAGCTAAAACACAATACTTAACAAACTTTAATTAGAAACTCAAAAGATAAGCAACTACTAGCAAATCTACTACTAGGTATGTCAAGATGAGCTAGGATGACAAGTAATGAAACAAGATATATGAAAGCATTTACTTGAAGCAAGTACTACTAAGAAGGTAGAGAGCAAGAAGACAACCGAGAGAGAGACCGATGTTTTCCCGTGGTGTCGATGACTTGCTAGTCACCCCTAATCCACGTTGAGGTGGATTCAATGATTCAATCGCTTCTCTATCAAGACACCGCTTGATGTTTATGTTGGGATACAAGGTAGGCTACACTAGCGCAAATCAAAAAAAATCTACTGCGTAAACCAGGAAAACTGCCGTATAAGGATCACGGGATTACCACTCGACGCACTACTGGTGCGGAAGATGTAGATTCGCATCGATGCAGCGAAGTCGATCAACGTAGTCATATGTAGTCGATCACGTCGACATCTAGCAGCTCCTCAACAGCTCGTCCATGTGCAGCAAGATTGCCCTCGTACCGCGGCTCGTCGTCGGCTCGTTGTGGCTCGTCGGCGGCTCGTCCAAGTGCTGCAGGCATAACACCTCCAAGGTATCCACACGTGCAGGGAGGAAGCGTCGCAAGCCGGACTGCTAGATCCGTGAGTTGCAACAGGCAAGGGCGTGGGAGGCGAGGCAGATGTGTTTCGCCAAAAGGTGTGAACCCTAGGGCGCCCCCACCCCTCTATTTATAGAGGTTCCTAACGGGCCTCTGGGTCGAGGCCCATTAGTACTTCTAAACCTGTTGGCGCTAGAAATCGGCTAACCGAATTCCTAACATCGGACACACGACCCGGGAGAATCTGCTTAACTCCTGTTCGGGTGATTGCCCTGGTGCGGTTTGCACGGCGTGCCAGCCAATCTGACCTGTTGATTGGCAAGGAAAGAAACGTGTCAGTTCCCAGAGGTTGCGATCGGCTAAGGTTCCGATCTCGAGAAAGCTTATCAGCGAATCGGCCGATTTGCCGTAATAAGGAAATCGGCTATAATGCAACCGATTACCATGTAACATTTATAAAGAAAACTGCTAGAGTAATCTAAACAATGCTATAGTAGCAACGCTAGGAACAGATCTAATCGGCTATGCATAAAATAAATAGATTAAACAACAAAGCACAAGAAAAGCCGAAATTACCGATTCCTAGCTGGATAACTGGTGATAAAACTAGAACAACAGGTAAAACCTAGAATTCTAGTAAATATCAATAACTGATGAATAAATCTAAACGAAACGACAGCGATGCGCCCGAAGTTAAAGCTTAGAATTTACTCGATAAACGGAACTTACAAGATCGGCCGGAGGTCAAGTTGATGCAGCCCCGCCAACCCGTACGAACTCGTGAAAAAAGGAGAAAAAGTGTTGGCGAAGTCGCCTGCTTGAAAGTAAGCACGAGGAAATAGTAGTTTGTTGTATTGAGTTGATAATGATTACAGATCTACAAGGGTAGCTATTTATAGCCCCGTACAAACGACTCCTTATCCGACTAGAACTCTATCCCTAAATTTAAACAGAAAACGAATATTTACAAGTACGATTCGTACTAGGTCGATTATCACGCGCTTCATGGGCTGATCCTTCTTCATCTTCATAATCCTTTTTAAGCCCACACCGGCCCAACTATTCCAACCTCCTAATCGGCCGATCACCTCTTTGGAAAGGGGTAACCGATCAGGACCCACATGTCGAGGGCTCAGACTCACTCCGACCCTGGAAACTAAGGTCGGACGAGGCGGAGATCCTCCTTTGGAGGGTCGGGCGCGTCCGATCCCAAACCTCAGGGCTCGAGCGAGGCGAAGATCCTCCTTTGGAGGGTCGGGCACGTCCGATCCTAAACCTCAGGGGTCGGGCGAGGCGGAGATCCTCCGTTGGAGGGTCGGGCGTGTCCGATCCCAAACCTCAAGGGTCGGGCGAGGCGGAAATCCTCCCTTGGAGGGTCGGGCGCGTCCGATCCCAAACCTCAGGGGTCGGGCGAGGCGGAGATCCTCCCTTGGAGGGTCGGGCGCGTCCGATCCCAAACCTCAGCAGTCGGGCGAGGCGGAACTCCAAGGATCAATCGGCCGATCCTAGACTGTAGCATCAATTGGCCGATCCTTGACTGCAGCACCAATCAACCGATCCTTGACTGTAGCACCAATAGGCCGATTTCCAATCGTCGCCCTTGTATCTCGCCGCATCTTCCAATCTCTTCTTCTCCTAACGCCGATTTTACTCGTGTCAAAATCTGGCGTCAACACATGCCCCCCAGTTTCGGAGTAAAACATAGTCTTTACTTCGAAATTCTTTTCAACTTCCCGTCCGAAACAGACGCAATGAAAATATCCTTCCGTTTCGCGATCTCCAACCTGATGATTGCAATCTTTTTGAAACGGGCGCCCACGACAACCACTACTCCCGAAAAACTCGAAACGCCGGCGCGGTAAAAATTCCACTTTTACCCCTTCTCAGACCTTCTTTAAATATCAGCACATCCCGTACTCCTTACGAGCTCACGTCCTTCTTCTTCAGCGCACAGGCTTCCTTCTCCCTCCAACACTTTCCTTAGTCCTCCAATTCTCCAGCGCCTCCTTCCTTTCGCATTCCCTCCTACTTTTCCAATGGCGGCACCTTCAGGCACCTCACCAACGCGCGAAGCTCCAGAAATGGTGCCTTCGGCGAAGGTTGCAGTAGCGATAGCGGCGGCTCCATTGACAGAATAAGGAGCTCCATCGGCGAAAGTTGAA
This sequence comes from Setaria italica, assembly GCF_000263155.2. Lineage (NCBI taxonomy): Eukaryota > Viridiplantae > Streptophyta > Magnoliopsida > Poales > Poaceae > Setaria > Setaria italica. The sequence continues at coordinate 9,770,840 of NC_028451.1, forward strand.
GCTTCATCCGAGATCCCATTGGCAGCTTCATCATCTGCAGCTGCACCGGTGACTCCACCGATTACGAGGAGCTTCATCCCGGAGGTCATTACCGAAACTTTCCTTTATTAGTAATGCATTTACTTTAGATCTATTTCTTACCCTCGCACCCCCTTTTCCTTTTTAGGCGGTTAGGCATCGCATCACCATTCGTCTTACAGAAAACCTCGGCCTTATCTGCCTTGGGCCCATGGGAAACCCAGATCCAACCGACTTAATCAATTTGGAAACCCATAGGATCCCCTTCAAACAATCAACTATGGACCTAGATCACTGGTTGGGCACCTTTAGGTCTTGGCCGAACGAAACTCCTGGTTGGAGGGAATGGTACCAGCGGATAGCCGCCTCCAAGAAGGTCCAATGGGACGAGCTCAAAATTAGCCAATGCATCGATCTATCCCTGTCCCAAATGGAACGGAATGAGCCGTTAGTGGTGGCAACTTCTTACTTCTGGTCCGATGCTCTCAACGCATTCCTGTTTGGACACGGACCCATGACCCCCACATTGGCCGATGTAGTCTTGCTTACCGGCCTGGACATTTCTTCCCCGGACACCCCTTTCCGCCTTATAGCCGCAACATCACATTGGCTGGACACCAGGGGAATCGGCGGGTGGAAAGGTTTCATCAGATGCAACAAAAGGGCCGGATCTGTCGAGAACAGAGAGCACACGACCTTCGTGATGATGTGGCTAGAGAAGCACTTCTTCTGTGGGAGAGCAGCTGGTCCATCTACCAATACCCAAGCTCTGGCCGAAGCATTATCGATAGGGACTTCTGTTCCTCTTGGAAAGCACTTACTGGGAGCAGCCTACCACATGCTTCACCAAATCGGCATCAAGCTATCCCAAGGGGAGCCGATTGGAAACCCAGGTGGACCCTGGTGGTTCATTAACCTATGGCTGAACTTGTACATGAGTGAGATCTCTCAGCAGCGAGTGGAACACATGACATTCCCCAGCGTCGAATCGGCAAAGAATCCCACTGTCCGACGCCGGTGTACGTCTTTCGGCGAAGCGGCATCTGCCTTCTCCGGTTGCTCGTACTCTGCTACCAAGGTGGCCGAATACTTCCGGTGTTTTTATAACGGCTTCAATGAAGATGCAACCGTCTGGTTCCCTTATCGGAGAGATGACCCAATCTTTGAACTCCCTTCTTGCTTCGACTCAACCACCGGCCGATTCGACGAAGATCTCACAGATGAACTAATTAAACCGGGGATCTTACCGGCCAACTTCTTCTCAGGAAAGGATGCCCCTACTTATGAATTCTACAACCCCTCCGTTGCAGCTCGGCAATTCGGCATGGGTCAACTGCCGATTCAGGCATACTTCGTTGGCTGAGCAAAGTTCAGAGATGAGCTCACCAAGGGTCTTGACTATAGTCGGCTGCGAGATCGGATACCAGACTCCAGTACCATAGACTTGAATGACTGGATAGTAGCCCCCTTTGCTGTCCAACCATTCAAGCTATGGTGGGCCGAATGGAAACAGTACCCGTTCTGCGCCTCCGCATCGACATACTGCAATCTCCTGGATCCAGCCAACATCGATCCGAACACCGAGGTATTTTTCCCCTAGCCAATTTTCATTCCTTTATTAATGCGGTTAAATATGTACACTAACATCTTGTTGTTGCTTCAGTCTGAAAACCGCGTTCCCCCAACACACAGTTGGAGTGGCCGGCCGATAGAGGACCATCACCCATACACCATCTTCCCCCTTATCGGCTATGATGCCCCTTCCGTGGATGTGATTGCCGGCCGATTGAAGCAGGCGCAGAAGAAGGTTACCAAGAAGACCAGTCGCCGAGTATGAGCTCATATAGAACCGGCCGACCCTCCTATGATCACATCGGCAGAAACTTCGGCCACATTGCCCCTCCCAGCCGCTGGAGAAGTAGATACTCAAGTCGTCACGCAAGCTGGGGCGGCCGCTGCATCATTACTGGTGGAGGCCATGCAGGTAAACTTGTTGTCCGATCCTACCGATTGCCGTCTCAAAACTGACTCATCTTATTTTCAGACTACACAACCACTTCTGTGGACCCATAACAATCGGCAGCAACCCAATCGGTCATCATCACGCCCACGCTTCCATCTGCCGAGGTATACTACTCTTCAACCGATTTTCCTAGTATTTGGATAATATTCTTATTCAATCTTTTGACACAGGTCACCGGTACGCTTAGCGCCCCACCTAACCAACCAATGGTCATCTTTCGGGAAGCTGGCCCGAGCAAAGCACCAATCATGGTGGAGTCTTCTACTTCTGACGAACCAATGGTACCAGCCCCTGAATCGAGTATAACGGCCTCCCAAACGCAGTTTGAAGAAATCCGTTTCAAAGAGGTAAGAGACTTCTCCCCCCTTACTCGGCCGATTTGCTATCATCATCGGCTGATTTGTTCTTCTTCTTGACTTACTATTTTTCAGGAATAGGACACCCCCAATAACAGCCTTTTCTCGTTTGCGGTCGCGCTCTCCGATGACGAGGAAGTCGCCTCTCGCCAGGTCACTTTGAGCTCCGTCCCTGATGATGTCCGTGCCAAACTCGCAAGCATCCGATCCCTTCTTCAAGAGGACATCGGCCGATTGGTAGAAGATGCCTCGCCGATTCGGCAACTTCTTGGTGACGTCAGCGGGCGGGTACCAGAAGAAGCGGAAGAGGCCTTGGCGCCGGCCACATATATCGAGTCAATGAGGATTCCGGTCTTTAGGGCCCTGCGCCACATGGCCGATCGCGCCAAGTTGATCAAGACTCGTGAAGAAGAAGACACGTACAAGCGTCAAGCTCAAGAGGTGCATCAACGGATTCACTTTCTGGAAGACTCTCGCCCGGGGATCGTCGGCACGATAGATCGCCTCAAACGCCGAAGGGCAGAGCTTGCCAAGGACATGGAGCAGGTGACCAAAGCAATAGACGCCGAAGAAAAGAGGCTTCAGGAACTCCCTTCTGTCATCGCCGATCTGAAACAGGAGAGGCAGCACCTGGCTCACGAAGCCCTCAAACTCCACCGCCATATGTCAGAAGTCCCCGGATCGGCAGAGGATGACCAACGGGTCCTGGACTCTGCTGATCAGATCCGGCGCCGAGCGATCGCAGCTATCGATGCCCTTCTAGGTGACCTGTAAAAGTACTGGCAGTTCTTGTACGAACATTTAATGACCCCTTTGACCGTCCTTCGCGGCGCCCCCTTTATTTATTACCTTTTTCACTTCCGATGGGACGCGTCTTACCAAACATCCACGCCTTCCTTTCTTATAAACGCCGGCCTAGGTCCCCGTTCCGAGAGCACCTGTCTAGCTCGGATTCACCTTCCCAACCTGTTTTCGTCGGTGCGCCTTTCAGTCATGTATTCTTCATCTTCTACCCCTTCCTCTGTTAATCAGGTAAAAGATTTGCCTTCATTCTCTTTCTTAGTTTAACTCCTCTGAAAGGAATCACCTTTTCGACGGCTATACGTATGTTTTTGTTTTCCGCAGCCGCGTCGCCTTAACCCTAAACTCGAACAAGCCATCGAACTCGTGCACTCCGACGAACCGCTGTCACAAGAAGACAAGGACTTAATCAGGGCTCATCGCGATGAACTCCAAGAGCACGTCCCTGCTGACGTCCGACGGATCTGGGACTTTCTGGACGGCAACGACCACCAGTGACCTCAAGCCGACAGAAGTCACCTGCTTCCTCATCGAATCGTCCTTGAAGACGCAGGAGTAGGAACATCACGCCCGGCAATGGGCCAGAGTCATCCTCTCCCCCATCAAGTCGAAGCGGAGGCTGCGATGAAAGAGATAGAAGAACAGTACATCCGTCTTCTGATAGAACTAGGTCGAGCTGAGAAAGAGCTTAAGAAAAAGCGTGATTAATTATTTTTTGTTCTAAGGGCGACTTGTACCGTGTCGGCCGTGTAACCCACCGTTCGTACCGAATAAAACATATCGGCCGATTTGGACGATTACATTTCTTCTCTAGACGATTCCTTTTCTATCGGCTGTGTGTTGTTCTTCGTGGTTGATCCTTATGCTCCGACCCATATACTAGGGTAGTACCTTTTCAAGTATCTTCCGTTCAAAGCCCTAGTAAACTCTTCTCCTTCGATTGTTTTCAGAATGTAAGCGTTTCCTGGAGCACATCTGTCGATTTTATACGGCCCTTCCCATGTAGGGGACCACTTACCGAATTTAGGATCTTTCGACCCAATCGGCAACACTAACTTCCATACCAGGTCCCCCGGAGAGAATTGTTTGCCTTTGACCTTCTTATCATACCACCTGGCCACTTTCTTCTTGTTTTCTTTGATGCTTATCAAAGCTCTCAATCGTTGGCCCGCCAAGTCATCAAGTTCCCTTTTCATGAGTGAGGAGTAGTCGTCGGCCGCCAACTGGTCCTGGAGCGAAGTGCGTCTTGACCCTGCCCTCAATTCCCATGGTAGTACCGCCTCGTGACCGTACACCAACTGATAAGGGGACATCTTGGTGGCCCCATGGCAAGCCATCCTGTATGCCCATAGAGCTTCAGTCAAACATAAATGTCATTTTTTCGGTTGTTCCTCTATCTTCCTCTTGATTAACTTAATTATCCCTTTGTTGGAGGATTCGTCCTGGTCGTTAGCTTGGGCATAATACGAAGAGGAGTTTAATAATTTGATCCCCATATCGGCCGTGAACTCCTCAAATTCTCCGGATGTAAACATCATCCCTTGATCGGTTGTGATAGTCTGGGGGATGCCGAAATGGTAGACGATGTGGTCTCTTATGAAGTCAACCATAGCAGCCGATGTTACGGCCCTTAACGGAATTGCCTCCACCCATTTGGTGAAATAATCAGTGGCTACCAGAATGAACTTGTGCCCTTTACTTGACGGAGGATAAATTTGGCCGATGAGGTCTATTCCCCAACCTCTAAACGGCCATGGTTTGATAATGGGATTCATGGCCGATGCGGGCGCACGTTGGACATTCCCGTATTTCTGACAATCCTGGCATCCTTTATAATATTTGAAGCAATCTTCGAGGATCGTCGGCCAGTAATACCCATTATTCCTAATCATCCATTTCATCTTATGTGCCGATTGATGGGCTCCACACACTCCTTCATGGATTTCTCCCATCAGAGTCTTAGCCTCCTCCGTTCCTAGACACTTGAGCAGGACGCCATCAATTGTTCGGTAGAACAAGTCGTCTTCCAGTAACACATATTTGGTAGCATGAAAACGTACCCGCCGATCCACTTTCTTAGATGGATCTTTCAGGTAATCTGCAATCTCCTTTCGCCAGTCATTGGCCGCGAGCTCTAGAGCCATGGTGCCTTGAATCGGCCGATACCCAGATCCATGTTGGGCGAGCTTGTTGGCATCTTCGTTGTGATTCCTCGGGATGTGCTCGATAACTGCCGACTTGAATTCTTTCAGAAGCAGCAGGCAATCTTCATAATAAATCCTCAATACATCGTCCTTGCACTCGGACTTCCCTGTTAACTGATCCACGATAAGCATGGAATCCCCAAAAATTTCGACGGAATCAGCTTTGACTTCCCTTAGCAATTGTAATCCCTTCAGTACAGCTCGGTACTCTGCTTGATTGTTGGTGGTGGATGCTTCTATCGGCAGAGAGAAATCATAGCTTGCCCCCCGAGGCGATATGAGGACGATGCCGATTCCCGATCCAGCCCCACATGATGATCCATCAAAGTATAAGGTCCAAGGTACCGGTTCTACGAAGGTAGCCTCTGGCCCATAGTGTTGGGCAACGAAATCGTCCATGACCTGACCCTTAACGGCTTTTGCCGATTCATATCGAAGGTCAAACTCCGACAAAGCCAAGATCCATTTTCCGATCCGTCCTTTCAAAATCGGCAGTGACAGCATGTATTCTACCACGTCGTCCTTGCATACGACCACACATTCCGCTGATAGCAAATAGTGCCTGAGTTTGGTACATGAGAAGTAAAGGCATAGGCACAACCGCTCCACTGGAGGATACCTTGTTTCGGCGTCCAGAAGTCTTCTACTGACATAATAAATTACCCGTTCCTTTCCCTCGAACTCCTGGACCAGAGCCGACCCAATAGCTCTTTCATCGGCTGATAAATATAGTTTAAACGGCTTACCAGTTTGAGGAGGGACCAATACCGGTGGTAAGACCAAGTACTGCTTGATATCTTCCAATGCCTTGCGTTGCTCTTCCCCCCCATATGAACTCCTGGTCGGGCTTCAACTTTAATAATGGTGTGAAGGCTTGGATTCGCCCAGACAGATTAGATATGAATCTTCTGATGAAATTCACCTTGCCGATTAAAGATTGCAGCTCAGTTTTATTCTGCGGGGCCATGACTTTGTTGATGGCCGCTATGGTCTTCCGATTGATCTCTATTCCCCGCTCGTGCACCATGAATCCTAAGAATTGTCCGGCGGATACGCCGAAGGCGCACTTATTCGGGTTCATCTTCAGCCCATGTTTCTTAGTGCATTCCAATACTTGTCATAAATCGGCGAGATGCTCCTGGTGTCCTTTTGACTTGACTACGACGTCGTCGATGTAGATTTCTACTAGTATGCCGATAAGTTTGTGAAATATGTAGTTTATGGCTCTCTGATACGTAGCGCCGGCATTTTTCAAGCCGAAAGTCATTACCACCCACTCGAATAAACCAAGGTGACCCGGGCATCTGAAGGCCGTTTTGGGTATGTCTTCTTCGGCCATAAGTATCTGATTGTACCCAGCGTTTCCATCCATGAAATTAATAACCTTGTGTCCCGCAGCGGCATCTATCAGCACGTCGGCCGTTGGCATTGGGTATCCGTCCATTGGTGTGGCCTGATTGAGGTTCCTGAAATCGACGCATACGCATAGCTTTCCGTTCTTCTTGTATACTAGTACAATGTTGGAGATCCATTCGGCATAACGGCATTGCCGAATAAATTTTGCTTCGATTAGCCGCGTTATTTCGGCCTTTATGTCTAGTAGGATTTTAGGATTGCACCGCCGTGCAGGCTGTTGATACGGCCGATACCCTGGCTTTATGGGTAACCGATGCTCAACGATAGATCGGTCTAATCCGGGCATCTCATGATATTCCCAAGCAAAGCAATCTTTAAATTCTCTTAACAAACTTGTCAGTTTACATTTGTATTCCGGATCTAAATTTGCACTAATATATGTCGGCCTTAGTTTGGTGCCATCGCCTAAGTCTATCATTTCTAATGAATCGGCCGACGTGAACCCGTGTCCCAGCTTCCCATCTTCTCGGGCGAACTGATCCATTTTAGTCTGAGTCTTCGGAGCCGACTGCTCGGATCGGCTGTAGGCCAAAATCGGACACCTTCAAGAAGTCAGTATCCCATACTCTCCCGGATATGCACTTGACGGTTTCGCAGCTCCACTGCTGCGTGTCGGCTGCTGCGATGCTGTATGCGGAATCGGCGGTGACCACCTCGATGTTGTCGCCGACCCATTGTATGAGGCATTGATGCATTGTAGATGGGATACAGCAATTTGCATGTATCCAGTCTCGGCCGAGTAGCATGTTGTAGGACCCCTTGCCATTAATGATAAAGAAAGTAGTAGGAAGGGTCTTACTGCCGATGGTGAGGTCGACGCAGAGAGCGCCGCGAGCGGGGGATACGTTGCCCTCGAAGTCCTTAAGCATCATATCTGTCTTGGTCAGGTCATCATCGCTCTTCCCAAGCTTCCGGAACATGGCGTACGGCATGATGTTGACTGCAGCCCCTCCGTCTACCAGTAATCTGGTGATGGGTCGGCCGTTGGCATGCCCTTTAAGAAACAACGCTTTCAGGTGTTGCCGTTTGTCTTCTTCGGGCTTCTCGAATGTGGCTGTCATTGGCTCCAAAGCCAATTGCGCCATCTGCTCTTCCATTGCCGACATGTCCTGTCGGTCGGCAAGAGTCATGAATTCCATCGGCAGTATGAAAACCATGTCGATGTCGGCTACCGATTCATCGCCTGCCGATTCATCGCCTCCTCTGTCCTTTCTTTTGGGGCGCCATACCTAAGACCTGCCTTTCTTCTCGTCCGTCGTGTACTGTTGCTCTTCCTCCTGCTGTTCCCACTGGCAGAGACGTTGGATTCTTCGTTTTTGAGACTTGGTCAATCCATCGGGGCACCACCTGGGGTTCACCGGTTTGGTTCGTGGTCTAGCACGTTCCCATTCCGGTCCGCGTCCTAAAGGGTTCTCGTCTGATACCCGAGCATCGACCATCTCTTCAAGCCGACTGTGGACACTGACCCTGTTTTCTGGTCGGTCATGTCAATCAAATCCGCCGCCTGGCCCATCATCGCGCCTGCCTTCCGACCGGTCATTTCGGTCACTTCTGCCCCCCAGCCGATCACGTACTGGAGGGCGCCGGTCGTCTTGGTCGCGCCAGTTCCTGCTGATCGGCTCTGGTTTCCTATCTCTGGAGCGAGACCTACTAAACAACCGATTGTTACGATACGGGCCGTTGCATTCAGGGCAATTATCGACCGAAGGCAGCCTGAGGTTGCTTTCCCAATAGTGGATGAAGAACGGACATCGCAAGGGATCTTCATGTCGCCGCATTGCTTCTTCCCAGGATCTTGAGCGTTCATGTTGCCGCTGATATTTGTTGAGCAGGAATTGGGAAGTAACGTGTCTGCGTGGTTCTCCTAATCCGTCGTCATCGTCCTCCATCCGCCGTTTCCCCTTGACGTCTTTAGGTGCCGCTTGATTTCTGGGGTCTACGGCGCCGCTCTTTTTAGCCGATTCGGATGTCAGCACCTTGGTTTGGAGCGAATTCTTTCCCGCGTCAACCATGTTGGTGGGGAAGGGGTGCTGGTCGATCTTCATCGGCTTGGCTGGTTTTGTTGGCACTTCAAATTTGAGTCTGCCCTGCTCAATGGCCGACTGTATCTGCTGCCGGAAGGTTTTGCATTCATTCGTATCATGGGAGGTAGCGTTGTGCCACTTGCAATATTTCATCTTCTTCATCTGTTCAGCAGAAGGAATCGTATGGTATGGCGAGAGCTTGATCTGTCCTTCCTGGAGGAGGAGGTCGAAGATTTTATCGGCCTTTGATGTGTCAAATCCGAACGTTTCTGGCTCCTTCTTGCCGAACGGACATGATATCGGCTTCTTCCCTTTAATCCATTCCGCAAGGCCGATTTCTGTGTCTTCTTCGGTTTCTACCTCTTCTAAGTATGCCACCTTCTTCTGGAAGTTCCTCCGTGGATCGAAAGAACGTACTTCTTGACCGGACAATCGGTGGACGATTTGGCTCAAGCTTTCAAACTCCTGTGAGGCGTATTTTTCTTTGATGTGAGGTAGGAGACCTTGGAAGGCTATATCGGCCAACTGTGCATCAGTCAGGGCCAGGGAGTAGCACTTATTTCTGATTTCCCTGAACCTCTGTACATATGAGGATATCGGCTCGTCGCTTCTCTGCCTGAGGCTGGTCAAATCGGACAGCTTCATCTCATGTACCCCGGCGTAGAAGTATTTATGAAATTGCCTTTCCAGGTTGGCCCATGCAATTATCGAGTTGGGCGGTAAGGTGGTGAACCACTGGAAGGCCGACCCAGACAGGGATGACGAGAAAAGGCGCACCCGTAGAGCATCTTGCGCCGCTGCTTTCCCGCATTGGATGATGAATCTATTCACGTGTTCCACGGTTGAGGTGTCATCCAATCCCGAAAACTTGGTGAAATCAGGAACTTTATACCGATGGGGAAACGGCAGTGAGTCGTATGTAGGCGGGTACGGTGTCCTGTATGTGTAGGTCTGCACCTTCAATTTTAAGCCAAATTGCTCTTGAATCACCTCTGCTATGCGTGCCGACCAGTCCGGCTGTTGCTGGTGTACCGTCGGCTGGGGAACTGGTACATGCTGGTATATTGGCGGCGGGATGACTTGATGATGAGGGAAGGCGTGCGGTGTCTGATGTGTTGTAGCCGGCTGCGTATTCAGGACCGGCTATTTGAACGAGCCCCCCGCTTCGTCATATAGTATGAGTGGTCTAGTAGCCGCCTGGAAAGATGCCTGGAGTTGAGGACTTTCATGGGTGGCCGGTTGATCCGGGGCGGCCGTCACGGATGGTGCCCCCCAAGGCGCTGGATTTATTGGAGGAAACTGCGCGGAGGACAACTGAATGGGACGTGGCTGGAAGTATTGTGTGCCATTAAACCCCATAGGGATCGATGATGAGGAAGCGCCAGAACCCCCAACTGGAATTTGGATCGGCTGAGAAGCCGAATAAGGTGTATTTGGATAACTCTTGTTCGGAGCCATAATCGGCGGAGCATATGCCGGCCCCTGGTACCCTTGAGATACACCGCTAGCCAAGGAGCTGATGATGGCATTGTATACCGTATTAGAAAGCACCGGGGATTGATCGATGAAAGCTTGATAGATGGATTGCTGAACAATCTCGGACATCTTGTCCGAGTCCTCGGTGATTGTGATTTGGCGGGAAGTTGGAAACGGAACCTTTTTAATAGTCTCCCCGCTCCTGCTGCGACTGAAGGACTGCAGACATGTCCTCCGGTAGTATGCCGTCTGCCTCTCTAGTTCTTCCTACTGGTCGTCCCTGAGATATGCCTCTGTCACTTCGATGATGTTATCTTCGGAGACTTCAGCAGCTTTCGACATGGTGGCGGTTATATTGGTCCCACCAGGCGTGCCAAAAGTGTGTTGGCGCTAGAAATCGGCTAACCGAATTCCCAACGTCGGACACACGACCCGGGAGGCGCGGGAATCACATTGATCTTCGCTCACTGCAACTGGTTACGTGTATCACTTAACTCCGATGGCGGAAACCCGACTGGTAGGAGTATGTCGTTACACTACCATTGCAGCAAGAACACGAAACCAGGACATAGATCAAATTAAAAACTCGCATATCTCCATATGCACACATCCCGAATCCAAAACTAAACAGCTACGGCTCTGATACCACTGTTGGGATATGAGGTAGGCTACACTAGCGCAAATAAAAAAAAAATCTACCGCGTAAACTAGGAAAACTACCGTATAAGGATCACGGGATTACCACTCGACACACTACTGGTGCGGAAGATGTAGATTCACGTCGATGCAGCAAAGTCGATCAACGTAGTCGTACGTAGTTGATCACGTCGACGTCCAGCAGCTCCTCAGCAGCTCGTCCACGTGCAGCAAGATCGCCCTCGTACCTCGGCTCGTCGTGGCTCGTCGGCGGCTCGTCCAAGTGTTGCAGGCGCAACACCTCCAAGGTATCCACACGTGCAAGGAGGAAGCGTCACAAGCTGGACTGCTAGATCCGTGAGTTGCAACAGGCGAGGGCATGGGAGGCGCGGCAGATGTGTTTCGCCAAAAGGTGTGAACCCTAGGGCGCCCCCACCCCTCTATTTATAGAGGTTCCTAACGGGCCTCTAGGTCCGAGGCCCATTAGTACTTCTAAACCTAATCCAACTCGGATCACATCCGAATTGGGCTTCCAGCCCCTTAAGTGTGTGACCCTATGGGTTCGGATACATATAGACATGGCCCGAGTACTCCTACTCGGCCTAATAGTCGGTAGCGGCCTCTAGCAAGACGTGCCAACTCCTATATGCACACGAAGATCATATCAGACGAACCATCACAACATTATATACACGCTATTCCCTTTGCGTCACGATATTTGGTCTAGCTTCAAGCCGACCGCTCTTTCTCGATCCTGTGATTCGGAATCCCTTTGTAGGTTAACTCTTAACCGTACGTAGCATGGCCATGCATTTTCAGATCCGATCACTCGAGGGGCCCAAAATATCACTCTCAATCAGAGAGGGGCAAATCCCATCTTGATTGACCATGTCTCATAGCATGCTTCTTGACAAACCCGAAAGCTACCTTTATAACTACCCTGTTACGGCGTAGCGTTTGATAGCCCCTAAGTAGGTCGATCCACATCTTGAATATATGCGACAATCTCAGGTCTAAGGACAAAGCGTATATGTTGTTTAAAGAGAGAACTACTTCTCGTGTTGGGTCAGTCCTAGCATATGTCTCCACATGTGCCCACATTATTAGTTCAACATCTCCATGTCCATGACTTGTGAAACATAGTCATCAACTAATATATGTGCTAGTCTAATATTCATGTGTGTCCTCACATGAACTCCGACTAGGGACAACTTTAGAATAACCATACAAGTAAAGAGTTTCACACACAATTCACATAATTGTAAATCAATTCAAGTAGCCTTTAATGGATATTTAAGGAACACAATATAAATCATGGATACAAATGGAATATCATCATCTCTATGATTGCCTCTAGGGCATACCTCCAACAGTTTAAGCCGAATTAAATCAAAGAACCTCTCCAAACCTCGTTTCCACTAGAGTTGCTCTTCACCACTCCGGTGAGGTGAGCACAAAACCTCTCACAAGAATAGCCGGAGCAACTTTACAATCTCCTTGAAGTGCTCAACAGCTCCACAAGCTCCAAGCCGTTTAGGAGGCGGCAACCTCCAAGAGTAATAAGCCAATTGACGCTTGCTTGAAGACTCCCTAGTGCCCCAAAGCTCAAGAAATCAATGCAATGCACTAAAAGCCTCTCAAACTCATTAGAAAGCAATCTCAATTCAATGCAAGTGAGTGAGAGGTGGAGAGCGGCTCAAAAGATCATAAATGTAGTCCAAAGAGCCAAGAGAGGGCTCCAACAACCAGTGGGGGGGTATTTATAACCCCCACCACCAAAACTAGCAGTTACAGTAAATTTTCATGCAAAACTGGGAAACCGCGGACCATCCACAATACAAGTCGTAGACCATTCATAGTACAAAGCCCAACGGCTATATTGGCATTTAATGCGTGTCAGAGAAGAACCGTTACGGGGGTCGCGGATCGTCCGCAGTACAAGTCGCGGACCGTTCGCGTCCTGTGGATCGTCCGCCAAATGAACTACGGACCGTTTGCAGTTCAAACACCCAGCAGAAATACTTTCTGGAGGCCCTTAGTGGACCGTCTGCCAAATGGACTGCGGACCGTCCGCAGTTCAAACACCCGGCAGAAAAAGTTTCTGGAGGCCCTTAGCGGACCGTCCGCCATTTGACCGGCGGACCGTCCGCTATTGGCGCAGAAACTCCATTTCAAAAGAGATCTTTTCAATATTAAAAAACATATGCTCATCTTAGATCAAAACTTTGATATGCAATGCATTCTTTTGAGCAAAGAGGCACTATAGAACCCTCAAGCAATAAGAGAATTGACCCCTCTTAATAGTACGGCCATCTATCCTATTAAATCCGGTCTTATTATTCATCCACTAAGCACCTGTTTGACCGACAAAAGGAAGAAACCCTATTTTATACCTTTGCCTTGAGCCTTCCATCTTCAAATCAATTTGGAATGTCATCATACTAAGAATCATGGCCACAACTCATTCATGGGGCTAACCTACACTCAATATTACTCATTGAAAAATGTTAGTCCTCAAGGGGTTGTCATTTATTACCAAAACTCAAATTATGGGCCTAGATTCTTTCATCAAGGGCACAACTTGCCTTCTTGCTCCTACTCTTGCTGCACGAAGTCCTCGAAAGCTGGTTCCTCGAACCCTTCGAGCTGCTGACCATCTATATGCATCACATCGGCATATACAAGTATACAAAGGCATAATATAAAAAAACAGTACACCAATCCATATGAACAGAGACAAACAAGCTTACTAAAATATTCTACACGTCAAAACAAACACGTGGATATAAAGAACGCTAAAAACGGAGCTAGGATGAAAACTACGCTTAAAACAAGCTACAGGGGCCTATCTGTGAGAAAACTAACTTCCAGGGGCTAAACTATGAAAAAACTGAGGACCAATGCAAAAATACATGTGTAAACCGAAGGTCTAATGTGCAAAAGTGCCAAGCTGGATGGCGGGTTCTATTACGCGAAATTGTAGGGGCCTAAGTGAAAGAAGACATGACTATTTGGAAATGTTTTTGATTCGCGGTGGATGACGGGTTGATTTGTGGAAAATAGAGGAACCTAAGTGCAAAAATGCCAACGCTGACCGGTATAAGCTTGGTTGACTTGCGTGTGGATCACTTAGGGTCGTCCGATCACGATCTAGCAGATGGCTTTGATCGCGCGCATCCGTGGTTGCGCTATAGGGCTCGAGGTGGTGGTGCTTTGCTGGGGATGGCCGGCGACGCACGTCAGGGTGCGGCTTCGCGCGCGAACTGCGCCAAGTGGAAGAGAAGGCTTAGGCAAACCCATTTTGCAGGTCACTGGTGAGTTTCACGGCGTCGAGGTGGCGGAACAGGGCGTGGCAGCGAAGCCGATGCTCCTGCGAGCTTGCGAGGGCGGAGGGGGTCATGTCGTCATGCAGGAAGGGCACGACCAAGTTTCTTACCTCCGCACGAACCTCCGGTGGCGCTACTGCGATGAAGAGGTGATGGCGGCGCTGAAGCTTGGGGAGCAGCGGCACAGGGAAGAGAGAACAAGATGTGAGCTCAGTGTGCGGGGGAAGCTCGGTGATGGGGGGGTATTTATAGCCTCCTGGCGGCGATGGATAAGGGTGGCGGCTGCTGGGGCCTGCGGAGGAAGCGGAGGCGGCGAGTGTGCGACATGGGGGAGGTGGCGAGCTGCACGTGCAGGAGGTGGGGAAGGAGGTGGAGGTTGTGGGGGCGTGCAGTGGTTGCGGCGGCCAGAGGTGGGGGATGACGGCCGAGTCCCACCTGTCAGCGGCTGAGGGAGGAGGGGAGGAGGGCTAGGCCGGCGTCGGTGACCTGGGCCGGAGGGAGCTGGTTGGCTGAGCAGGTTTGCTGGCGTGAGGGAAAGAAAATAGGCTAACGGGCTTGGGCTGAAAGGAAAGGGAAGAGGGAAAGTGGCCCATGCGAGGAAAGCAAAGGATAGATTTGAACTAAAAGTAAAATTTGGAATTTGAACTTAAATCCAAATTCCAACCACACAAAATATATGTAACAACATGAATGCTCAATGAACTCCTATGTTGGATTTATTTAATTGGAAATATTTTTAAATGCCTAGAAAATTTAAATGCGACCTAATTTGAACAAATTCTATTGAGTTTGAGAATTTTTAAATTTTTGGGTGTTACAACGAGAATGCGAAGCTCGAGGGGAATTTAGAGGATAACACCAAGATTATTGACGGGCTTTGATTCGCTGCTGATAAGGAGCTAGAGGAGAAAACCAAATACATAAAGGAAGCCGAGGTTCTGCTGAAAGCGAAGTTTGCTGAGCTCTACGAGGAGTACGTGACTGCTCTTCTGACTTATGGTGCCGAACCAATCCCTTTCTCTGGTGATGAGGATGTTGTGAAGATTTTCGAGTGGATGAAGGATGAGTTCGAGGTTCTTCCCAAAGTTATGGCTTGTCTCAACATGTACTCTGTATCCTTTTGTCTTGATAGCATACTGTAACTTCTTGAGAAAGAGGGGTGTGAGCATTTTCTGACTTTCGCACGTGACGGTTATGCTGTTCCCATGGTCCCAGAGCTTGGAACGGAAGGAGTCTCCAAAAATGTGAAGATTGCAAAGATAAAGTTGTTCAAGCATCTCTGGCTAGCCTCGGGTCAAGGATATGTTCAACAACTTGCTAGAGATAAACTGGTAGAGGATCAGGCGAGGCGGGAGGCTGAAGAGAAAAAGAATAGTGAAGAGGCGGGACCAGCTTAGACTTGTATGCGCTTAGTTTAAGCGTTCGTGATAGACTTGGACTCGGATTAGAGATAGAGATAAACATGTATTAGAAATCGAGTGTCCTACACGATGTAAACAACATGTACTCTGTTGTGGGATTGCCTCTATATAAACAAGTAACCAATGGTGAGCTGGGTAAGGCCGGCAGCCAAGTTTATCAATCTACCACAAATCTTTCACACCGTACCGTTGTAATTAATTAGCTGACCTAGATACACCCATAGATATGCTTTGGTTCAGTCCCGGGGGCAATGTAGGGATGATTAGAGTTGACGCGTGTAATATGCTGGCAACGACCCCCATTGTTCAGCAGCTCTTGTTGCCTCGTTGCTCTGCTCTCTGCTCTGCACTGTTGGTCCAGTCAGTTGCCAATCTTGGGCAAATGAAGTGGCACATGCTCTGTCTGACCAGTGACCATGCTCTGTTTCTCGGAAAAGCAGGCAGGGGTCGTGCATCAAGCCATGGAAGAGGGGAAGTGCATCACAAATCATCACAAATCAAAGTATGTTTCAGCATCTTTGACTTTTCTTGTCCGTTCATCAGGACCAACTCAATAGCTGTAAATGCAAATGGAACGGGGTGCAGTACTTTCATATATGGAATGAGTGATTCCACTCTTTGTTCGGTTCAACTACTACCATAATGTAATCAAATAGTATGCTTCTTCTAATTTGCAAAAACAACAACTTTTGTTTCTAATTACATAGGGAAGGGGTGGTAAGAGGCTTGTATAACGTGAGAATTTGATTAAAACGTTAACCAATTACAGAGTGACCATGAGATGCAACTGATTTTCTGCTCACTGTTGTCGGCATTTGTACAGTAAGTACGTGTCAAGAGCGTGAGAACACGGCGGTGCTGTACACACGCGTCAACGCCGTCTTGCTGTGATTCCCGAGTCAAGTCGTCGTCAAAAGATGCTTGCCTGGTGCTTGCAATCATCATGATGTGTTCACAGCACATGATATGTTCCTACACACACTGCACGCTTTGTCACTTCGGGTTGCAATCATCTCTTTTACAATTTTTTTTTGTTTTTCCTGCAGCACAGGACACATTCAATAATTCACAGCACATGATATGTTCCTGTCAACCACTTGAGGTCTATATCTCGATCTGAAATATCTCCATGCCGTACTAGACACAACAACCCTCGATCCACCTCCGTTCATGCAACATGGAGCGAGCCATGGTGAGCGCGGCGACCGGAGCGATGAGCTCCGTCCTCGCCAAGCTGGCGGAGCTGCTCCATGAGAAGTACAAGCTTGCCAAGGGGGTCCGCAAGGATATCCAGTTCCTCAGGTCAGAGCTCAGCGTCATGAATGACCTGCTGTATGACATGGCAGGCATCGAGGACCTCGACGCCCGCGACAAGGGGTGGCGGGACAGGGTGCGGGAGCTGGCCTACGACGTCGAGGATTGCATCGATCTCTCTGTGGCCCGGTTCCGTCGTGCCGGAGGCGATGCCAGCAAAGGTGGGTTCTTCGGCACCAAGCAGCTGGTACGGAAGCTCAAGAAAATCAGAGTGTCCCTTCAGATAGCTCACGAGATACAAGAGCTCAAGGCTCGTGTCATCGAGGAGAGCGATCGACAGAAGAGATACGATGGCCTCATCGGATCCAGCTCCGATGCTTCTCGTAATAAGGTTGACCCCCGGATGTGCGCGCTATGGGAGGAGACGAAGAATCTCGTCGGACTCAACGGACCCATGGATGAGGTCATCCGCTTGTTGATGCCTGGAGAGGGAGAGGTGCCCTCACAGCAAGTCAGGACTGTGTCCATCGTTGGGTGTGCAGGCTTGGGCAAGACCACTCTCGCCAATCAGGTGTACCAGAAAATTCAAGGCCATTTTGAGTGCCAAGCCTTTGTATCGGTGTCTCAGAACCCCAACATTAAGGACATACTGATGAAGATTTGTTCTCAAGTTGGAGCAACCCCAAGCATGGCGGATGATGAGCTCCTTCTCGTCAACAAGCTCCGAGAGCAACTCCAGTACAAAAGGTGTGTTGCTTTATTTCGACTCTATGTCCCTATCTTCCTTTATCTATAGTGATGTCTGTGCTCACCTAGTAGAAGCACCCAGCCACAATTATCTTAAAACCAGAAATTATCACATAATTCGGTGGGAAAAAGAAAACACACACATCAACCTTTATTATGAATGGCTCTGATCTGTTGGCATGGTCCTCCTAATATACCACAAATGCAACTAGGATCTGATTCACCCGGTTCATAACAAACATGCTCAGTCAATTGGCAAACCAAAAAAATAAAATAAGAAGCTTATATAAGAATGTTGTTTTTATCTACAAAACACTACAATCTTCATGAGCTTAAAAGCATGTTGTTTCCACCCAATTTGAGATACATAAGCATCAATCTTCAAGATCTTAAAAGCATGCGTTCTGACTCTTAAAAAGATTCACAACTTTTCTATATCTTGCAGATGGAAAAATTATTAACATATTTTGTGTTCATTTTACCTAGAATAGTTGTATTTTTTGTCATAATGCAATATGTTTTCATTTTGATTACTATTTCACCAGATCAAGAATGAAGCATTACATGCATAGTTTTTCCCTTACAACATAAATTTTATAAAATCAGAATCACATATTATGCAGGTATATTGTTCTAGTGGATGATATATGGCACTCCGATCCATGGAAGATCATTGGACAAGCATTGGTCAGAACTAGTCCTGGTAGCGTAATAATCCTGACAACACGTTTAAAAGATGTGGCTGAGTCATGTTGTTCTTCTCACGGTGGTCGTGTTTATGATATGAAACCTCTGGACGACAACGACTCTAGAAGGTTGTTTTTCAAAAGAATTTTTGACTCTGAAGATAAGTGTCCTCATGAGCTAGAAAGAGCTTCTGAAGATATATTGGAAAAGTGTGATGGCATACCACTTGCAATAATTTCGATATCCAGCTTCTTGGCAGTTGATGTACCACAATCTGCTGATCACTGGAACAAGGTGAAAGAATCTATAAGTTCACCACTTCCTGGAAATAAGTCTGTTGAGACCATGCAATCAGTATTATCACTCAGTTACTATAATCTCCCACACCATCTGAGGACTTGCCTGTTGGACTTGTGTGCATTTCCAGAAGATTGGATAATCGATAGCGATCGTTTAATAGGCAGATGGATTGCAGAAGGATTTGTTAATGCAGAACCAGGAGAGAATCTATATGAAGCAGGGCTAAGGCATTTCAATGAGCTGATAAACCGGAGCTTGATCCAACCATGGGATGAGCTGAGAGGTGTGGTTTGGAGCTGTAGAGTTCACGATGTCATCCTTAATTTTCTTGTGTCCAAGTCAGTTGAGGAGAACTTTCTTACTTTTTCGAACCCATCCGGGCTCCCAACTTCTGTCCATAGTAAGGTTCGTCGCCTATCTCTCCAGAATAGCTACCAAGAGAATGTAGTTTCATGGATAAAGTCTGTTAAGCCTTATGTCCGATCACTTTCATGCTTTAGGGACTGCAACAAAGAATTGTTTCCTCTTACGGAATTTGAAGTTGTACGTGTGTTAGACCTGGAAGAGTGTGAGTCATTGAAAAATGTGGACCTTGCAAATATAGAGGAGTTACTTCAGTTGCGGTATTTGAACATTGGAGGAACAGGTGTCAGTGAGCTCCCTGCTGGAATTGGACAAGTCCAGAATCTAGAAACATTAGATATAAGATGGAGTAAAGTGGAAAAATTGCCGTCAACTATTGTTCGACTTGAAAAGCTGGCATGTCTTTTCGTCGATCGGAAAGTCATGTTCCCAGCAGAAGGCTTCAGCAAGATGAAAGGATTGGAACAACTAAAATGTTTCTCGATCCACGGGCAACCACTCAACTTTCTGAAAGAGCTAGGCCAGCTTACCAACCTGAGAACCCTGGAAGCAGAAGTTATGGTGGATTCCAATGAAGCAAATGTCAATTATGAAGGTAGCGGGTGGGGGATCTTCACTTCTTCACTCCAAGCACTGTGCAGCCATAAACTTGTTGATATTAATATATACGGGAGGGGTTCTCCCCCCATTCTCATGGATTCCTCGTTCCCTGCTCTGCAAAGCCTCCGGACATTTGTTATTTTTCCCATCAACAGTCCCCCTATCTGGATGGGCTTACTTGTTAATCTCGAGCTGTTACATCTCGAAACTAAACAGTTCACTCCGGAGGATTTGCAAGTGCTTGGAGGCATGCTGGCTCTTGAGAGTCTTGTACTGGATCTTGGCAACACCTATGCATGTCCTTTCACCATCCGAGGACACGAATTCCAACGTCTCAAATACTTCTATGTCAGCAGACTGTGCCAAATTCTGTTTATGCCTGGTGCTATGCCTAAGGTGAAGCACCTCGAAATTACACTCGCCTTCACCACGGATAGTTACAACGATCTCGGCATCCAGCACCTCGCCAGCCTCACCAGGGTCAATGTGAGTATCAATCATGTCTGGTGTGGCCATAGAGGAGCCGTCGAAGATCTGGTGGCCAAAACCCGGAGCTTACTTGACGCACATCCCAATCATCCCACACTAATATTCGATACATCCTTTTATGGGAAAAATGAATAATAAGCAGCAGCTTCACGATAGCAAGGTAATACAATAATTTTTCCTAAGCCATGCAGTTTTCTAGATTTATTTAACTTTTTCTCTTCCTTCCTTTAAATATCC
This sequence comes from Setaria italica, assembly GCF_000263155.2. Lineage (NCBI taxonomy): Eukaryota > Viridiplantae > Streptophyta > Magnoliopsida > Poales > Poaceae > Setaria > Setaria italica. The sequence goes on from NC_028451.1 coordinate 9,791,218, forward strand.
GATCCGTTCATAGTAACTAGTTACTGTTCTTTTTGGTGAACAAAGCAAGATCCTTGTCGACCAGTCTTTCCGTTCGTCCGTCCAGTCTGGTTTATCAGTGAGGAGACATCAAGCCACAAACATGTGTTTGGTCATGCGCGTGTTCAATTTCATCTGTACTATTTGCAGAATTTCATTATTCATAATCTATATATGAAATTTGTTTAGTTGCTCCACTTTTGTTGTTCTTGAATAAGAAATGACATCCATTATTTGCTCTGCCAGCCCTGTTCTGCTCCATGCAGCAGAAATGGCTATAGACAAACCTTTTGGGCTGCCTACATTGTAACCAAACATTTATTTGAGAATTTAGTTGCAGACCTGCTTTGTCTTTACTAACTGCTGGACGCGTCTTTCAAAGCACCTTGAGTTAACGCTACGAGTTGAGTTCTCGTAATAATCGAAGAAAAAGATTTTCATGAGATTTAGTAAATTATTTGTCATTAGTTTTTTTCCCGGATAGCAGCCTTGCAGGAGGTTTTGGCAATAGAGCCTCGTGATCATCTTTGGTGACTTGCATGACTGGTTGCCTGGTTGGCCCTACTAAGGTCCTATTTGGCATGGCTCCAACTCCGGATGGAGCTGCTCCACTCCAGAACTCCACATGGAGCCAGCTCCGCTCCAAAACTCCAGAACTAAAATGGGATGTTTGGCTAGATGGGTGCTCTCAACTCCAAAAAAGATCGATTTCAGTGTGGATTGCCATTGTTTCCCCCCAATTAAGACCCCACTTGTCATCCTCTCTATCCCATCTTCTTCTTCCCCTTTCAATATGCCAACGGGTTGTGTGTATTTTACATCCATCCATCCCCTTTCAATATCCCAACATATGTTGTAAATGAATGGATGAACATGGTCAGGAGGAGTGGGTGGCGGGGTGGGCGGCGACGGGGGCGGCGACGGGCGGCAACGGGCGACGGGCGCGACGCGGGGCAGCGACGGGCGGCGACGAGCGGCAACGGGCGGCGACGAGCGGCAACGGGCGGCGACGGGCGACGGGCGCGACGCGGGGCGGCGGGCGGCGACGGGCGACGGGAGCGACGCGGGGCGACGACGGGCGGCGGCGGGCAATGGGCGCGGCGCTGGGCGGCGACGGCGACGTGCGCTGGGCGGGCGACTGGCCTTGACAATGGGGAACAATAGAATAGAACGAAACGTTTTTTTTCCATAACCAGTGGTATTGGTGGGTAATTATCCACCAACTCCACGAGGAGGTTCAAAAGAGAGGTTTCTGGAGTAGCAAAAGAGGTGCTCCAAAACTCCACCTCCATTTGCACAACAGCTCCATGGAGTTGGCAACTCCATGGAGTTTTGGAGTTGGGGTGTTTGGCTGAATTTTTTTATGGAGTTGCTGGAGTTTAGGAGTGGAGCCGTGCCAAACAGGGCCTAAGTCTCGCTTCGTTTACATGGGTTTGTGGGTGACAGTGCTGTGCCCTGGAAACAGAGGATACAAAAACGCCGTGGGCAGGTCCTCCGCGGCCGCGAACATGTCTGTCACTCTATCTCTGCAGCATTTCCAGTCCTCACCATTCCTGTGCCTCTGAAAATGAAGTGATGCTATTTGATTCAAGGCTTCTGTTGCGGGCGGCGTCTCGTCCGTCACACCGCCAGTTGTTGCTCTTCCGTTGATGGAGTGGAGAGAATTAACACGGGCACACAAAATTCAGCTCTCTTTCTCAGAGGCACAATCAACAGTCAATGGCATCTTCGCATCGGAATTTGGAAGCTCTCCACAGTAGAGCAAAGGGAACGGAAGTGAACGGCCGGATCGCGGCGGCGCTTCGGCGAGCCGTGGCGTGGCGACCCTGTGGTGGACGGTAATTGAAATACCGTCCAGCCGTGGGTCCGTCCTGTCCGTCCAATCTGAAACGAACTAGGATTCCCAAAGCTGAGAACCCAAGCCCTCGCACCTCGGTGATAGTTCCATAAAAGCTATTACGTGCGGATCCCTGTCTCAAAAGGCACAACAACCATACAACATAGAGAAAGAAGAAAATATAGTGTATATCATTTATTCAGTAACATGAGTACGAGTACATCACTTCAGCTCACACTAGTAGAGAATTGACTTTTAGTCCCAGTTGGTATGGTGCATATCTCTCGAAAATTCATCCGGGATAAACCAACCGGGACAAAAGGGGGTCTTTAGTCCCGGGTCTTTTAACCGGGAGTAAAGGTCCCCCTTTAGTCCTGGTTGGTGTCACCAACCGGGACTAAAGGGCCTGCCACGCCAGGCGCGGGACAGAACCTTTAGTCCCGGTTGGTAAAAGCAACCGGGACTAAAGGGTGCCCCTTTAGTCCCGGTTGGGTTTCCCAACCGGGAGTAAAGGGTTACCCTTTAGTTCCGGCTGGATTCCAACCGGGACTAAATGGCGCCTTGCATGGCACTGCCTGGCGCCTGAATTTTTCATGCATGCATCACGTATGTAGTACCGCGGCCCTTTTGTTAACCTTTAGTAGTTGAGATTTTTTTAGAACGAAATCAACTAGTATTTAAACGAATAGGATTTGTAATTATACAATTACTATATATATACACAATTTTTATACACAATTCATATACACAATTCAACTAGCTTAGTACAAATCGATCATAATTAGCGCGTATTATATATACAAATAAATCAAAGTATCTATCTACAATCTTCCCGTCGTGGTGTTGCTGATCGGAGTGTCTAATTGTCGTCCATCGTAATAAAATTCTCCTTTTGGATCTACCACCTCGTCCATTAGGAATCCAATGAGACCTTCACATATTGCCGCTACTCTTTCTTCCTTAAAGAGTCCTCGTTGAATATTTAACATCTATAATTTGGAAATTTGTGAATGTTACACGAACAAATACATATAATGAGCTAGAAAATAATTAACTAGTAATAGTTTTATTTTACGTACTTTAAAGTTGTGCGGCGTCATCTTCAGTCCCTTGGGTCCCATAAAACTGTGCATATGCTCACAGATGTAGTAGCCACATAGATTATTCCCAGGTTCCTGTCTTAAGCACTTCAGTGCGGAAAAAAATAAGTTATGAAATATTCGTGTTATACAATGTAATAAATGTGCAGACTTCATACATACCGGGAAGTCTGTGTTCCATGTAAATTTTTCTTTGAATGGACCTTTATGTGTCCTTATGAATTGTTTCCATGCGCTGCGGATTAGAATAATGAATGATATAGTGTAACGGGATAAAATTTAGGAAATAAACTTTTGCATAGAGATAAAGGTCCAGAATTATTACAAGCCTAGCATGTCTTGCACTTCTTGCTACTCCACCGGATCTTTCCTCAACGAATCGAAGACAGTGACGTGGCTTCTTTCTGGCTCAATTATAATAAGGATCCAGTGGAAGCTACGTGTGTAAAATGTTCATGCATATTAGAGCTAACTAACATGTAGAGATAAGGAAAAAGACATCGAAAGTAGACGGTATACACACACTTACTTGAAGTTGTATGGAAGTAGTATGAAATCCTTGAATGTTTGTTTGTCTAGGAAATTGTATACTTCCACCAAGGTTTTTTCTGGCGCTAATTGTATCTGTTGTTGGTTAACTACAGATGGATCCATGAAGCCTCTATGTAGGTACGCCTCTCGGCGGCATGTCTGAATTAGCATCCTACATGAAATGGAAGACGAAGTTAGTATGGTGATGCACGCCAAAATTTACATGTAGAGATAAACGAACACTTACAGAACCCAAGCGCTGATCAGAGAGACGTCCAGGGCATCATGATGGTACACTTCGTATATATCCTTGAAGTCTAGCCATAGCACTTTCTCCCCTTCGCCGTGAAAATCTATCGGTTTTACCTTCAGGCCGAGCATCTCCCTCGAGTCGGCGGATGCCATCATGTACCATTGATGGAATGTGTACATCTTTGTTGATAGCTTCCGTACCAATGAAGGCTTTACTAGAGGTTTGCCTAGCTCATAAGGCCATCTCGGCTCAGTGAGCGGTGCAGTTGGCGTCTCAACTTGCCCTATGCATTCATCAAGTCCCAGACCTATTTCTTCCATGAACTTCAATACATTTGCTTGTTGATCCAAGGGTATTGCTTTTCCCCGTTGAGCATCTTTTTTTGATAAATGGCTAAGGTCGGGGACAGGACCGCTGGAAGATGACTTTCCTTTCCTTTTATCCTTTTCATCAGCCTTTACTAAAGCCCGTTCATAGTTTGATAAGAGTGGTATCCTTTTCTTGGCTCCTTCTTTCATCCTGATAAAAAATTTTAATCTCGCCGACTTACTGGCGGTGGCTCCATCTCCCTTGCTTTTTTTTCTTCGGCTTGTTTCTTGAACCACAAACTGGCCTCTCGTTGGATTTCTGCCCACTGTTCCGCATGAGACATTGCCTCCCAGCGTTCCTTACGAGTCACTTCAGGCTCCTTTGTTTTCTTCTTTTTCTGTCTTTGCTTGGGAGGCAGTGCTCGTGACTTCTTTAGTGGTGGTGCAGGTTCCTTCAAGGGGGCCGCTCTTGGTGCCGGCGACGGTGATCGGGGAGGGGTGTTGTTATTGTCGTCATCGCTCCCAGCACCAGGATGTGGTGGAGATGGAGACCTTGATATAGATGGAAGGGACGGTCCTGGAGCAGGAGACGATGGTCGCGAGGTATGAGGAGAAGGTCGCTGCTGGAAATCTATGGGGAGCGGTCTTGAGCTCTGAGGAGATGGCTCTGTGCCGGGAATAATGATGTAGCGTTTTCACCATAGAATGATCCCATGAAGCGCATCTGCCAATGTCTTTTCCCCGTCGCCTCCCGGGAGGTCGATCTCTAGACCTTCATACTGGCTATCAACTATTTGCTCTACGCGGACGCTGGCATAGCCAGGTGGAATCCCCATGCCATGACTGCTCTGGCCCGCTAGGGTTGCTAACGCACTCCCGTACGCTACCTGTACATATAGCAGAAGTAAACAAGTTGAACTCCGATCTCGAGGCCTGGATCAATTGACAAGATTGCATAAATATTATGTATAAGTATACCTTAATAGTGAGGTTGCCGACTGGTGCATGCAGCTCACATGAGGTCCGTTGCGTGATGGCATCCACGGGGAACCGTTGCTCCTCCACGGGTAACCTGGGTGTCTGCGCATCGGGGACCCCTGTAGAAGCACAACTACTCAAGAGGCGTTGAGAAGGGCTGGCGGTGTTAGGATTCAGCAATGCTCCAGATTGGGCCAACTCCGCAACTGCGTGGGCCACTCGACGATTGATTTCATCCATCATTCTTTGTTCTTGTGCCTGCACTTTAGATTCTAGCATCTGCCGCCAGCTCTCCTCGATCTGTTCCTTTCTTCGCTTCCGACTTTTGTACGAGGCGTTGTCGCCTTGGAAAGCAAACTTCCACGGAACCACCCCGAACCCTCGGCAACGTCCTGGGTACTCCGGATTACCGAGGGCCAATGTGAGCTCATAATTTTCTCGGTCCACCTTCAACCTCCCAGCCTTAAAATCTTCAATGTTCTTCACAAGATGTTCGGCCTTCTCACGTATTGTGTCATTAAAAATCAACGTCCCATCCTCTTGGCTCAGGGAGCCTCCATGAGCGTAGTACCAATTTTTTGATCGTTCGGGCCATTCAATAGTTGCAGGTACGATTCCCCGTTCGATCAGATCTTGTTCCATTCCTCCACTTGGGAATTGCTGAGCCATACCCACCTCGCCCCAGAAGATGGTGGTAGCCCTTCTGACTAGCATTTGTTGTGTTGGTCATGATCTTTTTCACACCGTCTTCACTCCTCTTATATTCAACAAATGCATCCCAGTGGTCCCTCAACTTTGGCCACGCGTTGAAGTCTGGAGTTCGGCCCTTCTTAATGTAGTAGGTATCCAGCGTCTTCTTGAATGTCTGGAATTGTGTAGCCATCTTCTTAAGCGTCAACGCTTTCACATCCTTCTTAATATATCCTTCAGGAATGTGAAATGTCTCTTGACGTCTTCCCACAGCATATTCTTTTCTGTCTCCGGGAGGGCGTACGAATTAGTGCTTCTACCCTTCCATTCTCTGATGTTGATAGGCACGTTGTCCCGGACGATTGCCCCGATCTGACTCACATACTTCTTTGCTACTTTCTCGGGAGCAACCGGCCTGCCCTCTTCTGTCACTTCCGTGATGACAAGCCTCCCTTCCATCACCTTTGTACGACCTCGGGTCTTCTGCCCTTGCGTCGATCCGGAGGGCTAACAGTTCAAGATTCGTTAATTAGTACGTAGTAGTAACGGTGGCGTGAAACAATACAAGAATCGTTATATATACCTCGCCGGAACCTTCCGCCACGGCAAGGTGTTGTTGCGGCTGCTGCTCTTCATTCCCATCGGCGGACATGTTGAGGAACATGTCCGCCTGGGTGCCCTCTTCATCCGTGTACGATAGTGGAACGTTGTCGCCACTACCATCACCAGCGATTATCTGCTCCATGATATACCTTGCGGTCTCATCGTCTGCCATTTCAACTATTGATTGAAACATACATGGAAACATACATGACAGTCATAGAAATCGCCTTACTTATATGTATATAATGAAATCATAAAATAACATGAATCCTACAAAGTCCGGAATATTTATACAAATTTCTACAAATTAGTAGTACTTTGTGACGAATTTCTAGCAATAACATGAATTTTTACGAATTTCTAGCAATAACATGAATTTTTACAAATTTCTAGCAATAACATGAATTTTTACGAATTTCTAGCAATAACATGAATTTTTACGAATTTCTAGCAATAACCACAGGCAGTGCCTTGGTTGTGACGGTGGCGGCCAGGGCGGCGGTACGGCGGAGGCGGGGACGGAACCATGGGCGGTGCCTACTAGGTTGTGACGGCGGCGGTCAGGGCGGCGGGACGGCGGAGGCGGGGATGGAACCACGACGAAACACGATTCATTTCTAACCTAGGCAGAGCGACGAACCTAATTACTACTAATTTACACTAATTAGATTTTTAAACACATATACAAAAATCTAACTTAAAAAAATCTAACTTAAAAATCTAACTTAAAAATCTAACTTAAAAAAATCTAACTTAAAAATCTAACTTAAAAAAAATCTAACTTAAAAATCTAACTTAATTTTCTAACTTAAAAAAAAAGCCCTCCCGGCGCCAGTGCCGGCTGGCGCGGCGGACCTCTCGCGCGCAGTCGTCGACGATGGCCGGGGCGACGAGGTGGCCGGGTCGGCAGGACGGCAGCGGCCGGGGCGGCAAGGACGGCGGCCGAGGCGACGACGACGACGACGACGACGACGGCGCGGCGCGGCGTCAATGGGCTTAGGTGGTGGTGACCGCACCCCCGACATCGTGGCGCGGTGAGGCGCAGGTTAGCGCGCGTCGGCAAGCACGGTGCGGGTGCGGAGCAGCCACGGCGCGTAGCGGCCAGGCCAGCGCTCAGCCCCGACCTGGCGCCCGTAGGTGCGCGGTCACCGGGTCGCACCCGGCCGTGGCACGGCTGGGGCAGTACGCGGGGCCTCGGTAGCCCGGCCCGCGGCAGCCTGCGGCAAGGTGACCGGTGGTGTGCATTTGCAAGCGGCTCAAAGGCCGGGCACAGCGGCAAGATAGCCAGAGAAAGGAGAGGGGGCGGCGAAAATCACGGCGGGAAGAGGAAGAAGACGTGGCTTGGCTCAGCGGCGGTGCTCCCTCAGGCAGCGGCGATGCTCCCTCATACGGTGGCTCCAGCTTTCCCTCAGGCTCAGCTCCCTCCGGCCTGGCTTCCTCCTCCTTCTCTTCCCTTCTCTTCTCCGCTTCCTTCTTCCCCTTTTCCTTCCCTTCTCTCTTGAGATAGCGAGGAAGGGGCGCCTGGGGTCCTATTTATAGTGGTGAGGAGCGGCTACGGTTTAGAGGGTGCGGCGCCGGTGCTAGGGTTTCGACGGCACGACATCGGCGGTTGGACGGCCGGGATGTGGCGGTGGCGCTGCACGGATGGCGTGGCGTGCATCCGAAGCCGCCAGCGCAAAAGCTAAGGGCGCGAGCAAGGTCACAGGCACACGCTCCTGTGCGGGAGGGGGTGCTAGCGCAGACGGCGAGGCATGGTCATCCCATCCGGCGTGCACGTCCGGTGCGCGTGCGTGTACAACCGGAGGAAGAAGAAGAACAGGGCGTGCTGATGAGCGGGCACGCTGCGTCGGCGAGAGAGAAAGGGTGAGCGGCACGGCACAGTTAGGCAGGCAGGCTAGGCCAGCTAGCCGGTTAGGCGGCCTGTTGGGCGGGCTGATCGCTGGCCTTAGGGCGATGCGCTGGCGGGCCAGCCCGGCCGGCAGTGGGTTTTGGTTTTTATTTAGATTTAAGTTTAGATTTATATTTAGTTTGACTTTTAAATGAGATTCAAAATTCAAACACACACAAATTTAAGATCGAAATAAAATCCAAAAGGATCCAAATCAATCCACTCAAGCTTTTAAAACATTTGTGATTTAATTATTAGGGATTTAGATGAGAAGTGAATTTATCTTTCATTTTTAAACAAGCACACAATTCAAACAAAAAGTTTTAAATTTTTGAAAATTTCACTCAAAATAATATTTCAATTTTTTGAAATATTACCATGATTACATTACATTTTGCGGAACCAAACATGATTGAGCCAAGAAAGTGACCATGCGATGCAACTGATTTTCTGCTCACTGTTGTCGGCATTTGTACAGTAAGGGGGTATTTGGATACCCCATACTAAAGTTTAGCATATGTCACATCGGATGTTTGGATGCTAATTAGGAGTATTAAACATAGACTAATTACAAAACTAATTGCACAGCTGGAGTCTAATTCGCGAGACGAATCTATTAAGCCTAATTAGTCCATGATTTGACAATGTAGTGCTATAGTAACCATTTGCTAATTATAGCTTAATTAGGCTTAATAGATTCGTCTCGCGAAATAGCATAGGGGTTCTGCAATTGGTTTTATACTTAGCTCATATTTAGTCCTTCTAATTAGCATCCGAACATCCGATGTGACACTGCTAAAGTTTAGCACCTAGTATCAAGGGCGTGAGAACACGGCGGTGCTTTACACACGCGTGAATGCCGTGTTGCTGTGATTCCCGAGTCAAGTCGTCGTCAAAAGATAATGCATGATCGAACCACGATGGTTGCCTGGTGGTGGTGGGTGGCATCTAAAGTCACGCACTGCACGCTTGTCACCTCGGGTTGCAATCGTCATGGGTCCCATCCCCTCTCTTTTACATTTTTTTTGTTTTTCCTGCAGCACAGGACACATTCAATTAATTCAGAGCCTGCATGGTGGTGAGGATAGGATTGGGAGGGACATGGCGTATCTGTCAACTTCTTGAGGTCTATATCTCGATCTAAACACAACCACCCTCGATCCACCTCGATCCGTTCATGTGCCATGGAGCGAGCTATGGTGAGCGTGGCGACCGGAGCGATGAGCTCCGTCCTCACAAAGCTGGCCGAGCTGCTCCATGAGGAGTACAAGCTTGCCAAGGGGGTTCGCAATGATATCGAGTTCCTCAGGTCAGAGCTCGGCGTCATGAATGACCTGCTGTATGTAATGGCAGACATCGAGGAGCTCGACGCCCTCAACAAGGGGTGGCGGGACAGGGTGCGGGAGCTGGCCTACAACGTCGAGGATTGCATCGATCTCTCTGTTGCCCGATTCCGTCGTGCCGACGGCGATGCCAGCAAAGGCGGGTTCTTCGGCACCAAGCAGCTGGCACGGAAGCTCAAGAAAATCAGAGGAAGCTCAAGAAAATCAGAGTGTCTCTTCAGATCGCTCACCAGATACAAGAGCTCAAGGCTCGTGTCATTGAGGAGAGCGATCGACAGAAGAGATACAAGCTTGATGGCCTCATCGGATCCAGCTCCGATGCTTCTCGTAATAAGGTTGACCTCCGGATGTGTGCGCTTTGGGAGGAGACGAAGAATCTCGTCGGACTCGACGGACCGAGAGATGAGATCATCCGCTTGTTGATGCCTGCAGAGGGAGAGGTGCCCTCACAGCAAGTCAGGACTTTGTCCATCGTTGGGTGTGCAGGCTTGGGCAAGACCACTCTCACCAATCAGGTGTACCAGAAAATTCAAGGCCATTTTGAGTGCAAAGCCTTTGTATCGGTGTCTCAGAACCCTCACATTAAGGATATACTGATGAAGATTTGTTCTCAAGTTGGAGCAACACCAAGCATGGCGGATGATGAGCTCCTTCTCGTCAACAAGCTCCGAGAGTGACTCCAGTACAAAAGGTGTGTTGCTTTATTTCAGCCCTATATCTATAGTGATGTCTGGGCTCACCTAGTAGAAGAACCCAGCCACAATAATCTTAAAACTAGAAATTATCACATAATTAGGTGGGAAAAAGAAAGTACACACATCAACCTTTATTACGAATGGCTGTGATCTGTTGGCATGGTCCTCCTAATATACAACCTAATATACCACATATGCAACTAGGATCTGATTCACCCGCTTCATAACAAACATGCTCAGTCAATTGGCAACCAAAAAAATAAAATAAGAAGAATATATAAGCATATTGTTTTTATCAAAGGGACAGTACAATCTTCATGAGCTTAAAAGCATGTTGTTTCAAGCCAATTTGAGATACATAAGTATCAATCTTCAAGATCTTAAAAGCATGTGTTCCACTCTCTTAAAAAGATTCATAACTTTCCTATATCTTGCAGATGGAAAAATGATTAACATATATTTGTGTTCATTTTACCTAGAATAGTTGTATTTTTCTCATAATGCAATATGTTTTCATTTTGATTACTATTTCACCAGATCAAGAATGAAGCATACATGCATAGTTTTTCCCTTACAACATATAGTTTATCAAATCAGAATCACATATTATGGCAGGTACATTTCTGTAGTGGATGATATATGGCACTCTGATCCATGGAAGATCATTGGACAAGCATTGGTCAGAACTAGTCCTGGTAGCATAATAATCGTGACAACACGTCTGAAAGATGTGGCCGAGTCATGTTGTTCTTCTCATGGTGGTCATGTTTATGATATGAGACCTCTAGATAACAACGACTCTAGAAGGTTGTTTTTCAAAAGAATTTTTGACTCTGAAGATAAGTGTCGTCGTGAGCTGGAAAGAGCTTCTGAAGATATACTAGAAAAGTGTGATGGCATACCACTTGCAATAATTTCGATATCCAGCTTCTTGGCAGTTGATGTACCACAATCTGCTGATCACTGGAACAAAGTGAAAGAATCTATAAGTTCACCACTTCCTAGAAATAAGGCTATTGAGACCATGCATTCAGTATTATCACTCAGTTACTTTAATCTCCCACACCATCAGAGGACTTGCCTGTTGTACTTGACTGCATTTCCAGAAGATTGCATAATCGTAAGCAAACTTTTGATAAGCAGATGGATTGCAGAAGGATTTGTTAATGCAGAACTAGGAGAGAGTCTATATGAAGCAGGGCTAAGGTATTTCAATGATCTGATAAACCGGAGCTTGATCCAACCTTGGCATGAGGTGAGAGGTGTGGTGCTGAGCTGTAGAGTTCACGATGTCATCCTTAATTTCCTTATATCCAAATCAGTTGAGGAGAACTTTCTTACTTTGTCAGACCCATCCAGGCTCCCAACTTCTCTCCATAGCAAGGTTCGTCGCCTATCTCTCAAGAATAACTGCCAAGAGAATGTAGTTTCATGGATAATGTCTATTAAGCCTTATGTCCGATCACTTGCATGCTTTGTGGACTGCAAAGAATTGTTTCCTCTAATCGGAATTTGAAGTTGTACGTGTGTTAGACCTGGAAGACTGTGTGCCATTAACAAATGTGCACCTTGCAAATATAGAGGTGTTACTTCAGTTGCGGTATTTGAACATTAAAGGAACAGGTGTCGGTGAGCTCCCTGCTGGAATTGGACAAGTCCAGAATTTAGAAACATTAGATATAAGTTTGACTGAAGTGGAAAAATTGCCGTCAACTATTGTTCAACTTGAAAAGCTGGCACGCCTTTTCGTTAGTCCGAAAGTCATGTTCCCAGCATAACGCTTTAGCAAGATGAAAGGATTGGAACAACTAACACTTCTGTCAATCCACAGGCAACCACTCAGCTTTCTAAAAGAGCTAGGCCAGCTTACCAACCTGAGAATGTTTGAAGCCATTTGTGATGACAATTACGAAGGTAGCGCGTGGGAGATTTTCACCTCTTCACTTCATGCATTGTGCAGTCATAAACTTGTAGGTGTTGATATAAATATGAACCAAATATGAGGATTGGTTCAAACACTATCCCCATGGATTCCTCGTTCCCTACTCTGCAAAGCCTCCGGACATTTATCATTTCAACTATCAGCAGTCTCCCTATCTGGATGGGTTTACTTGTTAATCTCGAGCTGTTACAACTCGAAACTAAACGATTCACTCCGGAGGATTTGCGAGTGCTTGGAGGCATGCCGGCTCTTGAGACTCTTATACTGTATCTTGCAGACACACATGCAGGTCCTTTCACCATCCGAGGACACGAATTCTAGCGTCTCAAATCATTCAGGGTCGGCGAACTCTACCAAATTCTGTTTATGCCTGGTGCTATGCCTAACCTGAAGCACCTCAAAATTAGACTCGCTTTCACCACAAATAGTTACAGCGATCTCGGCATCCAGCACATCGCCAGCCTCACCAGGGTCGACGTGGGTATCAATGCCTGGTGTGACCATAGAGAAGCCGTCCAAGATCCGGAGGCCAAAACCCAGAGCTTACTTGACGCACATCCCAATCGTCCCACACTAATCTTCAATACAGACTTTCTGGACGATCGCTATTCACTAAAAGGGTTGGAAAAATGAATAATAAGCAATAGCTTCACGATAGCAAGGTAATACAATAATTGTTCCTATAAGCCACACAGTTTTCTAGATTTATTTAACTTTTCCTCTTCCTTCCTTTACATGCTCCGTTGATAGTAACTAGTTACTATTCTTTTTGGTGAACAAAGTACACTAGTAGAGAATTGGCTTTCGATTCGCCCCCTTTTGTCCCGGTTTAAAGTTGGCCCGGGATAAAAGGGGGTGCGCCACGGTAGGCAAAAATGGAGGGGAGAGTCCCGGTTGGTAATTGCAACCGGGACTAAAGGCCCCCCTTTAGTCCCGGTTGCAACGGGTAGTGGAGGGCTGTCGGTGGCGACACCCTTTTATCCCGGTTGGAGTATCCAACCGGGATAAAAGGTGAACCCTTTTGTCCCGGTTGGAGGTTCCAACCGGGATAAAAAGTTTAGTCCCGGTTGGATCTTCCAACCGGGATAAAAGGGTGTCCCTTTTGTCCCGGTTGGAGCTTCCAACCGGGACTAAACTTTCAACCGGGACAAAAGGTGTTCCTTTTTGTCTCGGTTGGAGTTTTTAACCGGGATAAAAACTCATCCCCATTAAATACGGCCAAGACAGAGGACTTTCTTCCTCCTCCAGCCCGAGCCAGTCCAGCACATTGACAGAGAGAGCTGAGCTTCACCTACTCTCCGGTGGTGCCGAAGCAAGGGAGGTGCTGCCCGAAGTTTTTTCCCTCATTTTCGTGGGAATTTCACTCGGCCAACACAAGTGTTGTGAAGGTTTGCTACTTCATCCTCGTGTTATGCTTTGATTTATGCTTTGGAGATGGAAAGATTATTTGCTAGAATGTGATGATGAAGTAGAAAATGGAGAGGTATTTTGAGCTAGAATGTGAGGGAGATTGATGTGTCATACATATAGTATGCATTATTGTAGTGGTTTAAGAATGATGCTACCTTGTCTAGACGATTTATCTTATCAAATTCAATATGGTTTTTCAAATCCATACTTGTTGAACTTGCATACCGTGTTCATCTCTGCGATGATGTTCTCCGCCGAGCAGCAATGGATGTCAAGAAGGAGGTTCGATTCTACGAGAAAGAGTGGATACGGACATCGTGACCGTGTTTCCTTTTCCGTAGCATCTAACCTCTTTCATGACGAAGTGCGGTGCCGCCCAGTTGAGGACATGCTCGCGAGATGATCACGATCTTCAAGTTCAACAACTTCTGTAGTGATAAGGAAAGAATTTTTGTACATAGATGGCTTCTACTACTTGTTGAACTTATCAAATTCAATAAGGTTTTTCAAATCCATACTTATTGAACTTGCATACCGTGTTCATCTCTTTGAGGATGTTCTCCACCGAGCAGCAACGTATGTCAAGAAAGAGGTTCGATTCTACGAGAAAGAGTGGATACGGACATCGTGACCGTGTCCCCTTTTCCATATCATCTAACCTCTTTCATGACGAAGTGCGGTGCCGCCCAGTTGAGGACATGCTCGCGAGATGATCACGGTCTTCAAGTTCAACAACTTATGCAGTGTTAAGGTAATAATTTTTATACATAGATGGCTTCTACTACTAGAGGAAGTGGCGATGGTGGGGGCGATCGTGGTTCCTATTTCGGCAAGGGGAAAATCATAGTTGGCCCTCAGCATAAGCAGAAGAAAAAGAGCGCACTGGAAAAAGCAATGCTTCGTTATTTGCAGCAACGTCATGAAGAAGCTGTTGTTGCGGGTCGGGAACCTCCTTTTGGTGGTCGTTATGCTCCACCCTCAGTCCCAGGTGTTTCACGTCCACTTAGTACTACCATTTCAGGCGGCACAAATAAACCTAAGGATGAGGTTGGGTCAGCGGAACCTTCGTCTTCACCGTCCAAGGATGCTTAAAGTCCTCCTTGATAATAACCAATGGATGGCTTGTTGTATTGTATCATGTTGTTTGGGACTTTAATTTAAATATGTGTATTTGGATCTTCATGTTGTTGTATTGTACCATGTTGTTTGGATCTTTAATGGATTTTCACGCGTAATCCATTGTCAAGTGTAATCTATTTTCATGCGTAATACGATGCAGATGGACCGGCAATGGATGTATAATGCAGACAGGCAGAGCAAGGCGTTTATTGATGGCTTGCATTATTTTCTCGAAGTGGCCAAAGCGAACAAACCAAAGAATGGGTTCGTATGTTGTCCATGCTTCCAATGCAATAACAAGAAGGAGTATTCAAAGGATTCCTGGGGGACTATTCACAGCCACTTGTTTAAATACGGTTTCATGCCTAACTATTTGGTTTGGACCAAGCACAGTGAACTAGGGGTCGTAATGGAAAATGGCGAGGATGAGGAGGAAGATGACACCATTCCGGACTGGGTTGCAGGCCAAGCTTTTGCAGGTACTACAATGGACGAGGCTGATTAAGATGAGTTTGCAGAAAATGGCCCTACTGATGACCTTGGTCAGGTGATACGAGATGCATACAGAGATTGCGAAACTGAGAAGGAAGCAGCAAAGTTGCAGCGCATGATAGATGATCACCAAAAATTGTTGTACCCAGGTTGCCAGCAGGGCCACAAGAAACTAGGTACGACACTAGAATTTGTGCAATGGAAGGCAAAAAATGGTGTGTCCGATAAGGCATTTCAGGGGATGTTGAACATTGTCAAGAAGATTCTCCTCGAGAATAATGAATTACCGTCCACAACATATGAAGCTAAACAGATTATTTGCCCTCTCGGATTGGATGTTCAGAAGATACACGCATGCCCTAATGACTATATCCTCTATCGTGGTGATGAATACGAGAAATTGGATGCTTGTCCCGTCTGCGAAGCCCTGCGGTATAAGATTAGGCGAGATGATCCTGGTGATGTCAAGGGGCAGTCTCCCAAGAAGAGAGTTCCCACGAAGGTGATATGGTATTTCCCTATAATACCACGCTTGAAGCGCTTGTTCAGGAACAAGGCGAATGCTAAGTTGATGCGATGGCACAAAAAAGACCGTAAGGAAGATGAGATGCTGAGACACCCCGCAGATGGGGCACAGTGGAGATCAATTGATAGAACATTCCCAGACTTTGAAAGTGAAGCAAGGAACATAAGGTTTGGTTTAAATACTGATGGATTCAATCCATTCGGTGAGTTGAGTAGTGGCCATAGTACTTGGCCTGTGACCCTTTGTATGTTCAACCTTCCTCCTTGGCTGTGCATGAAGCGGAAGTTCATTATGATGCCGGTGCTTATCCAAGGCCCAAAACAACCCGACAAGGACATTGACGTGTACCTAAGGCCGTTGGTTGATGACCTTTTACAGGTCTGGAAGGAAGAAGGTGTACGTGTGTGGGATGAGGATAGACAAGAGATCTTTAATCTACGAGCATTGTTGTTCGTAACCATCAATGATTGACCTGCATTGAGTAACCTTTCAGGATAGACAAATAAGGAATATCGGGCATGCACCCACTGTTTAGACGACACAGACAGCATCTACTTGAAACATTGTAAGAAGGTCGTCTATATGGGTCATCGTCGATTTCTCCCTGCTCACCACCATATGAGAAAGAGCGGGATGCATTTCAAAGGGGCGCCAGACCATCGTAAAAAACCTACACACCGTAATGGAAAGCGTGTCTTCGAGATGACGAAGGATGTAAATGTAGTCTTTGGAAAGGGACTTGGTAGCCAACCTATTCCGAACGACGATAACGGACATGCACCCATGTGGAAGAAAAAGTCAATATTTTGGGAGCTACCTTATTGGGAAATCCTAGAGGTTCGCAACGCAATAGACGTGATGCACCTGACGAAGAATCTTTGCGTGAACGTGCTAGGCTTCATGGGTGTTTATGGAACCTCAAAAGATACATTGGAAGCACGACAGGACCTGAAAGCCATGGGGCAACAAGATAACTTACATCCGGAAAAGAGAGATAATGGACAGCACTACTTACGTCCTGCTTGTTACACTCTCAGCAAGGAAGAGAAGGATGGCATGTTTCAATACTTGAATAGTATGAAGGTCCTGTCTGGGTACTCCTCGAAAATAAAGGGAATAATAAATATGAAACAAAAGAAGTTTACAAATCTCAAGGCTCATGACTGCCACATGTTGATGACCCAGTTGCTTTCAGTTGCACTGAGGGGTGTTCTACCAGAAAATGTCCGGTTGCCGCTCGTAAAGCTATGCGCGTTTCTCAATGCGATTTCGCAGAAGGCAATCGATCCATCCAAGCTATCAAAGCTACAGAACGATGTGGTGCAATGTCTTGTTAGTTTTGAGTTGTTATTTCCACCATCCTTCTTCAATATTATGACGCACTTACTGGTTCACCTAGTAAAAGAGATTGGTATTCTCGGACCTGTATACCTGCACAATTTGTGGCCTTTCGAGAGGTTCATGGCAGTCCTAAAAAACTATGTTCTTAATCGTGCCCGTCTAGAAGGAAGCATTGCCAAGGGATATGGAACTTGGAGGTGATCGAGTTTTGTGTTGATTTTATTGATTCAATTAACTCGATTGGGGTTCCAACTTCACACCACGAGGGGAGGCTCCGAGGAATGGGCACCCTTGAAAGGAAATCAAATTTGAGCAATGATACTGATTTGTTCGACAAGGCACACTACACTGTTCTACAACAGTCATCCTTTGTGTCTCCGTATATCGAGCAGCACAGGCAGATGGTAGCTTCCAAAAACCCGACCAAATCCGATGCTTGGCTTACCCGTCATCACATGGAAACTTTTCCCACCTGGTTGCGCCAACAACTTATGGGTAACTCTGAGATTCACCCACAGCTTGCCTGGTTAGCCAGGGGACCTGCTAGCACAATCGTCAAATTCCAAGGCTATGAGATAAATGGTTACACATTTTACACGAGAACCCAGGACCAGAAAAGCATGAACCAGAATAGTGGTGTCCGCATAGATGCCATGGACAGAAATAATAGAAAGGAGTCGTATTATGGTTTCATACAGGAGATATGGGAACTCGAATACGGACCGCTGTACATCCCTCTATTTCTTTGCAATTGGGTGAAGCTAACTGCCGTAACCAAAGATCAGTACGGAATGACAATAGTAGATCTGAGCAAGACTGGATACAGTGATGACCCATTCGTACTTGCCAATGATGTGCATCAGGTGTTCTATGTGAAGGACATGTGTAGCAAACCCAAGAGGAATCCAGAAGAGACATGGGAGCCAAAATGCCACATAGTTCTTCCAGGTAAAAGAAAAATCGTGGGAGTCGAGGATAAAACAGACCAATCAGATGATTATGATCAGTTTGATGGCATGCCTCCATTCGCCGTTGAAGTTGATCAAGGCATCCTACTTTCCAAAGAATTTCTTGATCACAGTGATCCAGTAAAATAAATATTTTAGAGGCTAAATTAATTGGTATAGAATTAATGACTAAATCGTACTTATTGTCAATTTACTCGTTAATTAAATATATTTTTGCATGTACAAAATATGTGAAGTTTTTGTTTTTCATCCTGAAATGCAGTGAAAAGATAAAATAAAATCCATTACCAAAAAACAGGTGGGAGAAGAAAACTAGGAAAAAGACCTTTTGTCTCGGGTGCCAACAGCAACCGGGACAAAAGGCCCCCCTTTTATCCCGGCTGCAAACGGCAACCGGGACAAAAGGGTACTTTTCATCTCCCGCCCGGACATACCCTTTTATCCCGGTTGCAGTTGGCAACCAGGATAAAAGGCCCCCCCTTTTATCCCGGTTGGTGGTGGCACCCGGGATAAAAGGGTAGGCTCCCAGCCCCACCTGGCGGATGCACCCTTTTGTCCTGGGTGCCATTACGAACCGGGATAAAAGAGGGGGGGTAAACGGCACTGTACTCCCTTCTACCCCCACGCCAGTTACACTTAGCAAAATTTTCGCCAAGTCCTGTGCGTTCTGCTCCGCCGTCGCCGCCCGTCCACCTCCCTCGCCGGCCGCCGCCGCCGTCGTCCCCCATTGCGCCGGCTGTCGTCGTCCCGCCGCCAACCGCGCCCAGACATCCTCCTCCTCCATCGCCCCAGCCGGCTCGCCTCGATCCTCCTCGTCCGTCGCGCCCGGCCCCTACCTCGTCACCTCCGGCCACCAGAGCTCCATCGACCGCCTCATCACCGCCTCCATCCTCGTCGCCCCTCGTCGCCGTCCCGCCGTCCCGCGCGCCTTGGCTCTGTCGTCGTTCGTCGCCTCGGCCGCCGTCCTCGCCGCACCGGCCGCCACCGTCCCACCGACCCAGCCACCTCGTCGCCCCAGCCACCGTCGACAACCGCGCGCGAGAGGTCCGCCGCGCCGGCCGGCACTGGCGCCGGGAGGGCCTTTTTTTTAAGTTAGAAAATTAAGTTATATTTTTAAGTTAGATTTTTAAGTTAGATTGTTAAGTTAGAAAATTAAGTTATATTTTTAAGTTATATTTTTAATTTATATTTTTAAGTTAGATTTTTAAGTTAGATTGTTAAGTTAGATTTTTAAGTTATATTTTTAAGTTAGATTTTTAAGTTAGATTGTTAAGTTAGATTTTTAAGTTAGATTTTTTTTAAGTTAGATTTTTGTACATGTGTCCCCTCCGCCGTCCCGCCGCCGTCCCCGCCTTCGCCGTACCGCTGCCGTGACCGCCGCCGTCACAACCTAGTGGGCACCGCCCGTGGTTCCGGGCAACCGTCCCCGCCTCCGCCGTACCGCCGCCCTGACCGCCGCCGTCACAACCTAGGCACCGCCCGTGGTTCCGGGGAACCGTCCCCGCCTCCGCCGTACCGCCGCCGTCACAACCTAGGCACCGCATGTGGTTATTGCTAGAAATTCGTAAAAATTCATGTTATTGCTAGAAATTCGTAAAAATTCATGTTATTTCTAGAAATTTGTAAAAATTCATGTTATTGCTAGAAATTCGTAAAAATTTATGTTATTGCTAGGAATTCGTAAAAATTCATGTTATTGCTAGAAATTCGTTACAAAGTACTACTAATTTGTAGAAATTTGTATAAATATTCCGGACTTTGTAGGATTCATGTTATTTTATGATTTCATTATATACGTATAAGTAAGACGATTTCTATGACTGTCATGTATGATTCCATGTATGTTTCAATCAATAGTTGAAATGGCAGACGATGAGACCGCAAGGTATATCATGGAGCAGATAATCACTGGTGATGGTAGTGGCGACAACGTTCCACTATCGTACACGGATGAAGAGGGCACCCAGGCGGACATGTTCCTCAACATGTCCGCCGATGGGAATGAAGAGCAGCAGCCGCAGCAACACCTTGCCGTGGCGGAAGGTTCCGGCGACGTATATATAACGATTCTTGTATTGTTTCACGCCACCGTTACTACTACGTACTAATTAACGAATCTTGAACTGTTAGCCCTCCGGATCGACGCAAGGGCAGAAGACCCGAGGTCGTACAAAGGTGATGGAAGGGAGGCTTGTCATCACGGAAGTGACAGAAGAGGGCAGGTCGGTTGCTCCCGAGAAAGTAGCAAAGAAGTATGTGAGTCAGATCGGGGCAATCGTCCGGGACAACGTGCCTATCAGCATCAGAGAATGGAAGGGCAGAAGCACTAATCCGTACGCCCTCCCGGAGACAGAAAAGAATATGCTGTGGGAAGACGTGAAGAGACATTTCACATTCCCCGAAGGATATAGTGAGAAGGATGTCAAAGCGTGGACGCTTAAGAAGATGGCTACACAATTCCAGACATTTAAGAAGATACTGGATACCCACTACATTAAGAAGGGCCGAACTCCAGACTTCAACGCGTGGCCAAAGTTGAGGGACCACTGGGATGCATTTGTTGAATATAAGAGGAGTGAAGACGGTGTGAAAAAGATCATGACCAACACAACAAATGCTAGTTAGAAGGGCTACCACCATCATCTGGGGCGAGGTGGGTATGGCTCAGCAATTCCCAAGTGGAGGAAGATGGAACAAGATCTGATCGAATGGGGAATCATACCTGCAACTATTGAATGGACCGAACGATCAAAAAATTGGTACTACGCTCATGAAGGCTCCCTGAGCCAAGAGGATGGGACGTTGATTTTTAATGACACAATACGTGAGAAGGCCAAACATCTTCTGAAGAACATTGAAGATTCTAAGGCTGGGAGGTTGAAGGTGGACCGAGAAAATGATGAGCTCACATTGGCCCTCGGTAATCCGGAGCACCCAGGACGTTGCCGAGGGTTTGGGGTGGTTCCGTGGAAGTTTGCTTTCCGAGGCGACATCGCCTCGTACAGAAGCCGGAAGCAAAAAAAGGAATAGATCGAGGAGAGCTAGCGGCAGATGCTAGAATCTAAAGTGCAGGCATAAGAACAAAGAATAATGGATGAAATCAATCGGCGGGTGGCCCATGCAGTTGCGGAGTTGGCCCAATCTGGAGCATTGCCGAATCCTAACACCGCCAGCCCTTCTCAACGCCTCTTGAGCAGTTTCGCTTCTACAGGGGTCCCCGATGCGCAGACACCCAGGTTACCCGTGGAGGAGCAACGGTTCCTCGTGGATGCTATCACACAACAGACCTCATGTGAGCTGCATGCACCGGTCGGCAACCTCACTATTAAGGTATACTTATACATAATATTTATGCAATCTTGTCAATTGATCCAGGCCTCAAGATCGGAGTTCAACTTGTTTACTTCTGCTATATGTACATGTAGCGTACGGGAGTGCGTTAGAAACCCTGGTGGGGCAGAGCAGTCATGGCATGGAGATTCCACCTGGCTACGCCAGCGTCTGCGTAGAGCAAATAGTTGATAGCCAGTATGAAGGTCTAGAGCTCGACCTCCCGGGAGGCGATGGGGAAAAGACATTGGCAGATGCGCTCCATAGAATCATTCTATGGAGAAAATGCTACATCATTATTCCCGGCACGGAGCCATCTCCTCAGAGCTCAAGACCGCTCCCCGTAGATCCCTAGCAGCGACCTTCTCCTCATACCTCGAGACCGGCATCTCCTGCTCCAGGACCGTCCCTTCCATCTATATCAAGGTCTCCATCTCCACCACATCCTGGTGCTGGGAGCGATGACGACAATAACAACACCCCTCCCCGATCACCGTCGCCGGCACCAAGAACGGCCCCCTTGAAGAAACCTGCACCACCACTAAAGAAGTCACGAACACCGCCTCCCAACCAAAGACAGAGAAAGAAGAAAACAAAGGAGCCTGAAGTGACTCGTAAGGAACACTGGGAGGCAATGTCTCATGCGGAACAGTGGGCAGAAATACAACGAGAGGCTAGTGAGTGGTTCAAGAAACAAGTCGAAGAAAAAAAAGCAAGGGAGATGGAGCCACCGCCAGTAAGTCGGCGAGATTTAAACTTTTTTATCAGGATGGAAGAAGGAGCCAAGAAAAGGATACCACTCTTATCAAACTATGAACGGACTTTAGTAAAGGCTGATGAAAAGGATAAAAGGAAAGGAAAGTCATCTTCCAGCAGTCCTGTCCCCGACCTCAGCCATTTATTAAAAAAAGATGCTCAACGGGTAAAAGCAATGCCCTTGGATCAACAAGCAAATGTATTGAAGTTCATGGAAGAAACAGGTTTGGGACTTGATGAATGCATAGGGCAAGTTGAGATGCCAACACTGCACCACCCCATAAGCCGAGATGGCCTTATGAGCTAGGCAAACCTCTAGTAAAGCCTTCGTTGGTATGGAAGCTATCAACAAAGATGTACGCATTCCATCAATGGTACATGATGGCATCCGCCAACTCGAGGGAGATGATCGGCCTGAAGGTAAAACCGATAGATTTTCACGGCGAAGGGGAGAAAGTGCTGTGGCTAGACTTCAAGGATATATACGAAGTGTACCATCATGATGCCCTGGACGTCTCTCTGATCAGCGCTTGGGTTCTGTAAGTGTCTGTTTATCTCTACATGTAAATTTTGGCGTGCGTCACCGTACTAATTTCGTCTTCCATTTCATGTAGGATGCTAATTCAGACATGCCGCCAAGAGGCGTACCTACATATAGGCTTCATGGATCCATATGTAGTTAACCAACAACAGATACAATTAGCGCTGGAAAAAACCTTGGTGGAAGTATACAATTTCCTAGACAAACAAACATTCAAGGATTTCATACTACTTCCATACAACTTCAAGTAAGTGTGTGTATACCGTCTACTTTCGATGTTTTTTTCCTTATCTCTACATGTTAGTTAGCTCTAATATGCATGAACATTTTACGCACGCAGCTTCCACTGGATACTTATTATAATTGAGCCTGAAAGAAGCCACGTCATTGTCTTCGATTCGTTGAGGAAAGATCCAGTGGAGTACCAAGAAGTGCAAGGCATGCTAGGCTTGTAATAATTCTGGACCTTTATCTCTATGCAAAAGTTTATTTCCTAAATTTTATCCCTGTTACACTATATCATTCATTATTCTAATCCGCAGCGCATGGAAACAATTCATAAGGACACACAAAGGTCCATTCAAAGAAAAACTTACATGGAACACAGACTTCCCGGTACGTATGAAGTCTGCATATTTATTACATTGTATAACACGAATATTTCATAACTTATTTTTTTCCGCACTGAAGTGCTTAAGACAGGAACCCGGGAATAATCTATGTGGCTACTACATCTGTGAGCACATGCACAGTTTTATGGGACCCAAGGGACTAAAGATGATGCCGCACAACTTTAAAGTACATAAAATAAAACTATTACTAGTTAATTATTTTCTACCTCCTTATATGTATTTGTTCGTGTAACATTCACAAATTTCCAAATTATAGATGTTAAATATTCAACAAGGACTCTTGAAGGAAGAAAGAGTAGCGGCAATATGTGAAGGTCTCACTGGATTCCTAATGGACGAGGTGGTAGATCCAAAAGGAGAATTTTATTACGATGGACGACAATTAGACACTCCGATCAGCAACACCACGACGGGAAGATTGTAGATAGATACTTTGATTTATTTGTATATATAATACGTGCTAATTATGATCGATTTGTACTAAGCTAGTTGAATTGTGTATATGAATTGTGTATAAGAATTGTGTATATATATAGTAATTGTATGATTACAAATCCCATTTGTTTAAATACTAGTTGATTTCGTTCTAAAAAAATCTCAACTACTAAAGGTTAACAAAAGGGCCGCGGTACTACGTACGTGATGCATGCATGAAAAATTCAGGCGCCAGGCAGTGCCATGCAGGCGCCATTTAGTCCTGGCTGGAAACCCAACCGGAACTAAATGGGCACCCTTTAGTCCCGGTCGCTTTTACCAACCGGGACTAAAGGGCCTGTCCCGCGCCTGGCGCGGCAGGCCCTTTAGTCCCGGTTGGTGACACCAACCGGGACTAAAGGGGGACCTTTACTCCCGGTTAAAAGACCCGGGACTAAAGACCCCCCCTTTTGTCCCGGTTGGTTTATCCCGGATGGATTTTCGAGAGATATGCACCCTACCAACCGGGACTAAAGGCCAATTCTCTACCAGTGTACTTTTGTGAGCACATGCACAGTTTTATGGGACCCAAGGGACTGAAGATGACGCCGCACAACTTTAAAGTACGTAAAATAAAACTATTACTAGTTAATTATTTTCTAGCTCCTTATATGTATTTGTTCGTGTAACATTCACAAATTTCCAAATTATAGATGTTAAATATTCAACAAGGACTCTTGAAGGAAGAAACAGTAGCGGCAATATGTGAAGGTCTCATTGGATTCCTAATGGACGAGGTGGTAGATCCAAAAGGAGAATTTTATTACGATGGACGACAATTAGACACTCCGATCAGCAACACCACGACGGGAAGATTGTAGACAGATACTTTGATTTATTTGTATATATAATACGCGCTAATTATGATCGATTTGTACTAAGCTAGTTGAATTGTGTATATGAATTGTGTATAAGAATTGTGTATATATATATAGTAATTGTATAATTACAAATCCCATTCGTTTGAATACTAGTTGATTTCGTTCTAAAAAAATCTCAACTACTAAAGGTTAACAAAAGGGCCGCGGTACTACGTACGTGATGCATGCATGAAAAATTCAGGCGCCAGGCAGTGCCATGCAGGCGCCATTTAGTCCCGGCTGGAAACCCAACCGGGACTAAAGGGGCACCCTTTAGTCCCGGTCGCTTTTACCAATCGGGACTAAAGGGCCTGTCCCGCGCCTTGCATGGCAGGCTCTTTAGTCCCGGTTGGTGACACCAACCGGGACTAAAGGGGGACCTTTACTCCCGGTTAAAAGACCCGGGACTAAAGACCCCCCTTTAGTCCCGGTCGCTTTTACCAACCGGGACTAAAGGGCCTGTCCCGCGCCTGGCGTGTCACCAACCGGGACTAAAGGGGGACCTTTACTCCCGGTTAAAAGACCCGGGACTAAAGACCCCCCCTTTTGTCCCGGTTGGTTTATCCCAGATGGATTTTCGAGAGATATGCACCCTACCAACCGGGACTAAAGGCCAATTCTCTACCAGTGGCAGGATCTTGGACATCAAGGTATATCCTCCTTTGTTGCAATCTTTATGGCCCTAAGAGTCGCACACCGAGACGACGTGTTCCTGGGGGTGCCGTGCCAAGGAGGACAACAAGTCTCGCTTTGTTTACATGGGTTTGTAGGTGACAGTGCTGTGCCCTAGAAATAAAGGATACAAAGAACGCCGTGGGCATGCAGGTCCTCCGCGGCCAGGGTTGGCGCGCGCGCACGGACACCCAGTTCAGCGGAGCCAAGGGAACGTAGGCCATGGTAGACGCACGGTAGCTGCAGGGTCGGAGAGCTCTCAAGGAAACAAAACTGAGCAGCCGAAACGCGGCGGCGCTCCAGCGAGCGGCGCCGTGGCGACCCCGGGGTGGACGGTAATTGAAATACCGTCCACCTCTGGGTCCGTTTCGTCCGTCCAATTAGCACCGTGCGGCTCAGATAATTCGGAAATTCTTCCCTACTCCATCCCTTTTTAACTTTTCCCCACCTTCGCTAACCAAACGCCGGGTGTGGCGCCGATGAGCCCCTTCTCCCAGCCGCGGCGTTCGGTGACGACTCCTGGCGCGCCCTCGACTGGCACCACGAACGTGCGCTCTTCCAGGCCTTCCAGCCCGACACCCCGTCACCGGCGGCGAGCGGCACCTCCCCCACCGCCGTACTCGTACAGGTACGCCGCCGACCACGACATGTCGTGCGTGCGCCTAAACCCTAGGATGGACTTGGAACATGGAGCGGCGCGACCTCGATTGTCCATGTCACCTCCTTCTTCAAGTGTGGGTGCCTACTCACCACCACGGAGCGTCGGCTCGCCCGCGACGAGCTCTACTTCACCATCAATGACTGCCGGAGAATCCTCAGGTACGGCTTGAGCGACCGCCAACTATTGGTGATCAACCTGCCATCTTTGAACATGGAGAACATGATCCTGATGACGGCGGAGGACGGTGGAGGCTGGGGATCGCAGGCGTGAAGCGCCAGGCCCTACATCTTGTGATCCCGATCGCAACATGGACACGAAATAGGGCCATTGAGCTTGAATCTGGCCGGGTCAAGAATGGTGCCGATACGATATGGTTGAGTTGGATTTGTATTTTCTCTCCATCAGTACCAAACCACCAGTAATATCTGGAGCATGCAGTGTAAGAATGTGTTCATATCAAATTTGATATTAAAAGCCACTTTACTGCCTCTTCTATGGAATACAAGAAGTCGTTTGGTATTGCTAGTGGTACTAAATAAGGTCATTAACCAGCATTAAGTAACAAAACATTAAGCTTCATGAAGCTGTTGTGTTGAGGGGAACAAATCTCCTCTAGGACTCTATATATCACGGCATCCTGTACAATTCTCCTTTCTTGCTACTCAATCTCTCTCCCCCCCACCTACATAGCTCACTACTAGCGAATGGACCTTTTGTCCACGACCTCAGTGCTGCTTGCATTTTGACCCGTACTAATGTGAGCATTAGTATCGGACCTAACGGATAGTCCCCCTGGAGCCCCCTATGACGCCCTTTGGTACCGGGTGGGGGCTCACCTATTAGGACCGGGTGGAGCCTCCACCTAGTACTAATGTGCCTTATGATCTTTAGTACCGGGTGGAGCCTCCACCCGGTACTAAAGAGCATCCGTCCGCCCGCCCCCATCGAAGAGAAAAGCAAGGCAGCAGAGGCCCCTTATCCTCTCTCCTTCCTCTCTCCGTCCGCCCCTTATCCTCTCTCCTTCCTCTGCCCCAGCACCCTTATCCTCTCCTCTCACGGGTAGCGGCAGCGGCGGGCGGACGGGCGGGTAAGGGTGGTGGGAGAGGATCGAGGTCGGAGGGTAGCGGGAACGGCGGCGGACGGAGGGTGGCAGGCGGAGATCAGAGGGCAGAAAAAGGAGCGGCGGGCGAAGGAGGGTGGGGGCGGGTGGCGGAGGGCGGCGGGTGAGCGGAGGCGGGGGTGGTGGGAGGAGGGTGGAGGCAAGAGCGGTGGAGGCGGGAACGACGGAGGAGGGTGGCGGGGCCAGGCGGCGGGTGGGCAGAGGAGAGTCCTCATGTTGCTCATCCTATCCACTCTTATGTATTCCAAAAATTTCTTCCTACTGGCTTCGTAAGAAGTCCAGAAGTGCTCCGATCGAGCTACGAAACTCAAAACATGTCACCCTTGAAATCGTGAAGCAAATATGCCCGAACGGAAGCTAGAATGGCCACATTTATAAAACATGTCAGTCCCTCATTTTGCCCACCACGGTCGTGCTTATGGATTCAAAAAATTTCTTCCTGCTGGCTTGGCAAAAAGTCTAGAAGCGCTCCGATCGAAGCTACGGAACTCAAAAAGCGTCACCCCTTGAAATCGTGATGCAAATCTGCTCGAATGGAAGCCATGTTAAGTTCAATTCCCAAAGAGTCATACACCTTCACACTTTCCTCTCAATTTTTTCATAGGAACCGGAGCTCATACCCGGATGCCCCGCCAGCATCGTTCTCGGGACCACACCGACATTGCCAGTACCAATGTGCTACCCACGCATCCAAGAAGGAAGCGTCACCCGAGAGATCCTTTTAGCCCTCCGGTTTAGTGGCGGCCATACCAATGAAATTTGCATGTCTCAAGTGTGTTGCACTAGGTGTACAAGATTGTAAGACTATGTTGCAATTCGTGCTATATGTGTGTACAAGACTGTTGCAATTGTCAAGTGTGTAAAAGACTAAGCTGGATTTAGTTGGATTTCTGTCCCTGTAATGGTTTGTGTTTGTTTGGTGACATAATTGTGCTTCCTGGTTTGTATCATTCATCGAAGTTAATGCTGTTGAGAAGGTAAGAGTGCTAGCTAGCTTACATATTGTTGGTGCTAGAAATCGGTCAACCGGATCCCAGCAGCCGACACACGACCCGGGAGAATCTGCTTAACTCCTGTTCGGGTGAAAGCCCTGGTGCGGTTCGCGCGGCGTGCCAGCCAATTTGACCTGTTGATTGGCAAGGAAGAACACGTGTCAAATTCAGTAACTGCGATCGGCTAAGTTTCCGATCGAGAGAGCTTATCGGCAGATCGGCCGATTTACTGTGATGATGAAATCGGCTATAAGACAGCACGATCCCTGTAGCCTTGTAAACAGATAAATACTAAAGCAATCGGTATAAAGCTTATGAAAACAGTACTAGGAAAAGATCTAATCGGCAACAAATGGATCTAACAACAGAAAGTAATGAAAGCCGATACTACCGATCCCTAGCAGGATAACTGGTGATAAAAACTGGAAAAACAGGTAAAAACCTATGAATCTAGTCGATATCGATAACTGATGAATAAATCTAAACGAAACAACAGCGATGCGCCGGAAGTTAAAGCTTAGATATTACTCGATAAACGGAACTTACAGAATCGGCCGAAGATCAAGATGATGCAGCCCTGCCAATCCGCACGAACTCGTGAGAAGGAAAAGTGATGGCGAAATCGCCTGCTCGAAAGTAAGTATGAAGAATAAAGTAACTTGTTGTATTGATTGATTGTTGTTTTTACAGATTTACAAAGGTATCTATTTATAGCCCCGTACAAATAATCTTCTTAACCGACTAGGACTCTATCTCTAATTCAAACAGAAAACAAATATCTACAAGCACAATCCGTGCTAAACTAATTCCCCCACGCCTCGTGGGCTGAACTCCACCTTATCCCTCCATCTTTCCAAGCCCATACAGGCCCACTTTAGTCCACCTTCCCGATCGGCCGATTTCTTAAAGGATTGCCGATTGGGAACCTGGCGCGTTCACCCTGAAGCGAGGTAAAAGCCACTTGACCGATTCCGCACTGTAGCACCTTTTGGCCGCTCCCCATCCGTATTCCTTCGATTACTTTCTTCTTTGGCGCCGATTCTACTGATGACGAAATCCGGCGTCAACACATGCCCCCCAGTTTCGGAGTAAAACATAATCTTTTACTTCGAAATTCTTTATAACCTCTCCTCCGAAACGGCCGCAGTGAAAATATCCTTCCGTTTCGCGGTCTCCCGGCTGATCATTGCAATTTTTTGAAACGGGCGCCCACGACGGCCACTACCCCGAAAAACTTGACGCGCCGGCGCGGTGAAAATTCCATTTTTACCCTTCCTTCAGGCACCCTATAAATATCATTTCACCGCAACTCATCTTCAAGCTCACATCTCTCTTTCCAGCGCGCGCACCTCCTTCTTTCTTCAATCTTGCCATCGAAGCTTTCCAGTTTCAGCTCTAATCACTTTTTCCCCTTTCCCTTCAATGGCGACTCCCTCCGGCAATTCCCCAGCACGCGATGTTCCAGGGACAATACCCCCGGTGGAAGTAGCGACGGCCGTCACTTCTTCAACAGATGCAAGGGCTTCATCAGAAATCCCAATGGCGGTTCCCTTCACAGCCCCATCATCCATGCCAACGTCGGCGGCCACGCCGATTACTCAGAACTTTATCCCGGAGGTAAATACCGAATCCCCTCCTTATCGGCAATATTTCAGATCTACTCCTTACATTCCTATGCCCCCTTTTCCTTTTTAGGCGGTTAGAGATAGAATTACCATTCACCTCACGGATAGTCCCGGCCTTGTTTGTCTCGGTCCCATGGGAAACCCAGATCCGGCGATTCTTATAGATTCGGAAACTGACCGGATACCTTTCAAACGGTCCGATATGAACTTAAATCAATGGGCAAGTACTTTTAGATCCTGGCTGAATGAAACCCCGGGTTGGAGGGAATGGTACCAACGGGTGGCCGCGTCAAGGAGCGTTTCATGGGATGAGCTCAAAATCGGCCAATGCATCAACCTTTCTCTGTCGCAAATGGAGAAAAATGAGCCGCTAGTGATGGCAGCTTCCTATTTTTGGTCTGACGCCCTTAATGCATTTGTATTTGGACATGGTCCTATGACCCCCACTCTGGCCGATGTGGTCCTCTTGACTGGCTTAGACGTATCCTCCCCTGACACGCCTTTCCAACTTCTGACTGTTCCGTCGCATCGGCTGGACACAAGAGGAATCGGCGGCTGGAAGGGCTTCATTAGTGATAACAAGAAGACCGGTACCGTTGATAACAGGGAGCACACCGCTTTCCTGATAATGTGGCTCGAAAAACACTTCTTCTGTGGAAGAGCCGCCGGCCCAACAACCAACACCCAATCTTTAGCCGAGGCACTGTCCAAAGGAAGCCACATTCCTCTCGGGAAGCATCTTCTGGGTGCAGTGTACCACATGCTCCACCAAATCGGCACAAAACTTTCCAAGGGAGAACCAATCGGCAACCCAGGTGGGCCTTGGTGGTTTGTTAATCTATGGTTGAACCTCTATATGAGCAGGATCACTCGGCAGCCAGTGGACCGCATGACATTTCCCAATATTGAATCGGCAGAAGACCCTACCGAGCGTCGCCGATGCATGTCTTATGGCGAAGCAGCGTCAGCTTTTCCAGGTTGTGCATATTCTGCTACAAAAGTAGCCGAGTACTTTCGGTGCTTTTACAACGGATTCAATGAGGACGCTACTATCTGGTTCCCATACCAGCGAGACATCCCAGTCTTTGAGCTCCCCTCCTGCTTTGACTCGACTTCTGGCCGGTTTGATGAGGGTCTTTATGAAGAATTGATCAAACCAGGACTTTTACCGGCCAACTTCTTCTCGGGGAAAAATGCCCCCACATATGAGTCCTACAACCCATCTACTGCTGCTCGACAATTCGGCATGGGTCAACTGCCGATACGGGTGTATTTTGCTGGCCGAATCAAGTTCAGAGAAGCACTTAAAACCGGCCTGGATTATTGTCGGTTGCGAGACCGAATTCCGGATTCCAGTATGATCAATTTGAATGAATGGCTATTATATCCATTTGCAATCCAGCCTTTCAAGCTTTGGTGGGCCGAATGGAAGCAATTCTTATTCTGCAATTCGGCATCGGCATACTGCAACCTTCTAGATCCAGCCAACATCGACCCTAACGCCGAGGTATTTCTGATTACTGACTGTATTCTTTTCACCATAATTGAGCACTAATGACTTCATTTTTCCTTTAGGCTGGGAATCAAGCCCCTCCCACGCACAGCCGCAGTGGCCGGCTAATAGAGAGTTATCCGTACACCACTTACCCTCTCATCGGCTATGACGCTCCATCAGTCGATATGATTGCTGGCCGATCGAAGAAAGTTCAGAAGAAAGTCGTCAAGAAAACCAGTCGCCGAGTTCGGGCTCGTACGGAATCGGTGGACCCTCCTGTACCCGCATCGGCAGAAGTCTTGACTGCACCGCCCCCGGCCACACAAAGTGCTGATACTCAAGCCATTACACAAGCCGGAGCGGCTGCCGCCTCACTATTGCTGGAAGCTTTACAAGTAAGTTCGAGCTTTATCACTTCCGATTTGTCAACTTGGTATCAACTCTTGTTGACTTTGTGTTTCTTAGGGTTCTTCTATGGAAATACCACAGTCAGTGACAACTCGACCGGATGCCAACACGCCCCTGCCTTCATCCATTGAGGTACGGTACTTGTCTTATGGATTCCCTTCGGGTATTTGTATAACATATTTAACCGATCCCTCGACGCAGACCATCGGCACACCAAGCGTTCCTCGACAACCGATTCCTTCCCAGGGAGCCGGTCCGAGCACCGTGCCGATTGTCGTAGAGTCTTCTTCATCGGATGAACCCATGACTCAGGCCACTGAACAAGATACAACGGCTCTACAAGCGCAGCATGAGGAAATCCGTTTTAAGATGGTAAGTTTTTGAACCAGCCTCACCAGTCGATTTACTCTGTTCCCCTGCCGATTTACCCTTTTTTTCTTTATTCTTTTCAGGAACAGGACTCTCCCAACAACAGTCTCTTCTCTTTCGCAGTCGCTCTCTCTGATGATGAGGAGACTTCTTCTCGCCAAGTTGCCTTAAGCTCCGTCCCTGATGACGTCCGGGCTAAGCTTACCAATATCCGATCCCTCCTTCAAGGGGATATCGGCCGATTGGTAGAAGATGCTTCGCCGATTCGGCAGCTTTTTAGTGACGTCAGCGGACGAGTACCAGAGGAAGCAGAAGAGGCATTGGCGCCGGCGGCTTTTATTGAGTCCATGAGGATTCCCGTTTTTAGAGCCCTTCGTCATATGGCCGACCGCG
The DNA here is from genome assembly GCF_000263155.2 of Setaria italica. Classification (NCBI taxonomy): domain Eukaryota; kingdom Viridiplantae; phylum Streptophyta; class Magnoliopsida; order Poales; family Poaceae; genus Setaria; species Setaria italica. Next base: position 9,823,588 of record NC_028451.1, read on the forward strand.
CGAAACTGGCCAAGATCCGTGAAGATGAAAATGCTTTCAAGCACCAGGCCCAAGAAGCGAATCGGCGGATCCACGTCTTGGAAGATTCACGGCCGGCGATCATTAGTGAAATAGATCGCCTCAAACGACGGAGGGCGGACCTTGCCAAAGAGATGGAACAAGTGACCAAGGCCATCAGCGCCGAAGAGAGCAGACTTCAAGAATTACCTTCGGCTATTGCCGATTTGACACGGGAGAGGCAGCGTCTTGCTCAAGAGGCTCTGAGACTCCACCGCACCGCATCGGAAGTCCTTGGATCGGCAGAAGAAGACCAACGGGTTCTTGACTCCGCCGATCAGATCCGGCGTCGGGCCATCACGGCTATCGATACCCTTTTGGGTAATCTGTAAAACACTGACCGTTTTGTACGAACATTTACTGCCGTCTTTGACTGACCTTTCGTGATGCCTTCTATTTACTGCCTTCCTTATTACCGATGGGACGTGGCCTCATCAGATTTTACTGTATTCCCCCATAAATATCGACCCCGGCGCTTCCTCCCGATAACATCGATTTGGCTCCCATCTCATTTCCCTCTTCCTCTCATCGGCGCAACCACTTTGTTATGGCTTCGTCGTCGTCCTCTTCCGTCAACCAGGTGACGCTTCGCCTTCTCCTTTCAGATCTTAGGGAGTGAATGCGCCAACTTATTCCCTCTCTGTTTCAGCCTCAACGCCTTAGTCCAGAACTTGTGCGCGCTATCGAGTGCCTACATTCTGAGGACCCTCTGACCCCGGAGGACAAAGTTCAGATTTTAGCTCATCAGGCGGAGCTCCAAGACCATATCACCGCAGATGCTCGAGTGGTCCTGGACGCCGTGGTGAACGAACACCGCCATATGTCTCGAGCCATGAGGGGTCATCGCCGTAACATTCCTGGTGGTGACATCGCTTCGACGGCCTGCACGATCCTGGGTTTCCTGGAAAGGAATGGCAACCCGCGGCTTTCTGCCGATAGGGCTCGTCCGCTTCTTCGGAATCCGTGGTCTTCCACCGATAGGGTCCGCATGCTTCCTCGGCCCGTCCTTCTGGCGGCGGCGGAGGCTTCGCGCCTTCGTGCTCTGGAGCGGAATGGGGAATCTCCTTAGAAGAAGGATAATTAGTTTGTTTTTGTAATTTTTTGTTCTAAGGGCGACTCTATGTTTTGTCGGCCATGTAATCGGTCGCCCGTACCGAACGAATGTAATCGGCCCGAATAAATGTAATCGGCCATTATGAATGTAATCGGCCGTTCCGGTCGATTTCATGTGCGTCCTAAAACCGAATCGTGTCGGTCATGTTTGACTGTGTTTATTCCTTTAGGCCCCGACCCATATACTCGGGTAATATCTTTTTAAGTACCTCCCATTCAGAGCCCTAGTGAATTCTTCCCCCTCTGTTGTTTCCAAAATATACGCATTCCCTGGAGCGCATCTGCCGATTTTATACGGCCCTTCCTAGGTAGGAGACCATTTGCCGAACTTAGGATCTTTCGACCCGATCGGTAGTACCAACTTCCATACCAAATCTCCAGGGGAGAACTGTTTGACTTTGACCTTTTTATCGTACCACCTGGCCACTCTCTTTTTATTCTCTTCGATGCTTATTAGAGCTCTCAGTCGTTGGCCGGCCAAGTCATCAAGTTCTTCCTTCATCAGAGCCGAGTAGTCATCGGCCGACAACTGATCTTGCAGTGAAATGCGCCTTGATCCTGCCCTTGACTCCCATGGAAGTACTGCATCGTGACCGTATACCAACTGATAGGGGGATAACTTGGTCGCCCCATGACAGGCCATTCTGTATGCCCACAGGGCTTCGGTCAAACATAGGTGCCACTTCTTCGGGCATTCTTCAATCTTCCTTTTGATCAACTTGATTATTCCTTTGTTGGAGGATTCTGCTTGACCATTGGCCTGAGCGTAATATGGAGAAGAATTTAGCAATTTGATGCCCATATCGGTCGTGAATTCCTCAAATTCTCCCGATGTGAACATTGTTCCTTGATCGGTTGTTATGGTTTGAGGGATACCGAATCGGTAGACGATATGATCCCTTACAAAATCGGCCATGATAGCCGAAGTCACAGTTCTTAGCGGGATTGCCTCCACCCATTTGGTGAAATAATCGGTGGCGACCAGAATAAACTTGTGCCCCTTGCTCGATGGTGGATAAATTTGGCCGATGAGGTCTATTCCCCACCCTCTGAATGGCCATGGTTTGATGATGGGATTCATGGCCGATGCGGGTGCACGCTGGACATTTCCAAACTTTTGACATTCTTGACAACCCTTATAATATTTGAAACAATCTTCGAGGATCGTAGGCCAATAGTACCCGTTGTTTCTGATCATCCACTTCATTTTATGTGCCGATTGGTGAGCTCCGCACACCCCTTCATGGATTTCTCCCATCAGAGTCTTGGCTTCTTCTGTCCCAAGGCATTTAAGAAGAACACCATCGATCGTTCGGTAGAACAGATCATCTTCGAGCAACACGTACTTGGTAGCATGAAAGCGCACTCATCGCTCCACCTTTTTGGACGGATCTTTTAGGTAATCGGCAATTTCCTTACGCCAATCGTCAGCTGCAAGTTCTAAGGCCATGGCGCCCGGAATCGGCCGATACCCAGATGCGTGTTGAGCGAGTTTGTTTGCTTCCTCGTTGTGGTCTCTTGGGACGTGCTCGATTACTGCCGATCTGAATTCTTTCAAAAGCTGTAAGCAATCTTCGTGATGGATTCGCAATATGTCATCTTTGCACTCAGCTCTTCCGGTTAGTTGATCCACAATTAGCATCGAATCTCCGAAGACCTCGACAGAATCGGCCTTGACTTCTCTCAATAATCGTAAGCCTTTTAATACAGCTCTGTATTCCGCTTGATTGTTTGTGGCGGCGGTTTCTATCGGCAGAGAAAAATCATATCTTGCCCCCCGAGGCGATATGAGAACGATGCCGATTCCCGATCCGACTCCGCATGATGACCCATCAAAAAATAACTGCCAAGGCGCTAGTTCCACGAAGGCGATCTCCGGCCCACAGTGCTGTGCGACGAAATCGGCCATGACTTGACCTTTGACGGCTTTTGCCGATTCATACCGTAGGTCAAATTCTGATAAAGCTAAAATCCATTTACCGATTCGCCCTTTCAATATCGGCAGTGACAGCATGTATTTCACTACATCATCTTTGCATACGACTATACACTCTGCCGACAGTAGATAGTGTCTGAGTTTGGTGCACGAGAAGTAAAGACACAAACACAAACGCTCTACTGGAGGATATCTTGTTTCGGCATCCATGAGTCTTCTACTAACGTAATAAATCACCCATTCTTTGCCTTCAAACTCTTGGACTAGAGCCGACCCAATAGCTTTTTCATCGGCTGATAAATATAGTTTAAATGGCTTACCCGTTTGAGGGGGAACCAGGACTGGGGGCGAGACCAAATATCGCTTGATGTCTTCTAACGCCTTGCGCTGTTCTTTTCCCCAAATAAATTCTTGGTCTGGCTTCAACTTCAGAAGTGGTGTGAACGCCTGGATCCGTCCAGATAGATTAGATATAAATCTTCTGATGAAGTTTACTTTGCCGATTAGAGATTGTAACTCAGTTTTGTTCTGTGGGGCGATGACTTTGTTGATAGCCGCTATGGTCTTCTGATTGACTTCAATGCCTCGTTCGTGCACCATGAATCCTAAGAACTGTCCGGCGGAGACGCCGAAAGCGCATTTGTTGGGATTCATCTTAAGACCATGTTTTTTGGTACACTCTAGGACCCTTCGCAAATCGGCTAGGTGTTCCTCGTGGCTTTTGGACTTGACCACAACGTCGTCGATGTAGATCTCCACCAGGAGGCCGATGAGTTTATGGAAAATATAGTTCATGGCCCTCTGATACGTAGCACCAGCATTTTTCAAACCGAAAGTCATCACCACCCACTCGAATAGACCAAGATGGCCTGGACATCTGAAAGCCGTTTTGGGTATGTCCTCTTCGGCCATAAGTATTTGATTGTATCCGGCGTTTCCATCCATGAAGCTAATAATTTTGTGCCCCGCGGCGGCGTCTATCAGCACATCGGCCGTAGGCATGGGGTAACCATCCATCGGTGTGGCTTGATTAAGATTTCTGAAATCGACGCAAACGCGTAGCTTCCCGTTTTTCTTATACACCGGTACGATATTAGAAATCCACTCGGCGTAACGACATTGCCGAATAAATTTTGCTTCAATTAGCCGAGTTATTTCGGCTTTTATGTCTGGTAAAATTTTAGGATTGCATCGCCGTGCGGGTTGTTGGTACGGCCGATACCCTGGTTTTATGGGTAGCCGATGTTCAACAATAGATCGATCTAATCCGGGCATCTCGTGATACTCCCACGCAAAACAATCCTTGAATTCTCTTAATAAATTTGTCAATTTACATTTGTACTCTGGATCTAAATTTGCACTAATAAAAGTCGGTCTTGGTTTGGTTCCATCACCTAAATCTACCATCTCCAATGAATCGGCCGACGTGAATCCGTGTCCCAGCTTCCCGTCTTCTCGGGCGAACTGATCCATTTATTGCGCTTCTTCGGAGCCGACTGCTCGGATCGGCTGTAGGCCAAAATCGGTGACCTTCAGGAAGTCAGTCTCCCACACCCTACCTGATATGCACCTGACGGTTTCGCAGCTCCATTGCTGTGCATCGGCTGCTGCGATGCTGTACGCGGAGTCGGCTTTGACCACCTCGATGTTGTCGCCGACCCATTGTACCAGGCATTGATGCATAGTTGACGGTATGCAGCAGTTTGCGTGTATCCAGTCTCGTCCAAGAAGCATGTTATAGGACCCTTTGCCATTAATGACGAAAAACGTGGTAGGAAGGGTCTTACTGCCGATGGTGAGGTCGACGCAGAGGGCACCGCGAGCGTTTGACACCTTGCCTTCGAAGTCCTTGAGCATCATGTCCGTCCTGGTCAAGTCTTCGTCGCTCTTTCCTAGTTTCCGAAGTACGGCATACGGCATGATATTGACGGCGGCTCCCCCGTCGACCATCAATTTAGTGAGGGGGCGTCCGTCAACATGTCCTTTAAGGAACAATGCCTTCATATGTTGTCGTTCGTCGTCTTCGGGCTTTTCGAACGTGGCCATCATCGGTTCTAAAGTCAACCGTGCTGTTTGTTCTTCTATCGCCGACACATCCTGTTGATCGGCGGGGGTCATAAACTCCATCGGCAATATGAAAACCATACCGATTTCGGCTGCCGATTCGTCGCCCGCCGACTCATCGTTGCCCTTGTCGCTTCTTTTGGGGCGCCACACCCGAGGCCTTTCTTGCTTTTTGTCCATGGTGCCCTCTTCTTCTTGCTGCTCCCATTGGCGGAGGCGTTGGACTCTCCGTTTTTGTGATTTGGTTAAACCGTCTGGGCACCATCTGGGGTTTATTGGCCTCCTTTCTTTCCCGGTGTGTTCCCATTCTGGTTCGCGTCCTAACGGGTTCTCGTCTGTTACCCGAGCATCGGCCATGTCTTCGAGCCGGCTGTGAACGCTGGCTTTGCTATTTGATTGATCGTATCGATCGGTCCTGCCCCCCTGCCTATCATAGTTTCCACCTTCCGACCGATCATATCGGTCACTTCTGCCCCCCAGCCGATCGCGCAAGGAAGGGCGCTGATCATCTGGGTTGCGACGATTCCTGCTGATCGGTTCTGGCCTTCCATCCCTAGAACGAGACCTGGTGAATGGCCGATTGCCTCGATAGGGACCGTTGCACTCTGGGCAAGTATCGGCTGATGGTAGCCTGAGGTTATTTTCCCAGCAATGGATGAAAAATGGGCATCTCCAGTGCTCCTCATGCCGACGCATCGCTTCCTCTCGGGACCTCGAACGTTCTTGTTGGCGTTGGTACTTTTGGAGCAGGAACTGGGAAGTAACACGTGGTCTATCAGACTCACCATCGTCGTCCTCCATTCGTCGTTTCCCTTTGACGTCTTCGGGCGTAACTTGATTTCTGGGATCGACAGAGCCACTCCTTTTTGCCGATTCGGACGTCAGCACTTTTGTTTGGAGGGGCTTCTTACCCGTGTCCACCATGTTGGTAGGAAAAGGGTGTTGATCAATCTTCATTGGTTTGGCCGGTTTTGCCGGCACTTCGAATTTGAGTCTGCCTTGCTCAATGGCCGACTGTATTTGTTGCCTGAAGATTTTGCACTCGTTGGTATCATGTGATGTGGCGTTATGCCACTTGCAATACTTCATCTTCTTCAATTGTTCGGCAGAGGGTATCGTGTGGTAAGGCGAGAGTTTAATTTGTCCTTCCTGGAGTAGAAGATCGAAGATTTTGTCAGCTTTAGTTGTGTCGAAACCAAATGCTTCCGGCTCCTTTTTGCCGAATGGGCATGATATCGGTTTCTTTCCTTTAATCCACTCTGCAAGTCCGATGTCGGCGTCTTCCTCATCCTCTAATTCTTCCAGAAACGCCACTTTCTTCTGGAAATTCCTTCTTGGATCGAATGGACGCACCTCCTGCCCGGACAATCGGTGGACAATCTGGCTCAGGCTCTCGAACTCTTGTGAAGCATATTTCTCCTTAATGTGTGGCAGCAGGCCTTGGAAAGCTATATCGGCCAACTGCGCATCGGTTAGAGCCAAGGAGTAGCATTTGTTCCGGATTTCCCGAAACCTCTGTATGTATGAGGGTATCGGCTCATCACTTCTTTGCCGGAGGCTGGTCAAATCGGACAGCTTCATTTCGTGGACCCCAGCATAGAAGTACTTATGGAACTGCCTCTCTAGATCGGCCCATGTGATAATTGAGTTTGGTGGCAAAGTGGTGAACCATTGGAAGGCCGATCCAGATAAGGATGACGAGAACAACCGTACCCGCAGGGCATCTTGCGTAGCTGCCTCCCCGCATTGGATGATGAATCTATTCACATGTTCCACGGTGGAAGTATCATCCATCCCCGAAAATTTGGTAAAATCAGGAACTTTGTACCGATGGGGAAACGGCAACAAGTCATACGTGGATGGGTATGGTGTCCTGTAGGTATACGTTTGCACCTTCGGCTTCAGGCCGAATTGTTCTTGCATTACCTCCGCGATTTGCGCCGACCAATCTGGTTGTTGCTGGGGAATAGTTGGCGGTGGGATCGGCACATGCTGATAAATCGGAGGTTGAATAAAAGGTGGTATCTGAGTATAAGCCAGCGGTGTAGTAAAGGACGGCTGCTTGTAGGCACCACTCGTTTCATTATATAGCATGAGCTCTGACGTCTTGTTGACCTCCGGAGCGATAGGCTGGTATGGTGGTATGATCGGCCGAGTGGCCGTTTGGGAGGGTGTCTGGAACGGAGAATTTCCTTGGCTGACCGATTGATTCAAACCGGTCGTGTTTAAAGGTGCCCCCCAGGGTAAAGGGATGACTGGAGGGAGTGGTGCAGTGGACGGCTGGATGGAGCCGTATCCCAAAGGAGTTGATGACGTGGAAGCACCAGATCCTCCGACAGAGGATTGGATCGGCTGTGAAGCCTGATAAGCCTGATTTGGTGGAATCGGCTGAAAATACGTAGGCCCCCTGTACCCCTGTGGTATACCTCCGGCGAAGGAGTTGACAACAGCATTGTGCACCATGTTTGAAAGTACCGGGGATTGGTTGATGAAGGCGTGATGAAGAGATTGCTGAATCATATCGGACATTTTGTCCGAATCTTCTGAAATCGTGATCTGGCGGGGAGTAGGGAAAGGAGACCTTTTAACAGTTTCCCCGCTCCTGGAACGACTGAAGGATTTCAAGCAAGTTTTCCGGACTTGCTCCAAATACTGATTCAGATCTTCTTTTTGGTCGTCCTTTAGATCTGCTTCCGTCACTTCGATGACGTTATCTTCGGAGACTTCAGCAGCTTTCGACATGACAGTGGTTGTAATGGTCCCACTGGGCGTGCCAAAAGTGTGTTGGTGCTAGAAATCGGTCAACCGGATCCCAGCAGCCGACACACGACCCGGGAGAATCTGCTTAACTCCTGTTCGGGTGAAAGCCCTGGTGCGGTTCGCGCGGCATGCCAGCCAATCTGACCTGTTGATTGGCAAGGAAGAACACGTGTCAAATTCAGTAACTGCGATCGGCTAAGTTTCCGATCGAGAGAGCTTATCGGCAGATCGGCCGATTTACTGTGATGATGAAATCGGCTATAAGACAGCACGATCCCTGTAGCCTTGTAAACAGATAAATACTAAAGCAATCGGTATAAAGCTTATGAAAACAGTACTAGGAAAAGATCTAATCGGCAACAAATGGATCTAACAACAGAAAGTAATGAAAGCCGATACTACCGATCCCTAGCAGGATAACTGGTGATAAAAACTGGAAAAACAGGTAAAAACCTATGAATCTAGTCGATATCGATAACTGATGAATAAATCTAAACGAAACAACAGCGATGCGCCGGAAGTTAAAGCTTAGATATTACTCGATAAACGGAACTTACAGAATCGGCCGGAGATCAAGATGATGCAGCCCTGCCAATCCGCACGAACTCGTGAGAAGGAAAAGTGATGGCGAAATCGCCTGCTCGAAAGTAAGTATGAAGAATAAAGTAACTTGTTGTATTGATTGATTGTTGTTTTTACAGATTTACAAAGGTAGCTATTTATAGCCCCGTACAAATAATCTTCTTAACCGACTAGGACTCTATCTCTAATTCAAACAGAAAACAAATATCTACAAGCACAATCCGTGCTAAACTAATTCCCCCACGCCTCGTGGGCTGAACTCCACCTTATCCCTCCATCTTTCCAAGCCCATACAGGCCCACTTTAGTCCACCTTCCCGATCGGCCGATTTCTTAAAGGATTGCCGATTGGGAACCTGGCGCGTTCACCCTGAAGCGAGGTAAAAGCCACTTGACCGATTCCGCACTGTAGCACCTTTTGGCCGCTCCCCATCCGTATTCCTTCGATTACTTTCTTCTTTAGCGCCGATTCTACTGATGACGAAATCCGGCGTCAACACATATAGATGCACTTTTGGGACATAAAAAGAGGGCAAATAAACAGAAATCCCTTTTGGAACATAGAATTTTCTACTGATAGCGAATTTGAAAGCAAATCTCACATTCACTGTAAATGATTTTAACTTCCAAAATAGGACCTGGTTTGGATATCTCAAAATACTATGGTCTTTTCTAAAGATATTCCTCATTTGCAGGTCAATATATCACTAAATGCTGCTACTGATCGGCTCAGGCAAACTAGGGAAGAGAGGAAACAATTTGATGAAGCAAACAGAAAGAGTTCAACCCTACCACGCTAGCCAACGTGGCGCGGCGGCCCTCGACCTACTGAAAGTTCTCTGCGCTTTGCGCGACAGCTCAGCCCTGCCGTGCCAGGCAAAGTGGCACGGCAGCGCTTGCCGCACCAGCCAGCGTGGCGCGACAGCCCTCTAACCTACTGAAAGTTCGCTGCCCTTTGCGCGGCAGCTCAGCCCTGCCATGCTAGGCAGAGTGGCGTGGCGGCTCTCTAACCTACTGAAAGTTCGCTGCCCTTTGCGTGGCAGCTCAGCCCTGCCGCGCCAGGCAAAGTGGCGTGGCAGTGCTTGCTGCGCTAGCCAACGTGGCGCGGCGGCCCTTTGACCTACTAAAAGTTTGCTGCCCTTTGCACAGCAGCTCAACCCTGCCACGCCAGACAAAGTGGCGCGGCAGCGCTTGCCATGCCAGCTAGAGTGGCGCATCGACCCTTGACCTACTGAAAGTTCATTGCACTTTGTGCGGCAGCTCAACCCTGCCACGCCAGGCAAAGTGGCGCGGCAGCGCTACAGTGCCACATCTATACGTTAATGCTCTCAAGCTGTTGTACGTATGCCTTTCAAATCAATAGGTACTGTTGCAAAGGACTTATAGGAAAACAATAAACCTAAAAGTAAACAAAGAAAAATCTAGAGCATACACTTCAATTTACACAATTCAGTTGTTTATGTCTAAATTATAAATTTTCAAAATTGGTCATTGATTAAGAAAGAAAATAAGGACTGCCTTGGTGGTTACTCTATTTTTCTCAAAGCAAGGTTACCTTCTGTATGAGATCACAAGTGCTAAATCACACACACTTGTTGACTTGCAGGTTTCCAATAATATCATGAAACTATCCAAATAGCTGCAATACAGTGTGGTACTAGCAATAGTAAGTAATTTTCTACCTTATGTATGAACAAATTAAGTCATCGTTAATGACTTGTGCTATGGACCGAAATAGCCCTTTTAATAGTATATGCAAATGACATACTACAAAAATGCAAACATTGACCACGACCACGTACGCACACTCAATGCAAATAACATATTATATGTTTCTCAACAAATAATCATAATTCTTATTACATGTTTCTCAACAAATAATCATAATTCTCACAATAAACATAGTTCTATCACAAATGAAACATAGTTTTCACAAATAATCATAGTTCTCACAATAAACATAGTTATCTCACAAATGAACATAGTTTTCACAATTAAAGAGAAACATGATCCAACTCAATCAACACATTCATCTAGTCGGAGTCACCTTCACATAGTAACTCATCATCATCATCATCATCATCCCCCGCAATAACAACAACCTTCCCTTTTTTATCCACATTAACCTTACCTACAAGTAAATCGGCAACAAGTGCCTTCATCGCCTCCATTTGTGCCTCTTCCGCATTTTCTTGTAACTCTTCCATTTCAATCCTTCTCTTCCTTTCCCTAATCTGCTGCAAATATTCTTCCCATGAACCCTTAGGGTATTTTGCATTCGGATCAACCACAAAACCTATGCGATCTCTCTCCTCCCTTAACCTTTGTTTCTCCAACTCCCTCTCCTCCTACAACTTCCTTCTATTTCCTCTCTTCTCATCTTCAGTTAGAAGTTGTGGATACTTGGTTCTATTCTGCCTCCAATACTTAATAATAACTTCCTTCCCATAAAGTCCTTCAGGCTTCACTCAAGTCTCCCGAACCATGTCTTGGTATATTTTCCCCCAAAGGAAGTCGCTGTCAGGTATAGGAGCATCATACTCCTTCCTAATCTTTTCTATCAGTTCTTGTATTTGTCTTGACTTCCATGGTTCCAATATACTAGCCAACTTTAACAATAAATCACAACGACCAGAAAAGTCTTCCCAATCACATGACCTTCCTTCCTGCAACAAGATTTTCATATTCTTACAAATTTGAAACAGTGGATACACATTTCACATGTAAACTCTCAAGGCACCACAAAAGAGATGAGTGTTTACTCACCCAGTACTCGCCATGTGCATTGTCACAGAACGAACCATATCCAAGCTCAGAATGCACCACACCTTTTGTTGCCAATATACCACACTTGCATCTACGATTAGGAGAGGACACACATGGCCATGGTGCCTTTCCACTCTCGAAATCCTGCACTTGCTCCTCCGTTGGCCACATCGCCTTTGGCCCGTAGATATACTCATTGAAATCACATAGCGGCCACCCATCCTGCATAAAACCGGTGACAAGATTAAAAGTGAGCATAAATCAATAAAACTCTGCTTGCTACACATCATACTAACATTCTCCTAATAAACTTACATGAGTCTTTAACAAACATCGAAAGAATGGAGTGAACTTAAGCGGAACCCCTAAGTTAGGATGCATAAGCTTAGCAGCAACTCCACACTTGCACATGGGAGGATCCCTCACACACCTCCAAGCAGCCTCCTGCTTCTCCTCCTCGTACATTCTAGGTGGGTTTGGTAGAGGAGGAACCCAACACCTAAACTGATGGTATGGTTGAAGCTCTGTGCTATGGTATGGGAATAGGTGAATCCTAGGATCATATTTGTTGGGTCCATCTATCCATTGAAAGAAATCACAAGGCGCAACAGGCATTGGATCAAAAGTCCACTTGCACACATAGAAGGCTCTTCCAGCTGTCTTTGGATGCCTTGATTGTTTCACCTCAGCTTGCACGCCACTTCTACAAAGAGGTATGGGAAGGGCAGGAGCTACGGGAGCACCCGCATTGGACTCGCCCACGTAACGCACGTACTACCTACGCCGCTTGTATTCACAACCGGACGACATCATCTCACCTACACATCAAGTGCCCGTAAATTAATACACAATAAACTTTAGACACGTAACTTTACCATATGAACTATATACATCAATTCGACAAAATACAAACACTCCATCTACAAAATATAAACACTTTACCATATAAACTATAGCAACTATATTACGAAATAAATGTATTGGACAAATTAATTGGGCATATTGCAAAAAAAAAGTACCCATGTCATGTACACTACACAATTGCATACCAACTTTCACAATCCCACCATCAAACATACAAATTAAACAATCCATCTACAAAATACAAACACTTCACCATAAAAAACTATAGCAACTATATTATAAACTAAACATATTGGACATATTAATTGGACATATTTCAAAAAAAACTACCCATGTCATGTACACTACACAATTGGATGAATATCTACCTAAATCGAAGCATTCAACAAGTTCTACATGTCAATATCACGAGCAGAGACTCTATTGTGTATGAACTACATATCATCTAACACATAACAACATTGCATTTCATCAAAATTTCAAATCAACAACCAAACCCTAGATCACCTAAATATCCTCCGATCTACCAAATGAAACGCTAAACCAAGGAAAAAAGTTAGGGGATACCTTCCACACGAAGCGGTGACCAATTCTCAATCTTTCCCCCACCGAAATCGTCGGATTTTGGGTGGATTTGGGGGTGGAGGCGGCCAACGGCATGTGCAAGGGTCGGGCTCGGGGTTACTGGAGTAAGAAGAAGGGAGGGAGCCGACGCGGGAGTGGTACATAGTGCTGTCGCGCCAGGCGGGCTGGCGCGGCAAGCACCTGCCCATGTCAGCGTCACGTTGGCCCGCCTGCCGCGCCGCGCCAGTGCATGTGGCGCGGTAAAGGCTCCATGCTGCGCCACGTGCGTTGGTGCGGGCAAAAGGGTCACTCCGTGCAAATTTAGTTTGGGGGTTAATTTTAAAAATTTATTTAAAAAAGTTAAAAATAAAAAAATTCACGTAAGGCCCATCACTACCCTAGATTCACCTCTAATTGTGTGCGGATCCAGCCTGTAACTAGCGCATGTTAGGATCACGCTGCTTATTCATAGATAAACATATTTAGAGCAAATATTCCTTCTCTTTTACTAAAGCAAAGATGGACAAACACGATACCATTCGGAGTAGGGACGTTAGTTACTATATATTCCAGGCAGCAAGCCCACCAAGTGCATTGTCGGGCTCAAATTTTCCCGCATGTTTCCAATTTTTCTCGAGGTTTAAAGGCTTTGGTGGTCAAATGTAGAAGCCCAACCCAATCAAACCCAACACCTGTAGTCGCCAATGGGCTACAGTGGTACCCTAGCAAATGCATTCGCTATGGGATTATTTTCTAATCAAGTTGTGTTTGTTGGACTCTCGGTACCCATGAAGATGGAAACGGTCCACCTTATAGAAAGAAGAAAAAAGAATAAAACACTAACATATGCTGTCATATTGCTTATTAGTCGAATGATTCAAGCGTGACATATATACTTTGTATACATACCCCTCCGTCTTCGTTTTGAATTTTCTAGATACATAGACTTCAATATGTCTATGTATTTAGATGGATGCTATGTCTAGATATGTAATAAAAATTATATATAAAAAATCAAAATGAATAATAATTTGAGACCAAAGGAGTCGTAGCATTCAACCATCATCGAAAGTCGTACACGACGGCGTAAGAAAAACGCCCCCTCACGCACGCGGCGAAGCGTAGACCGCTCGCGTAAATTATTCGAAGCAAACCGGCGCGGGCCTTTCGACGGGAAGAAGAAAAGTCGGTGCCAACAACTTCTTTCTCTTCGGAGACCTCCGCACCGACCGCGGCGCTTGGCCCACTGCCCAGTTGGCGTTACGAATTGGGCATGTGAAAGCGACCCGCGCCCGCCGCCGCCGAACCGCGCGCAGCAATCAAATCAGCGCGTCCACATGCGTCTCCAGCCTGGTCCACGCCGTTGCGCGCACCACGCGATTTCCTCTCCTCTCTACTAGTCTCTTCCCCTGGGCCCTGGCCGATTCCGCAGGAACTTTATTTGTTTATATTTTTTTAAAAAAACTACCAACCAATCAGCAGCCAGGCGCCGTCTGTCCAGGCCCGGCCCAGCCCAAGCCGTGCGCCTCGACTATATAAGCGGGCAGGCGAGCCCGTCCCGCACGCCGACGCTAGTCTTGCGAGCCACGAAAGAAACAGATCTAGTATTTGGTAGCCAGTTCGTCTCTCGCCGCCGCCGGCCGTCTTCGAGATCCGATCCGGTCGATCATCCCATGGCGTCGGCGTCCGCGTCGTGGTCGAAGCGGTGGATCCGCCCCGAGGTGTACCCGCTGTTCCTGGCGACGGGCGCGGCCGTCGGCATCTGCGCGATGCAGCTCATCCGCAACATCACCGGCAACCCCGAAGTCAGGTAAGGAATCCGACCAATAATCTCTCATCGCGGAGCTCTTTTCCTCTCCATTAATAGGATTTTGGTTGAGATCGATGATTCTCGAAAGCACGAGCTAGCCGCGCTGTTATCGATCTATATCACTTCTATCCGTCGCAGCACGCACGCGTGGTCTAGATCTGCTCTTGCTGTTCATGTGTTCGTTGTTTTAATTCGGTTCGAGATGGAGCTGATGCTTTAGTTTTCATCAAGAAATTAAAACAGCAATAGTAATCGATCTGATGGATGGAAAAATTAAACCGAAGCAAAAACTGAGTTGCAGGGTGCTCAAGGAGAAGCGTGCGGCGGGCGTGCTGGAGAACCACGAAGAGGGGAGGAGGTACTCGCAGCACGGCTTCAGGAAGTACATCGACGGCAAGAAGCCAGAGATCATGCAGAGCCTCAACTCGTGGATGGCGGACCCAAAGGAGTAGATCGTCGTGGCAGCAGCACCGATCCATACCGGCCGACGGATGATTTGGTCGGCCGCACCATTTGATATAATTCTTCTTGATGATGATTTGATAAGTTGTTACCGTGTGATTGTCCTCTCGGTACGTTTTTGTATCACCACACACATATATATATGTTCTTAACAAACAAACATGCATGGCATGATGTTGTGGCCTGGCTGTGTGAACAGGCCTGTTGAAAGTTTTGATCTCATATGGACGCAGATATAATGTTTCGTCTCCTTCTGAATAATATTGACAACTGCATGCGACGGGTATACGTTTAAATTTCTACAATCCGCCTTGCGATTGAATTGTTTCTATGTGTTGATTGGCCCTGCTGGTTGTGAATCGTTCCTCTTTGTTGACCAAGCAAACTGTGCGTGACCTTTACGTACAAGTAGGACGGAACGGCTTGTGTTTTGATGCATACTGGGAACCAATCACCCCCATAGTGTATGAATAGCCTCCCAACTAAATGCTTGTATGCTTTTCTCAATTTCTCTATAAAAATAAATATGACCAAGGCTCCAAGAACGGTTAAGTGTGTATAGGACATTTTTACTTTTTTTCTATTACCCACTACCAGATTCTTGGCATAAATCTCATCATTTAAGTTCCAAAAGATCCATATTAAACTTCAATTGGAATTTCTTTTGAACCAACGATGCTACAGGAGTTGTTTAAACTGACAGAAGACCAATTCTTGCCCTGCTTTGTTACGAAAGCAAAAATTGGCGATGTGTGTTTGGCAACCTTGTGACTGCAGGCGTTGCGTCCACGTCCAACCTGTTGACGCGCGGCTCGCACGCGCCACGCGACGCTATTAGCGATTCCACCAGCCTCGTCCGCTCCGCTGACCAAAAAAACAAAAGGAAGCACCTATATAAACGAGCAGGCCCACTAATCCGCCCCGGCCCATATAAACGAGCAGGCCATTTTTTTGCACGCAGATGTTCGTGCCGGCCCCAAGCCCAGGTTTATGTAGAGGCAGATTTTTTTTTTCAACGAATCGAGTAACTGCAGTCAAGTCTGAAACGAGTGCGGGCGGCGCCCATCGGCAGTCAGGTCCTGCTTGCTTCTCCTTATCAAAAAAAAAAAAAATCCAGATTGCTTCTCGGCGCTCGTGCTGTGTGTTGGGAGCGACTTGGACCGTCGTTAGGTGGGGGATTTGGGCGATTGGGCCTCTTGTGGGTTGCGGCCTTTCTTACTTGGGGATGGGCTGCTTGTTGGAGCGGGCTGAAATACGAATTTAAGATGCAATAAGATTGTGCAAGTTTATTTTGTAGCTTCAAGTACCTACAATTAATAAAAACAAAGTCCATAAGGTCCCGTTTGGTTTCTTCATTTCGAAGGAATTGGAATCTATTTAATGGAGTAGGCTAATTTATGTTGGAATGTGGCATTCCACAACTTTCCAAAGTTTAGATATAAGCCTATCTTAAATTCATGGGGTGGGAGATGGAAATTGATTCTATAGATTATGGTTATTAGAATGGAATTCAATTCTTATAGCACGCTCTTGGACTCGCTTCTCTATAGTAGAAGTGCAGCATATAAGTATCTCTCCCATATCACCAACTATAATATACAACTATATTCCACATACATTTATATTAACTTAATTAATTTATGTCTAAATTATGATTATTAGGATGGAATTCAATTCCAATGATCCAAACGGGGCCTAAGGGAAATCTCACAGACACAATTGGGATATTGTATATATTAAATTGTAATAAACCTTTCCATATCTCTTGAGTACAATTTAGGATACAATTTAAATCTAAACTAATTATCCCACTCAATAAATTCCTTCCTCTTCAATATGTTTAACTGCCACCTACCATAGCGCTTCCCTACAACCTCTTTCAACTTTTAATGCAATCTTCAATGTATTGTGTAGTTGGTAGTTGTTTCACTCAGTAAATGCCTCTGTTTTAATATTTGTTTCTTCTCAACCATCAACTACTCCATCGTTTCTCCAAAAATCTCCCTTTTTTGTACTTTTTATTTTTTTAGGTAAAGAAATTACTAGCTAATAATATTGTCTAAACTTTCATCCCACACACTGGTATTGCATTTATTTATATGTACTTGACTTATGTCTCAAGCAAGAAGATGGTGCAATTGTATTTTGTATCTTCATCAACATGCTACAATACGAAATGAAATTCACAAGGGAACTCACGAATATAATTGGGATATAGTATAAATTAATATGTAAGAAATCATTCCATATATTTTTAGTATAATCTCCGATACAACTCAAGTGTCTAACAATTATTGTTCCACCCAATAGATTCTTTTAAAATTGGTACACAGTATATATTAAATTGTAATAAAGCTTTCCATATATTGGAGTATAATCTACGATACAATTCAAATCTATACCAATTATCCCACTTAATAAATTCATTCCTCTTCAATATATTTAACTGCTACCTACCATAGCGCTTCCCTACAACCTCTCTTAACTTTTGATGCAATCTTTCAATGTATTGGGTAGTCAGTAGTTGTTTCACTCAATAAATGCCTCTATTTTCATATTTGTTTCTTCTCAACCATCAACTACTCCATCATTTCTCCAAAAATCTTCCTTTTTATACTCATTATATTTTTTGGGGTAAAGAAATTCCTAGCCAATAATATTGTCTAAGCTTTTGCCTCACGCATTGGTATTGCATTTATTTATATGTAATCGACTTATGTCGCAAGCAAGAAGATAGTGCGATTATATTTTGTATCTTGATCAACATGCTACAATGTAAAATGAAATCATAAGGGAACTTACAAATATAAGGGCATGTATTCAACGGTTTAGACGACTTCTGTCTGTAATGTTATGCCATGTCACATGTAGACAATAAAACAAACAATTTGTACAATGATCTGTCTAATATGTCATTCGTAAGCTATTTAATTCATTCATGCACTACTACAAAACAAAGAACAAAGGTAGTGTAACACATTCAACAATGTGTTACAAAGAAGTTTCATAGTAACACAAAACTATGTGTTACAGATGAAGGTTGCAACACATAGTGATTGCTTTGTAAAGTTGTGTTACAGACAAAGTATATAGTAACACAAATTAATGTTATAGCTAAAATGTCACAAAGATGGTAATATGTTGTAACACATAATTGGAAGGTGTAAAATGTGTCCTAGATACATATCTTATAGTAACACGTGTATAAGGGTATACTTGTATAAGGGTATACTAGTTGACATCTGTTACGAGTCAGACAAAAAATTGGAAAATAAAAATCCACACATGTCACATCTAGCCTTCGAACCTGCCATCTCTCCCTCTTGAGATCCACACTTACCATCTCACATATACTTCATTAATCATGTAATTTGGAGTTTTATTCCTCTTGAGATCTAACGGCATCAGTTCAAAAACTTTTCAAATAAGAAGTTGCACACCTAGTCAAAATCAACAAATTTTACATAAAGTGTGTCTCCATTCAAATTTGTACGAATAGTTATAATTTACAAACAAGATAAAATCTATATTACCAAGAGCTGGCACATATAGCCTCCAAAGGTATCCTGGTCATGGATAACACTTGGGGACTTATCTGGCATGGATGAGCCGGCAAGGATGAGGGTATAATAGTAACTTAAGCAACCGAGTAAAATTATATATCTCTTAATTAGATGATGAGCCGTGATGGTTAAATCTATCACCGATAAATAAAAGATATTAGTAGAAATTGGAAAGACTTAGTAAGTTGTTTTATTTGAGAAAATGGGACTTTTAAGTTATTGTTAAGCGTATTGTATTGGCGAGGGTCAATGATTTTAATCTAGTAAAAAAGATAGCCACTAGTCTTATGTGGCCTTTAATTTTTTCTTAAAATAGTAATTGATGAGTGGAATTAGTATTTAAATTGCCAAAATGAAACTTGCTAATAGTATAAATTGAACCATATCTAGTCAATAGCAGAATATTTACATTGCTGTAACTAGTCATACATACTTATATTTGAAAAACATTTTATTCAAATTTGATATAACAATTATGATCAAGTTGTTCTAATGATCAATCAGCCCTGAAAATAATTTTTTCATTCATAGCGCTAACACAGACATGTCTTAGTCGTTGCCAGCACATATAATTTTTTATAGTTGAGTAAAAAAATACAACGGCCCTGACTGAATAATTGTGTAAAAGCTTATCAAATTGCTGCAACCGTCCGCCTCCCACGCGTCCTCTACTCCTCTTATCCCAATTTTGGCAACCGTCGTCCCTCACAATCGGCGTCATATCGCATCGCTGCCGACGCATCGCCCTTCAACTTCTACTCCTGCAAGCCGATCCAGTGCGCCACTCTCCCTCAGATCGCACATCCTGCCATCGGACTTCAAACGTGGTGCGCCTCCGCCGCCGCGACTCCACGACGATCTCCGTTCTTGTCGCTCGCGTCATTGGATACTGACAGGAGGATGACGCGAGGGGCACTGAGATGCTGGTGAAGGAGGGTGGGTTGTTGTTTCCTGGTCGCCGGAGGTGGCCCTCGCTGCCGTCACCGTCAGGGCTAGGCGCTTCAGGCGTTGCCGCTGCTTCATGCCAGCGTGGAATGGAGGCATCTCCATCCTACCCAGGAGAAATTTGCAGTGTACGGGGGCAAGAGCATTTTAGGTTACACGTTCGATTTTGTTTAGATCAGGGACGTTTGCTTCCACTGACTTATTTTTAGTACGTGTCACATCGAATGTTTAGATACTAATTAGGAGTATTAAATGTAGACTATTTACAAGGCTAAACGGCGAGACGATTAATGACCTGCAAATGAGGAATATCTTTAGAAAAGACCATATTATTTTGAGATATCCAAACCAGGTCCTATTTTGGAAGTTAAAATCATTTACAGTGAATGTGAGATTTGCTTTCAAATTCGCTATCAGTAGAAAATTCTATGTTCCAAAAGGGATTTCTGTTTATTTGCCCTCTTTTTATGTCCCAAAAGTGCATCTATATGTGTTGACGCCGGATTTCGTCATCAGTAGAATCTGCGCTAAAGAAGAAAGTAATCGAAGGAATACGGATGGGGAGCGGCCAAAAGGTGCTACAGTGCGGAATCGGTCAAGTGGCTTTTACCTCGCTTCAGGGTGAACGCGCCAGGTTCCCAATCGGCAATCCTTTAATAAATCGGCCGATCGGGAAGGTGGACTAAAGTGGGCCTGTATGGGCTTTGGAAAGATGGAGGGGATAAGGTGGAGTTCAGCCCACGAGGCGTGGGGGAATTAGTTACCACGGATTTGTGCTTGTAGATATTTGTTTTCTGTTTGAATTAGAGATAGAGTCCCTAGTCGGTGAAGAAGATTATTTGTACGGGGCCTATAAATAGCTACCTTTGTAAATCTGAAAAACAACATTCAATCATACAACCAAGTGAACTTTGATTCTTCATACTTACTTTCGAGCAGGCGATTTCACCATCACTTTTCCTTTCTAAGAAGTCCTGGCGGATTGGGAAGGGCTGAATCCTGCTTGATCTCCGGCCGATTTCTTGTAATTTCCGTTTAATCGAGAATAATCTAAGCTTAAACTTCCCGGCTCGATCACCGTTGGT